>NC_090657.1:5757825-6057825 GCF_040937935.1 Hyperolius riggenbachi
TTGACAAACATATATTTAATCGTAGTGTAATTGGTTACAAACAATTTCCAAGCATTTACATCATGGGAGGCGCCGAAGGACGATCTAAGAAGACGCCTGATGGGTAAGATTAACACCCCCCCCCCCTTGCCCACCCGCACAGGTGATTTAATTTCCTGGATGAAAACCGAATAACGCCTATTCAGATTTCATCCGAATCCGTTATTTAAGCATGCCTACCTATAAGAGAACTTTGTATTTTGTGCTCTTTTTCTGTAAAGGGTATTCCCAAACACATATTACCTGAGGTGACGGTTCTTTTTTCAGCAGGAAAACAACCCCAAGCACACAACCAAGCGCTGTAGGTCAAGTTTTCAAATTTACTGATCACCTGATGACTATGTAATCAAGAATAAATGATGGCATTCAACTTAAAGCAGAAGTGAAGTTCTGAAGCAGAACCGCCCTGTCCCTAACCGGTTCCCCCCTCGCTGGGGTGTGGCAGAACGGAGGATCGTGCAGAACCGTCCTGTCCCTAACCGGTTCCCTCCTCGCTGGGGTGTGTCAGAAAGGAGGCTCGTGCAGAACCGTCCTGTCCCTAACCGGTTCCCCCCTCGCTGGGGTGTGGCAGAACGGAGGCTCGTGCAGAACCGTCCGGTCCCTAACCAGTTCCCCCTCGCTGGGGTGTGGCAGAACGGAGGATCGTGGAAGACCGGCGCAGGACAGGACGGCTATTGGGGGCTTGCAGAACAGAGGATCGTGCAGGACTGGCGCAGGACAGGGCGGCTATTGGGGGATTGCAGAACAGAGGATCGTGGAATACTGGCGCAGGACAGGACGGCTATTGGGGGCTTGCAGAACAGAGGATCGTGCAGGACTGGCGTTGGACAGGACGGCTATTGGGGGCTTGCAGAACAGAGGATCGTGGAAGACTGGCGCAGGACAGGACGGCTATTGGGGGCTTGCAGAACGGAGGATCGTGCAGGACTGGCGTTGGACAGGACGGCTATTGGGGGCTTGCAGAACAGAGGATCGTGCAGGACTGGCGTTGGACAGGACGGCTATTGGGGGCTTGCAGAACAGAGGATCGTGCAGGACTGGCGCAGGACAGGGCGGCTATTGGGGGCTTGCAGAACAGAGGATCGTGCAGGACTGGCGCAGGACAGGACGGCTATTGGGGGCTTGCAGAAGCCCCAGGAAGTGAAACAGTTTGTTTTAAATCTAACTTCAGTTCCGCTTTAAAGTCATTCTGATCAGTTATTAATTCCTGGGAATCTTTTCTACGTGCTTAAATGTCTGAAGAAGCTTTTACTAATTTATTTCCTAAAACAGACTCGGTCCTCCAAAAACAACAACGTTATTGCAACTTACCCAAAGAACCATGTGTGGCTGACGTGCTGAGAAAGGTGTTCTCTGATTGGCTGTGTGGTCCGGCTGTCTGGTGCATAAAGTGTGAAGAGATGCTGACGGGAGGTGACGGGGATGTAGAATGGAAGGAGGCTGAGCTTCCTAAAGATCCCGGGATATTTACAGGAGCAGAGCTCTGCAGGAGACTACCACCTGCATCAGGGCAAAACACAAGGGAAAGAATGGTCAGGAATAATAAAGGATTGTGCGAGAAACAACATTCTGTCACACCTGGGCTCCATGTCCGGTACTCTGCAATAGCAGGACTTGCACTTACACTAAACAGCTTCTGATCTCCAAGTGGTAAGAGGCCCAGGGACCACAGAACCATCACTTTAACGTGAACCTGAACTCTTGCACAGGATAGAAGGAAAACAGAGAAATGAACCCTGTATGGATTTAGAGAGTTTAGTCTAATTTCCCCTCATCTGTGATAAATCACAACTGTAATTTACAATCTCTCAGCTGCGTCAGCTTAGGAGTCTCGGCAGAGCAGCTAATTTGTAAACACAGGATATTAACCCTATGCTTGCTTCCATAAACGCAGGAGGTAGACACACTGCAGAGTTATTGTAGGATTTGTATCAGCTGTAACATAGAAATGTTTTTCTTTAAAGATTATTATGCAGTTGCCTATCTCTTAGAGCAGAGAGGAAGCTGCTGAGTTCAGGTCTGCTTTGATGTAAGGTCCCTCACACACAGTGCTATTTTTGTGACAGATTACGTAATAAATTTCAGTTGATCTCAACTTCTAAAGAATTCTTCCGCTAACCAATTGCACCAGTGTCACCCCAGTAGCACTAGATACCGCAATAATTATACTTACTCCATAGAACATACCACACTACCCCACTGATAACACCATACAGCATTTCTCTCTCTCCCTTTTATGTCCCAAATGTTGCCAAGTGCAGAGCTACCCGATACATACGCGCTGGCAGTGCCCTAAAGTGCAAGGCTACCGGGCCCAGATCCCTAAAGTGCAAGGCTACAGGGCCCAGATCCCTAAAGTGCAAGGCTACCGGGCCCAGAGCCTTACGTTTATTTCTGATATCTCTTCCACTAGATCCGAAACTGCTGCTTACTAAATCTCATCCCAGCAGGTATACTTAACAAAACAGAGAAACCATTATTATTGGAGGCCTTACAAATGGCCAGAAAAGTTCACAGAGCAGGTGGAAAAAGTATGAACCCTGGATAACTGGTTGGACCTCCTTTGGCAGCAATAACTTCAACCAAACTATTCCTGTAGTTGCAGATCAGACGTACACAGCGGTCAGGAGTCATTCTTGACCATTCTGCTTTTTCCACTTGCACTGTGCATGTTTACATGGTGTGTTCAATAAAAACATGGAAACATTTAATTATTTGTGTTGTATAAGTTTAAAGTGAACCAGAGATGAAGCACCCTCATGTATTTTTACATATATATCAGTGGGAACATTAGCGAAAACACCTACCCTGCTCTCGGTTTCATCCTTCACTGCTCAGCCTGCCTGTTATCAGCCCTGATAAAATCCCCAACTGAGCATTCAGTCTGGCTTTGCTCAGGAATCATTATAGCTGAGTCTGTCTTCTCTGATATATGTAAAGAGAAGAACCGAGAGCCACAATATAGTGTAGTAGGTTAAGGAAATGGGAAATTACTGAAGAGTACAACGATATACTCACAAACACGGGTTACCTCCAGGTAACCACTATATAAGCAGGTG
Organism: Hyperolius riggenbachi; assembly: GCF_040937935.1. Taxonomy (NCBI): domain Eukaryota; kingdom Metazoa; phylum Chordata; class Amphibia; order Anura; family Hyperoliidae; genus Hyperolius; species Hyperolius riggenbachi. Next base: position 5,760,924 of record NC_090657.1, read on the forward strand.
AGGAGATTAGCCTGTCCTCACTCAGGAATAAGAAGTCGCTCTCTGTAGACAGGAAAAAGATGGGGTATCCCCCTCCACCATGGGTGGATATTAAATATGACGAGGACAGAGGCGCCAAAAGAATAAAAACAATACTTAAAAGGTTTAAAAATGCTTAGGAGGCAGTGGTGGACTTACCTCCTGCAAGCAGACACAACGAACTGTGTGTTTAGAACAACGCGTTTCGCAGGCAGAACCTGCTTCCTCAGGCAATGGAAAGTGGAGTACACAACAGCAATGAGTCCGGGTAACACCTGGCGCCAGGTGTTACCCGGACTCATTGCTGTTGTGTACTCCACTTTCCATTGCCTGAGGAAGCAGGTTCTGCCTGCGAAACGCGTTGCGACTACCCCCCGGAGTGTACCAATAAATTTATGTTGTTCTAAACACACTGGTAAAGACACTGGTAAAAAGAGTGGCACTCTTCCAAAGTAGGGATAAGGGTGCCCAAGCCTCAAAAGATCCTCACACCTCTGGATCAAATCAATGTAGAAAGCGTATAGGAGGCTGGCACTTCCAAGCGTGAAAAAAGCTCTTTTATTGAAACATTAAAAAGTGGTAATACAGCTGTATTACCACTTTTTAATGTTTCAATAAAAGAGCTTTTTTCACGCTTGGAAGTGCCAGCCTCCTATACGCGTTCTAAACACACTGCTCATTGTGTCTGCTTGCTGGAGGTAAGTCCACCACTGCCTCCTAAGCATTTTTAAACCTTTTAAGTATTGTTTTTATTCTTTTGGCGCCTCTGTCCTCGTCATACACTGTCTTCTCTGATGTCTTTTCAAGCCCAAGCCTGCCCCCTTGTGGCTCTGCTATAATGACTCAGCTATAATGATTCCTGAGCAAAGCCAGACTGAATGCTCAGTCGGGGATTTTATCAGGGCTGTAGGTGTTTTCTCTAATGTTCCCACTGATATATATGGAAAGCAGACTGTAATTTTCTAGTGTTGTGACTTAGATGAAGATCAGAGCACATTTTATGACCAATTTGTGCAGAAATCCATAGAATTCCAAATGGTTCCCATACTTTTCCTTGCTACTGTATATGTGTGTGTATTTTTCCCTGGGATAATATGGCGGTCCTTGCTGTCTTCTTGGCTGAAACAACTGTTCCTACTAATTTCATCCATAAATATAAAGCCTGCTCAGATGTCCTTTGACATTGCTGGGCTCTCTAACAATCCATTTCAGTAGATCATCATTTTATGAGGGAACTTCAGACGTATGTTCCTGCACTTTGGTGCCACTCTTGTTACCTTCTTCCCCTCTCCACAGAGCAGAACATGCCGCTCTGCTAGGTGCCTAACAGAGCATCTCTACTGTGATAGTTCATGAACCAGCACCTGAAACAATCTGTAAAAAGAGTTTTGGGAGAGGTGTACATCTAGCAACTAATAGCTTTAAAAGACTTACACTGTGGCTAACTTCAAAACTCTAAAACAACCTTCTACTGCATATAACCTGTCCCGTGTATAAACCGAGGTACCCACTTTCCCTACAGAAACCAGGAAAAAGTGATTGACTCGCGTATAAGCCCCCCTCCACAGTAGCCAGATGTGCCCCCAGTACAAGTCAGCACCCGTCCCAATAGCCAGATGTGCCACAAGGATCATAGTTGTGTCTCAAGATGCCACTAGATGGCATCATAGATCCGAGACAAAGAATGCCAAACAGGAAGAATCCCCGATCATTGCACAGCTGACACATTGCTTGCACACTCCGCCCCACAAACAAGGGGACACAGGTAGTCTTGAGCAGCGCACTCTGCACATCATGTTGCAGTGGATGGGGGGCACTGACACAGCAGGGAGCAAGCTGACAAGAGCAGGATCGCTAGTGCACAATCGTTACACTCCTCCTCCAGTAATAAAACTTGCTCCACCATCTATCACTGACTCGCATATAAGCCGACGGGGTAACTTTTCAGCACATTTATTGTGCTGAAAAATTAGGCTTATATGTGAGTATATACAGTATTTAGCATTGCTCTTAAGGTAACATAAGTGTAAGGGGGATTTGTAGAATAACTATGCAGAGAGACTTTCAGGCATAAAACAGTGAATTTGGGGTGCTTGTAAATGATACTCAAAAAACAAATGGCATGATGTAGTTAGGCAGTGCAGTGAATATCAAAACCATTTGGCATGTGGTGCTGTTCTTTACATTTCCATGCACAATGTCCAATGAAACTATACAGAACAATGTTTTTTTACAGTAGTAAAATAAGGAAGAAAGAGAAAGAAAAGTACAAACATTATAAAAAGGGAGGAAAAATAAATTACCTATCATTATTCCGCCAGGTGTTGTAACCGTGCTACTGTCAAAGGATTTCTCCAAAGCAGCAACACCGAAATCATTCAAATCAAGGTCATCCAAGGCCGATTCTAAGAAAGGAAAATAAAGGATCAGTGGGAAAAGTCACCTAAACAGCTCAATTATCTTCTACAGCTATGAATTTCAGGACTTCTCTAAAACCTGCACCACTACCTTCCCTGAACACGCCCGCAAGTTGCTCAGTGAAAGAATGCATGAAAGGTTAGAGGTAAAGGTTACTTTTTTAGTTTTATTATTTATCTCAGTTTAGTAAATCTTGTTCTGAAGAAGGGATTGTCAACGAGAAGCTAATAATTTTAAGCGTATGCAAATAATAAAGCAAATTTATTCAGCTTGGAACGGGATCAATCAAAATCATCAGCTACTGCATTTATTTGACTGGTCCAGTTTATAATGTACAAGTCTGAAAATAATTAGCATCAAATTTCCCCAAGCTTCAAATCTCATTGAGCCTCTCTTAAAATGCGTCTATGTGAGATAAAGCTGAAGAAACCACTTCCCTTATTCAATCATTTGTTTTTCTCCTGAGATTTCTTCTATGAGAGACCTTAATAAAATACCGCTAAGGGCCCATTCACACTTTTTTGGCAAAACGCTCAAACGCTAGTGCTTTTAAAAGCGCTAGTGTAATTAAACCCTATGGGCCCGTTCTTACTTGGGCGATTTGCGGTAATCGCCGCAAATTGCCCAAAATCACAAAACGCAACCACGTCGCCTGCACCATTTTCAGGCGATTTCCCGCCGATTGCGTTTCAGTTCTATAGAAGCGCTAAATGCGATCGCGGAAAAATCGCCACAGTGTTACGGGATACACATACTGGCAGCCATTCTTCTTCCAATCCTCAGAGGCTCTGGATCCCTCTGGTGAGATCAAGACAACAGCCGGCAATCTCTCTATAGGCAGGCAGACTGCGCAGCCGTGGCCAGAGGAAGCGGCCATTTTACGAGAGGCAGGAGAGCCCGACCCGGGCCGTGGGGTCGGGAGCCGGCCCGGGGGGCTAACGAGCGGGGGGACCCGGCGGATCGGCACGGAGGGCTCGGACGGCGTCCTCCGTGCCTTAAAAGATGAGGCAGGCGATTAACTTTTTTTACTAATTTCGCCTCGTAAGTCCTTTAAGTAGTTTTTTGTTTTTTTTGCTTGCTGGTGGCTAAAAAGCTACATTATTGATCGACTGTAAAAGCATCTCCTGTGATAAAAATGAAAGTTAACTGAATGAGGGTCAAAGTGCATGAAGAGTTCCATTTGCCCTCTGGTATATACATGGTAAAGGACATATGTCACTTTAACAAACCATTAACGGGAACCCGAGGTGAGAGGAATATGGGGGCCGACATATTTGTTCCCTTTTTAAATAATGCACATTGCCTGGCTGTCCTGCTGATCCTCTGCCTCTAAAACTCCATCTAGACGGAGCGATCAGGCGGCTCGATTAGCCGCCGGATCGACTCTTCCGCATCCCCGCGCGTACCCGCCATGTCCCCGCTCGCGTCGGATTCGATACCCGCTCGTCCCCGCAGGCGCCGCTTATCTTCCGCTTGATACCCCGCTATTGTCCGCTCAGGGATAACGAGCGGGGAATCGGCTGCAGCGAGATCGGACCTGTCAGATACATCGGCACGTTTTCACTCAGCATAATACTTTAAGCCATAGACCCCAAACAAGCATGCAGCAGATCAGATGTCTATGACAAATCAGACAAGATTAGCTGCACGCTTATTTCAGGAGTGTGATTTAGACCCTACTGACCAAAAAAGATCAGCAGCGCTGCCAGGCAACTGGTATTGTTTAAAAGGAAATAAACATGGCAGCCTCCATAAGTCTGACACCTCAGGTTTCTTTTAAGGATCCAGACAAATGCAGGGGATAGTTTTCAAGGATCCCTCGTTATGATCTCTTTGTGAAATATCTCCCTAGCCCTGACTTTACATTAGAATATAACATATGATTCTACCTCAGGATACCTGTTGTACAGTTACTTGATATTGTTGTCAAGAACACGATGCCGTGTAAAAGACAAAAAATGTTGGTATTTTTTTTAACGCAGAACAATAACTGTCACTCATTTAGGAGGAGGAGGTGTCAGTTATTACCTTACACATCTAAAAGAAGAGTGACATCATCCACTGTATTTAGCTTTGAACTCTAGAAGGCTGTTGGCTTAAACCTTCCAGGGGGTGCTGGGATAAGACATTCAAATTCTGCCAAGAATCTAACATGAGTACTGAAGTCCTACAAGGTCTCTTGCACAAATAAGTGCATTGTCCACTCTCTCACACCGCCCACTGAAAGCCTTTGTGTATGCCCTAACCCCCCTCTATAGAAACTGTACATGCTGCTCATATACACTCACCTAAAGGGTTATTAGGAATACCTCTTCTATTTCTCATGAATGCAGTTATCTAATCAACCAATCACATGGCAGTTGCTTCAATGCATTTAGGGGTGTGGTCCTGGTCAAGACAATCTCCTGGACTCCAAACTGAATGTCAGAATGGGAAAGTAAGGTGATTTAAGCATTTCTGAGGGTGGCATGGTTGTTGGTGCCAGACAGGCCGGTCTGAGTATTTCACAATCTGCTCAGTTACTGGGATTTTCACACACAAACATTTCTAGGGTTTACAAAGAATGGTGTGAAAAGGGAAAAACATCCAGTATGCGGCAGTCCTGTGGGCGAAAATGCCTTGTTGATGCTAGAGGTCAGAGGAGAATGGGCCGACTGATTCAAGCTGATAGAAGAGCAACATTGACTGAAATAACCACTCGTTACAACTGAGGTATGCAGCAAGGCATTTGTGAAGCCACAACACGCACAACCTTGAGGTGGAGGGGCTACAACAGCAGAAGACCCCACCGGGTACCACTCATCTCCACTACAAATAGGAAAAAGAGGCTACAATTTGCACAAGCTCACCAAAATTGGACAGTTGAAGACTGGAAAAATGTTGCCTGGTCTGATGAGTCTCGATAGAGTCAGAATTTGGCGTAAACAGAATGAGAACATGAATCCATCATGCCTTGTTACCACTGTGCAGGCTGGTGGTAGTGGTGGTGTAATGGTGTGGGGGATGTTTTCTTGGCACACTTTAGGCCCCGTAGTGCCAATTGGGCATCGTGTAAATGCCACGGAATACCGGAGCATTGTTTCTGACCATGTCCATCCCTTCATGACCACCATGTACCCATCCTCTGATGGTTGCTTCCAGCAGGATAATGCACCATGTCACAAAGCTCCAATCATTTCAGATTGGTTACTTGAACATGACAATGAGCTCACTGTAGTAAAATGGCCCCCACAGTCACCAGATCTCCACCCAATAGAGCATCTTTGGGATGTGATGGAACGGGAGCTTCATGCCCTGGATGTGCATCCCACAAATCTCCTGCAAGATGCTATCCTATCAATATGGGCCAACATTTCTAAAGAATGCTTTCAGCACCTTGTTCAATCAACACCACATAGCATTAAGGCAGTTCTGAGGGCGAAAGGGGGTCAAACACCGTATTAGTATGGTGTTTCTAATAATCCTTTAGGTGAGTATATACATGAGCAACAATTCTTGTTCCCTGCCCACAGTATCATCCTACGCATCAAACTCAATTCTTATGAGCGACACAATGTATGAATGCACCGCAAAGAGGAAGTCTGAGGGAAGCTAAAGTACAAACATTATTTGTAATCAGTGCCCAACCCAATCAGACTTTATGCCACCATCTTTATGGTCAGCAGGGGAAGAGGGCAATTAGAACTCAAAGGGTCCCATAATTTGCTTGAAGCCCCAATCATCAAGACAGAGTTTCCTTTTAGTGGCTGTAAAAAGGCTCCCCTGAGTGACCACAGGAATATAGACCACTGACTGAGTGACCACAGGAATAAAGACCACTGACTGAGTGACCATAGTAATATAGACCACTGACTGAGTGACCACAGGACTATGGTATATGGACTCACCACTTCCATGTAAAGCTGCCCAACAGAGCAAAGGCTTGGGTTCCAACTGGACACAGCACTAAGCTGACGGAACTTCATAGAAATATTTGATGTCATTTTGTTTAATTAGACTCCAAATTTTCTTTCTCTCCACTCATCACTTTTAGCGTTTAAGAGTTTTCCAAATGTCAAATATGGAATAAATCATTTGAATAGGATATTGCCACTGACAACCCAACAACTGTCTTCCTGAAGAGATGGGTTTCAGGTACAACGTATCTGACCCAGGCAATCGTTTAACCAAATAATGCTGTGTGAAGCAGAAAATATGGGTAAAAAGATGTCATAAGTTAAGTGGTCAGAGTCTGAGAAAGGCAACAGACATATCTTACCTATGACAGATTCTACAGTGTCACTGGTTGGGTAGAAAGGAAGAGCATTGGCATTCATACCCGGAGTGCCACTTAAGGCTGCAGGGCTGGGCGGAGTCGCAGCTAGGCTAGAGGTGATACTAGATGAAATGCTTGACGTGAGTGGGCTCCCCATGGGAAGTATTCCTAATGCATCCTGCAACAATGGAATTATATAGCAATTCTGGGTTATAGAATAGGAATAACATTGTACAACGGAATCGTTTGTTATGTAAAAAGTCAACATTTTGCATGGACAATACACATTAACAACAACGCACCTAAAATCATCGCTGAAAGCGCTCAACTGTATTCTGAAACACATTTACATAGATTCACAATATTTTCAAAAGTGCAGCAATATATTCTTAATGAAAACCTGAAGAGAAAATAAACCTATGATATGTGTAGTACGGATAATCAATAGAACATTAGGAGCAAAGAAAAGTCTCATATTGTTTTCCAGTACAGCAAGAGCTAAGAAACTTCAGTTGTTATCTAATGCAAAAGAGCTTCTCTGAGCTCTTCCTCCCACAGGGCCGAATACAGTCTTGTTTTCTGAAGCACTTAAAAAACAGTCAAGAAACAATAAGAGACAACTTGAGATAAGGTTTTACTGCAGGAAAGTTCAAAGGGTCATTATTTAGGCTTTGTTTTATAGCTTAAAATACAGAGTGTGGTTTTTAAATTGCAACTGTCACTGAATGATGCAATGACATAAAAAAGTTAAATAACTCAAAATAAAAATATTAATGTTCTATTGATTATCTGTACTACACATACAATTCATTACATCGTAAGTATTTTTTGCTTCAGATTTGCTTTAAAACAGAAGGTACCCTTCTATAAATCTGCTGTACAATTGTGAAATTCATGTTATCAAGTGATAATGTAGCAACTGCTTTTTAGAACTGGTCACAGATAAAAAAAAATGTGTCTAGATGGTCTGTAGTACGTTTTTCTGTTCTACAAACTGCTCTGATAAAAATCTAGCTATTAGCCCATCACTGGAGGTGGAAGCATATGGTGACAGTGGTAACAGATTGGGAAGGACCTGCATGGCAGAATCAGGATGTACAAGTGCAGAATCTGCTCTGTGGTCTGTAAGTCAAATGACTTCAGTTTACGGTTCACGCGACTTTGCCGTTTTGGTGGAGCATTTTGCAGGCACGGTAGAACCAAAAGCCATAGACATTTAGAACAGAGCGGCTACACATACAGTCTGATGCTGGCTTGTCAACTCTCTTAATGGACAACTCCAGCGGATAAAGTAAGCAGTTAAATCTGACAGAACTGACAGGTTTTGGACTAGTCCATCTCCTCCTAAGGGATTCTCAGGGTTTTTCTTTGTTTTCAAAAGCATTTCCTGAACAGCAGTTTAACTGCCAAAACAGTGAGATACCAGCCAGCCTCCCTAATAACTTGCACACTATTTTGGCAGTTAGGTTCAGCAACCGCCATTCAGAAAATGCTTTTGAAATAAAAAAAACTCTGAGAATCCCCCATATAGAGATGGACTAGTCCAAAACCTGTCGGTTCTGTCAGATTTTATCTGCTTACTTTTTTCGCTGGAGAGGTCCTTGAAAGGACTGCTATTCCGAAAATTGTAAAAATTTAAAATAAAGTAAACACATACAAATAAGAAGTATGTTTCTTCCAGAGTAAAATGAGCTATGAATTACTTTTCTCCTATGTTGCTGTCACTTACAGTAGGTAGGAAATCTGACATTACTGACAGGATTTGGGCTAGCCCAGCTCCTTATGGGGGGTTCTCAGGGTTTTCTTTATTTACAAAAGCACTTAGTGAATGGCAGTTGCTCCTTCCAACTGCCAAAACAGTATGCAAACGGGTAGGGGCCGGTCTGCATCTTTATATAAATCCTTTTCAGGGATTGTCTCTTTAGAAATAATAAAGGCCATGCAGAGAATCCTCCATGAAGAGATGGACTAGTTTGGTTCTGTCAAATTTCTACTGCTTACTGTAAAAAGAGATGGACTAGTCCAAAACATGTCAGTTCTGTAAAATTTCTACTGCTTACTGTAAGTGACAGCAACATAGGAGAAAAGTAATTTATGGCTCATTTTACTCTGGGAGAAATGTACTTCTTATTTGTATAGGTTTACATGTATTTTACATTTTACAATTTTCGTGATAGTGGTCCTATCAAAGCAAAATCAATATTAATGCCTTACATCTGATTATTGATCAGAGACTACTTTTAAAGAGTTCTGCAATGAAATTATTCCAAATACAGCTATTTCTTTTAACAGATTTCAGTTATAAAAAGAGAAGAGAAATAGAATGAGAAATGGATAACCTTTTGGCAGCAGAATAACAGTCAGAGGTACATAGAGAGCAAACATTGTAAGCAGGAGGAATCTGAGCATAAAACAGGTGACCTCTGTTCTGTTGTGAAGTAACAAACAGGAAAGAGAAGTGAAAGAAGAGAAAGAAGAAAAATGAATGCAAAAGCAAAAACCATAAAGAAATCTTTCCAGCAGTTTCTGCACAATAACCTTATAATATTATTATTATTATCAAAATACAATCACGGTTTCCTCTAAAACATAATCTTCTAATAAGGGCTTGTATAATATGCTTCACCCATGTGCCAAACCAGCTTATAACCAACCTACCTTACTTCCACCCCTCCACCCACAGCATGGAAGAGTCTGCTATTCTCCACCCACCTCTTCCACCACTGGTGGCCGATCTCAGGCTCCACCCTACTATCTGTGATCACAGACCACATGCTTGCCGTCCACTAGGGATAGTCCATGAGATGCAAGTCATTCTAGTTGATACAGGAAGGGGCATGGCTAGAGACCATGGGGCCCCATAGCAACGTTTTTATTGGGGCCCCCCACAAAAAAATGTAAGGCACCCTTGTGCCCCTCCCTTACACACAGGTTTTAGGCAGCAGGCCGCACCCCCTCCAGAATTAGAAACAGCCTCTTAGTACCCCCAGTATTAGGTAGGCCTCTAAAACAGCAATCTAGAAGTGCACCCCAGTAAAGGTATTAGGTGCCCCCCCCCCAGTATGGGTAGTCAGAGGGGCCTCTAGTATTAGGTACCCCCCCCAGTATGGGTAGTCAGAGGGGCCTCTAGTATTAGGTAGCCCCCCCCCCCGTATGGGTAGTCAGAGGGGCCTCTAGTATTAGGTACCCCCCCCCCAGTATGGGTAGTCAGAGGGGCCTCTAGTATTAGGTAGCCCCCCAGTATGGGTAGTCAGAGGGGCCTCTAGTATTAGGTAGCCCCCCAGTATGGGTAGTCAGAGGGGCCTCTAGTATTAGGTAGCCCCCCCCCCCCCCCCCCCCGTATGGGTAGTCAGAGGGGCCTCTAGTATTAGGTACCCCCCCCCCAGTATGGGTAGTCAGAGGGGCCTCTAGTATTAGGTACCCCCCCCCCCAGTATGGGTAGTCAGAGGGGCCTCTAGTATTAGGTAGCCCCCCCCCCCCCCCCCGCCCCCAGTATGGGTAGTCAGAGGGGCCTCTAGTAAAAGACAGCCCTGCAGTAAAGGTAGCCTAAGGGGCCCCTAGTATTCAGTATCCCAGTATAGATAACTTCTCTCATTTGCTCCACTCACATTATTCTACACCTCAGGGGACCCACTGTGGATCCCATTATCACTGCTGGCCTTTGCCACTTGAGCCCCCTTGGCTATGGGCCCCATAGCAGCTGCTATCACTGCTATGGCAATCCCTACATCACTGGATAAAGGATTATGCAAATTTCAGATGCATATTTCTGCAACTTGAAAACAGACCAAGCGAGTCACGTGAAGGTTGGAATCGACTGGCCCATTTTCAAGCTACATAAATTTGCATAATCCTGCATCAACTCAGAACGCTTTGCATCCCATTGACTATCCCTAGCGTCCCAACTCTCATATATAATGTTGTAGCTTGGAGGCTGTTTTGTGGAGATTACTAACAGCTTGCATGGATTCTTCTCTCACAGGTGCCACTGCTTGTTTTTCCTTCCAGCATAGTTCATTCATTCTCTGGGCAGGAATCCATGGAAGCGGTTAGCAGCATCCATGTATAGGAGACGGGAGTTCATTCATTCTCTGGGCAGCAATCCATGCAAGCGATTGGCAGCATCCATGTATAGGAGACGGGAGTTCATTCATTCTCTGGGCAGCAATCCATGCAAGCGATTGGCAGCATCCATGTATAGGAGACGGGAGTTCATTCATTCTCTGGGCAGGAATCCATGCAAGCGGTTGGCAGCATCCATGTACAGGAGACGGGAGTTCATTCATTCTCTGGGCAGGAATCCATGCAAGCGATTGGCAGCATCCATGTATAGGAGACGGGAGTTCATTCATTCTCTGGGCAGGAATCCATGCAAGCGATTGGCAGCATCCATGTACAGGAGACGGGAGTTCATTCATTCTCTGGGCAGGAATCCATGGAAGTGGTTGGCAGCATCCATGTACAGGAGACGGGAGTTCATTCATTCTCTGGGCAGGAATCCATGCAAGCGATTGGCAGCATCCATGTATAGGAGACGGGAGTTCATTCATTCTCTGGGCAGGAATCCATGCAAGCGGTTGGCAGCATCCATGTACAGGAGACGGGAGTTCATTCATTCTCTGGGCAGGAATCCATGGAAGTGGTTGGCAGCATCCATGTACAGGAGACGGGAGTTCATTCATTCTCTGGGCAGGAATCCATGCAAGCGATTGGCAGCATCCATGTATAGGAGACCGGAGTTCATTCATTCTCTGGGCAGGAATCCATGGAAGTGGTTGGCAGCATCCATGTACAGGAGACGGGAGTTCATTCATTCTCTGGGCAGGAATCCATGCAAGCGATTGGCAGCATCCATGTACAGGAGACGGGAGTTCATTCATTCTCTGGGCAGGAATCCATGCAAGCGATTGGCAGCATCCATGTATAGGAGACCGGAGTTCATTCATTCTCTGGGCAGGAATCCATGGAAGTGGTTGGCAGCATCCATGTACAGGAGACGGGAGTTCATTCATTCTCTGGGCAGCAATCCATGCAAGCGATTGGCAGCATCCATGTACAGGAGACGGGAGTTCATTCATTCTCTGGGCAGGAATCCATGCAAGCGATTGGCAGCATCCATGTACAGGAGACGGGAGTTCATTCATTCTCTGGGCAGGAATCCATGCAAGCGATTGGCAGCATCCATGTACAGGAGACGGGAGTTCATTCATTCTCTGGGCAGGAATCCATGCAAGCGATTGGCAGCATCCATGTACAGGAGACGGGAGTTCATTCATTCTCTGGGCAGGAATCCATGCAAGCGATTGGCAGCATCCATGTACAGGAGACGGGAGTTCATTCATTCTCTGGGCAGGAATCCATGCAAGCGATTGGCAGCATCCATGTACAGGAGACGGGAGTTCATTCATTCTCTGGGCAGGAATCCATGCAAGCGGTTAGCAGCATCCATGTACAGGAGACGGGATTATCAGACGCACACCAAATATGTCCTACATCATCAAGCTACGGACAGCCCATCTGTTACCGCACACACTCTCCAACCATCGCTTTATGCTCTTCTTACACAAAGTCTGTTGGAAGAAACTGGTTTCCCGTATTTTCAGTCAACTAATACACAATACACACATGATCAGATCTATTGAAATCTGGGTCCAGAACCCCCTGTGGGGATGATTAGGAATATTTTGCTGCCAGACGCCGGCTTCTAATGAAATCAGCTTCCGTTTTGTCAGCATTTAGTTTAGCCATTTGTCTCTCATATACTCCCATAGCTTGGCTAAGCAGCCATTTACATCTACATGGTGTCGTCACCCCCTCCTTCTAGATTGTAAGCCATTGGCAGGTCCCTCCCTCTAGATTGTAAGCCTTTGGCAGGTCCCTCCCTCTAGATTGTAAGCCTTTGGCAGGTCCCTCCCTCTAGATTGTAAGCCTTTGGCAGGTCCCTCCCTCTAGATTGTAAGCCTTTGGCAGGTCCCTCCCTCTAGATTGTAAGCCTTTGGCAGGTCCCTCCCTCTAGATTGTAAGCCTTTGGCAGGTCCCTCCCTCTAGATTGTAAGCCTTTGGCAGGTCCCTCCCTCTAGATTGTAAGCCTTTGGCAAGTCCCTCCCTCTAGATTGTAAGCCTTTGGCAGGTCCCTCCCTCTAGATTGTAAGCCTTTGGCAGGTCCCTCCCTCCTTGTGTATCATACTGGATTGGGCATCTACCCACAGAATAATGTGACCTCGTATTATTGGGACTACTAGTCCAGTGTATGATCTGCCATTGTGTATTATTCATTACCTGGATTGTGTTGTTGGTCTCCCCTGCTCTCATTGTCTGTAACCTTATTTATTGTCCAGCTCAGTATAAATCCAATAAATAATGATAATAATAATAATGATGATGATAGAGTAGGGTCTATCATGCCATGTCTGAGGGACACATCTAGCTGTGGATAAAGAGCATTGCAGTGTCAGGTTCTTACATTAGCTTGCCAATTGGTGGTACGACTACTGTGAACAGCAAAGTGACAGGACTGACTCCTGGCTCAGCCCCCAATAAGCAAAAAATCTACTAAAAATAAAGTGGAAAAACTGTAATTTAAGTTAACTTTATCTGGAACAATTTTTTCTGAGTAATTTTAACTTTGTTTGGAAAGCGCAGACACCTTATTTTAGGTGAAAACTAAGTAATGCTTAAATCAAACTACCCCTTTCTGCAATGGGTAGAGTCAAATATGACCCAGTCCTACTACCTATACACAATTCATCTACTTACTCACAGCCCAATTCTGCGGTGTTAGGCCTTAGTCCCAAGTGTAATTTGGAACTGGTTAAGACCCAAAATTAAATACTTCCTCTTCCAAAACCCCTCTGATCTTGGTGGGCTAGCAATACCCTCCGTCCATATGGACTACTTCGTATTACAATTGTAACAACAGGCAGGGAGAATGCGCTTAACATCCCACATTAAGGCCAGTAGTATCTGATCATGAAGGGTTAAATACTTAGAAAAAGGGACAATGGAACTACTACAGCCCACTATGGTCAAACCTGGATTTGCCAAAATTCACAACTGGATTCATTGCCAAGCAGCAGCGGCAAAAGCAATACAATTCTGGGATGCATAATAATGGGAAATAAAATCACGAGCTGCTGGTGTACTACTCCCTCTGTATCAGTCACTGGTGAGGCCACATCTGGAGTATGGGACAATGCAGGGGGAGGAGACATGATGCGGGGGGAGGGGACATGATGCAGGGGGAGGAGCACACACTACTCCCTCTGTATCAGTCACTGGTGAGGCCACATCTGGAGTATGGGATAATGCAGGGGGAGGGGTCATGATGCGGGGGGAGGGGACATGATGCAGGGGGAGGGGCATACACTACTCCCTCTGTATCAGTCACTGGTGAGGCCACATCTGGAGTATGGGATAATGCAGGGGAGGGGACATGATGCGGGGGGAGGGGACATGATGCAGGGGGAGGGGCATACACTACTCCCTCTGTATCAGTCACTGGTGAGCCCACATCTGGAGTATGGGATAATGCAGGGGGAGGGGACATGATGCGGGGGGAGGGGACATGATGCAGGGGGAGGGGCATACACTACTCCCTCTGTATCAGTCACTGGTGAGGCCACATCTGGAGTATGGGATAATGCAGGGGAGGGGACATGATGCGGGGGGAGGGGACATGATGCAGGGGGAGGGGCATACACTACTCCCTCTGTATCAGTCACTGGTGAGCCCACATCTGGAGTATGGGATAATGCAGGGGGAGGGGACATGATGCGGGGGGAGGGGACATGATGCAGGGGGAGGGGCATACACTACTCCCTCTGTATCAGTCACTGGTGAGGCCACATCTGGAGTATGGGATAATGCAGGGGAGGGGACATGATGCGGGGGGAGGGGACATGATGCAGGGGGAGGGGCATACACTACTCCCTCTGTATCAGTCACTGGTGAGCCCACATCTGGAGTATGGGATAATGCAGGGGGAGGGGACATGATGCGGGGGGAGGGGACATGATGCAGGGGGAGGGGCACACACTACTCCATCTGTATAAATCACTTGTGCGGCCACATCTGGAGTATGGGATAATGCAGGGGAGGGGACATGATGCGGGGGGAGGGGACATGATGCAGGGGGAGGGGACATGATGCAGGGGGAGGGGCACACACTACTCCATCTGTATAAATCACTTGTGCGGCCACATCTGGAGTATGGGATAATGCAGGGGGAGGGGACATGATGCTGGGGGAGGGGACATGATGCAGGGGGGAGGGGCACACACTACTCCCTCTGTATAAATCACTTGTGAGGCCACATCTGGAGTATGGGATAATGCAGGGGGAGGGGCATGATGCAGGGGGAGGGGACATGATGCAGAAGGCGGGGCACACACTACTCCCTCTGTATCAGTCACTTGTGTGGCCACACCTGGAGTATGGGATAATGCAGGGGGAGGAGACATGATGCAGGGGGAGGGGCACACACTACTCCCTCTGTATAAATCACTTGTGCGGCCACATCTGGAGTATGGGATAATGCAGGGGAGGGGACATGATGCAGGGGGAGGGGACAAGATGCAGGGGGAGGGGCACACACTACTCCCTCTGTATAATCACTGGTGAGGCCACATCTGGAGTATGGGATAATGCAGGAGGAGGAGACATGATGCAGGGGGAGGGGACATGATGCAGGGGGAGGGGCACACACTACTCCCTCTGTATAAATCACTTGTGCGGCCACATCTGGAGTATGGGATAATGCAGGGGAGGGGACATGATGCAGGGGGAGGGGACAAGATGCAGGGGGAGGGGCACACACAACTCCCTCTGTATAAATCACTTGTGAGGCCACATCTGGAGTATGGGATAATGCAGGGGGAGGATGCATGATGCAGGGGGAGGGGACAAGATGCAGGGGGAGGGGCACACACTACTCCCTCTGTATAAATCACTTGTGAGGCCACATCTGGAGTATGGGATAATGCAGGGGGAGGGGACATGATGCAGGGGGAGGGGCACACACAACTCCCTCTGTATAAATCACTTGTGAGGCCACATCTGGAGTATGGGATAATGCTGGGGGCGGGGACATGATGCAGGGGGAGGGGCACACACTACTCCCTCTGTATAAGTCACTTGTGAGGCCACATCTGGAGTATGGGATTATGCAGGGGGAGGGGACATGATGCAGGGGGAGGGGCACACACTACTCCCTCTGTATAAGTCACTAGTGAGGCCACATCTGGAGTATGGGATAATGCAGGGGGAGGAGACATGATGCAGGGGGGGGACATGATGCAGGGGGAGGGGCACACACTACTCCCTCTGTATAAGTCACTAGTGAGGCCACATCTGGAGTATGGGATAATGCAGGGGGAGGGGACATGATGCAGGGGGAGGGGCACACACTACTCCATCTGTATATATCACTTGTGAGGCCACATCTGGAGTATGGGATTATGCAGGGGGAGGGGACATGATGCAGGGGGAGGGGCACACACAACTCCCTCTGTATAAATCACTTGTGAGGCCACATCTGGAGTATGGGATAATGCAGGGGGAGGGGACATGATGCAGGGGAGGGGCACACACTACTCCCTCTGTATAAGTCACTAGTGAGGCCACATCTGGAGTATGGGATAATGCAGGGGGAGGGGACATGATGCAGGGGGAGGGGCACACACTACTCCCTCTGTATAAATCACTAGTGAGGCCACATCTGGAGTATGGGATAATGCAGGGGGAGGGGACATGATGCAGGGGGAGGGGCACACACTACTCCCTCTGTATAAATCACTAGTGAGGCCACATCTGGAGTATGGGATAATGCAGGGGGAGGGGACATGATGCTGGGGGAGGGGCACACACTACTCCCTCTGTATAAATCACTTGTGAGGCCACATCTGGAGTATGGGATAATGCAGGGGGAGGGGACATGATGCAGGGGGAGGGGCACACACTACTCCCTCTGTATAAGTCACTAGTGAGGCCACATCTGGAGTATGGGATAATGCAGGGGGAGGGGACATGATGCAGGGGGAGGGGCACACACTACTCCCTCTGTATAAGTCACTAGTGAGGCCACATCTGGAGTATGGGATAATGCAGGGGGAGGGGACATGATGCAGGGGGAGGGGCACACACTACTCCCTCTGTATAAGTCACTAGTGAGGCCACATCTGGAGTATGGGATAATGCAGGGGGAGGGGACATGATGCTGGGGGAGGGGCACACACTACTCCCTCTGTATAAATCACTTGTGAGGCCACAGCTGGAGTATGGGATAATGCTGGGGGCGGGGACATGATGCAGGGGGAGGGGACATGATGCAGGGGGAGGGGCACACACAACTCCCTCTGTATAAATCACTTGTGAGGCCACATCTGGAGTATGGGATAATGCAGGGGGAGGGGACATGATGCAGGGGGAGGGGCACACACAACTCCCTCTGTATAAATCACTTGTGAGGCCACATCTGGAGTATGGGATAATGCAGGGGGAGGGGACATGATGCAGGGGGAGGGGCACACACTACTCCCTCTGTATAAGTCACTAGTGAGGCCACATCTGGAGTATGGGATAATGCAGGGGGAGGGGACATGATGCAGGGGGAGGGGCACACACTACTCCCTCTGTATAAGTCACTAGTGAGGCCACATCTGGAGTATGGGATAATGCAGGGGGAGGGGACATGATGCTGGGGGAGGGGCACACACTACTCCCTCTGTATAAATCACTTGTGAGGCCACATCTGGAGTATGGGATAATGCAGGGGGAGGAGACATGATGCAGGGGGAGGGGCACACACTACTCCCTCTGTATAAGTCACTAGTGAGGCCACATCTGGAGTATGGGATAATGCTGGGGGAGGGGACATGATGCAGGGGGAGGGGCACACACTACTCCCTCTGTATAAGTCACTAGTGAGGCCACATCTGGAGTATGGGATAATGCAGGGGGAGGGGACATGATGCTGGGGGAGGGGCACACACTACTCCCTCTGTATAAATCACTTGTGAGGCCACATCTGGAGTATGGGATAATGCAGGGGGAGGAGACATGATGCAGGGGGAGGGGCACACACTACTCCCTCTGTATAAGTCACTAGTGAGGCCACATCTGGAGTATGGGATAATGCTGGGGGAGGGGACATAATGCAGGGGGAGGGGCACACACAACTCCCTCTGTATAAATCACTTGTGAGGCCACATCTGGAGTATGGGATAATGCAGGGGGAGGGGACATGATGCTGGGGGAGGGGCACACACTACTCCATCTGTATAAATCACTTGTGAGGCCACATCTGGAGTATGGGATAATGCAGGGGGAGGGGACATGATGCAGGGGGAGGGGCACACACTACTCCCTCTGTATAAGTCACTAGTGAGGCCACATCTGGAGTATGGGATAATGCAGGGGGAGGGGACATGATGCAGGGGGAGGGGCACACACTACTCCCTCTGTATAAGTCACTAGTGAGGCCACATCTGGAGTATGGGATAATGCAGGGGGAGGGGACATGATGCAGGGGGAGGGGCACACACTACTCCCTCTGTATAAATCACTTGTGAGGCCACATCTGGAGTATGGGATAATGCAGGGGGAGGGGACATGATGCAGGGGGAGGGGCACACACAACTCCCTCTGTATAAATCA
Source organism: Hyperolius riggenbachi (assembly GCF_040937935.1). Lineage (NCBI taxonomy): Eukaryota > Metazoa > Chordata > Amphibia > Anura > Hyperoliidae > Hyperolius > Hyperolius riggenbachi. Next base: position 5,779,267 of record NC_090657.1, read on the forward strand.
CTTGTGAGGCCACATCTGGAGTATGGGATAATGCTGGGGGCGGGGACATGATGCAGGGGGAGGGGACATGATGCAGGGGGAGGGGCACACACAACTCCCTCTGTATAAATCACTTGTGAGGCCACATCTGGAGTATGGGATAATGCAGGGGGAGGGGACATGATGCAGGGGGAGGGGCACACACAACTCCCTCTGTATAAATCACTTGTGAGGCCACATCTGGAGTATGGGATAATGCAGGGGGAGGGGACATGATGCAGGGGGAGGGGCACACACTACTCCCTCTGTATAAGTCACTAGTGAGGCCACATCTGGAGTATGGGATAATGCAGGGGGAGGGGACATGATGCTGGGGGAGGGGCACACACTACTCCCTCTGTATAAATCACTTGTGAGGCCACATCTGGAGTATGGGATAATGCAGGGGGAGGAGACATGATGCAGGGGGAGGGGCACACACTACTCCCTCTGTATAAGTCACTAGTGAGGCCACATCTGGAGTATGGGATAATGCTGGGGGAGGGGACATGATGCAGGGGGAGGGGCACACACTACTCCCTCTGTATAAGTCACTAGTGAGGCCACATCTGGAGTATGGGATAATGCAGGGGGAGGGGACATGATGCTGGGGGAGGGGCACACACTACTCCCTCTGTATAAATCACTTGTGAGGCCACATCTGGAGTATGGGATAATGCAGGGGGAGGAGACATGATGCAGGGGGAGGGGCACACACTACTCCCTCTGTATAAGTCACTAGTGAGGCCACATCTGGAGTATGGGATAATGCTGGGGGAGGGGACATAATGCAGGGGGAGGGGCACACACAACTCCCTCTGTATAAATCACTTGTGAGGCCACATCTGGAGTATGGGATAATGCTGGGGGCGGGGACATGATGCAGGGGGAGGGGCACACACTACTCCCTCTGTATAAATCACTAGTGAGGCCACATCTGGAGTATGGGATAATGCAGGGGGAGGGGACATAATGCAGGGGGAGGGGCACACACAACTCCCTCTGTATAAATCACTAGTGAGGCCACATCTGGAGTATGGGATAATGCAGGGGGAGGGGACATGATGCAGGGGGAGGGGCACACACTACTCCCTCTGTATAAATCACTAGTGAGGCCACATCTGGAGTATGGGATAATGCAGGGGGAGGGGACATGATGTAGGGGGAGGGGCACACACTACTCCCTCTGTATAAATCACTAGTGAGGCCACATCTGGAGTATGGGATAATGCAGGGGGAGGGGACATGATGCAGGGGGAGGGGCACACACTACTCCCTCTGTATAAATCACTTGTGAGGCCACATCTGGAGTATGGGATAATGCAGGGGGAGGGGACAAGATGCAGGGGGAGGGGCACACACTACTCCCTCTGTATATCACTTGTGAGGCCACATTTGGAGTATGGGATAATGCAGGGGGAGGGGCACACACTACTCCCTCTGTATAAATCACTTGTGAGGCCACATCTGGAGTATGGGATAATGCAGGGGGAGGGGACAAGATGCAGGGGGAGGGGCACACACTACTCCATCTGTATATATCACTTGTGAGGCCACATCTGGAATATGGGATACAATTTTAGGCAGCACTCTGTAGGAAGAACATTGACATACTACAGGTATAGGAGGCAAGAAAGGCAACCAAATTAATCCAGGCATTTGGAAGATCTCACTCACCAAAAAAGGTTGGGAAAACTGGGATTATTTAACTTTGAAAAAAGATGACTAAGAGGTGATCTGATGAACATGCATAAATACATCACTATTTAGTGGAGCAGAGAAATAGCAGCAGCACCACAGGTTCAGTAGCAAATCTCTATATTAGGCCTCTTATTCATATATTTAAAGATGCAGAAAACAGAGACAAGGTGTGGTGCAGCTAAAGGGAGTAGCAGCCCGCTTCAATGAAATCAGTGAAGACGGCTCCATGAAACTAGGGAGGGGATTTAGCCAAATCATATACTCTGGGTATTATCATGAGATCAAAACCTCATCACCCCAGTCACTGCTCATCTAGAAAATTGGACCTACTCCACCTGGAGACGTCACAAAAGGTAACTCCTACCATAGGAAACATGTGCAGCACCTAGCAAGGGGTTTCTGGAGTCTGGGGAAGGAGGAGTACGTCGCTCTTCTTCAGCCTTGAAGGAAATTGCAGCAATCTACTCCAAACCTACATATTGGAGAAGTTGTACTTATGGAGGATCAACAAGCCCAAAGGATTGACTGATCTATGGATCTCATCACAAACAGCTTTCCCGGTGAGGATGGAAAGGTGCACGAGGCAGAAGAGACAGTCACAAGCCTCGGAACTGTAAAGACCTTTATCAGACCCATCGCCAAGCTATTTTTATTGCTACACTTTGAGGAATAACCTCGTCAAGGCATCAAGAACATCACTTGAACCCTTTTCAGGATTATTTCACCATCACCAGTTATAGTTTAATGTTTGAATTATATGTTTTTTGTTTCAGGTTCTTCGGATACAACAAACTACTGTTTATATAACATCCGTTATGTTTTAATATAGTGACATTACAATTTCAGACGGGGAGTGTTCTGCTTCAGCTGAGGTGATATTGTATTGCCATGTTGTTGTTCCGTTGCTTTCCAGTATGTATTTTGTTCAGTTAATATTGAGCACTGCCACTCTGTGGTACTTTCCTGTAATGCTCTTTTTTCGTTATATACATTAACTCTTACTTTCTGTTGACAGTTACTCTTCGCACTGCATTCTGGGAAGATATCTGAGTTAACGGTTTGCAGAGGTTTGGGGAGGAAACGCTCTTTTTTGACCTTCTCCAGTGTATGTAACTCCCAGCATGACATCTGTATTTTTGCTCTAATAAAATTAGATTTGATTATCAAGATACAAATGTCTGGAATGGTTCTGCTAATCGGTGAATCTCCGCTGTCCGCGAGACGTCATAACAAACCCCAGGGAGGATGTTACCAAACCGAACACTGAATGCAGAACAGCTACACCTGCTGACTCTCACATGACTCTCACAGAGCATTTCATAGCTTTATAAATATAAATGAAAACAAACACTGAAATGAGTTGCCTTATTATAATCTGCATATGGAGCTAATAAGGCTTTGTCATCTATTTAGGAAGAGGTTATTTACAGTAAGAATTGTTAAAATGGGGAATATTTTATTACAGGAAATAGTTATGGCAAATTCTAGATCTGCATTTAAAGGACAAGCGATGGTGACTAAATAAATCTTCACTGACCTGGGGCTTCTTCCAACCTCTACACGACATGTGTGTCCCTCACTACAGCTCTGGTCTTCCCCCGCCTCCCGCTGGCAGCCTCTGAAGATCGCCGACCCCCGATGAGGGCGACATGGGCCGCTCACACACGCCCGTGCATGCGCAGAAGATGCCAACCCATTGGGGCTGCCAGCGGGAAGAGCACGGAGCTGCAGGGAGAGACACACGTGACTTGTAGGGGCTGGAGGAAGCCCCAGGTTTGGATGCCTTCCTTGTGTATTGAAGGACATCCGCAGCTATAATTTCTAGTTAATTCCCAGGGATTTGATCTGACCACCACCTGGGCCCAGATGCAACTCACTTTTTCTACTGAGTTTTCTCTGAGGTGATATTTTCACAACTTGTCATATAATGACTTTTAAGCCACCAGCAAACAAGAAAATACCCAGCATAATATGGACAGTACTTTCCCACCAACCTTTGGGTACCTTTTTCAATTGTAAAATGCTGCAAATTGAGTTTTAAAGGATACCAGAAGTGACATGTGACATAATGAGATAGACATGGGTATGTACAGTGCCTAACACACAAATAACTATGCTGTGTTCCTTTTTTTATTTTTCTGCCTGAAATAGTTAAATATCAGGTATGTAAGTGGCTGGCTCAGTCCTGACTCAGACAGGAAGTGACTACAGTGTGACCCTCACTGATAAGAAATTCCAACTATAAAACACTTTCCTAGCAGAAAATGGCTTCTGAGAGCAAGAAAGAGGTAAAAAAGGGGAATTTCTTTTCAGTGAGGGTCACACTGTAGTCACTTCCTGTCTGAGTCAGGACAGATTTAGCCACTTACATACCTGATATTTAACGCTTTCAGGCAGAGAAAGAAAAGAAGGAACACAGCATAGTTATCTGTGTGCTAGGCACTGTACAGACACATGTCTATCTCATCATGTCACATTTCAGTTGTGGTATCCTTTAAGAGAGTATGAAAATGATCTCCTAGCTGATAACTCAGGTGAAAAAATGAATTGCATACGGGCCCTGAGTCAGGAAGGATGTATTTCTCCCTTAGGGTTTTTTCCTTCTCTTGGATAAACTGGGATATGTGAGGGTGCAAGAGAGGAATGTTACCTCATGTTACTTATTCATTTTCTCCTGGTTGAACTTGATGGAGGGATTTTTTTTTAACCTAACTAACTATGTAAGAATTGTACAAATGTAAAAAACAAACCATAAACTGCGGAAAAATCTAGATCTTTCATTAATTGGCCAAATTGTGGAGGAAGGGCAGAGCGTGTCATACTTGATTAAATGTAAGCAAAATTGAACGCTCTCCCAATTCTACATATTTATTTATTTATTGTTTTCTGGTTACGTAGCGTGAATCGGGGGGTTGGCCCTAGAGCTGCGCAGCCACACTCGCGGATATGCAGACTACGCAGCCGCGGCCAGATCAAGCGGTCATTTTAGCAGAGGCAGGAGAGCCCGACCCGGGCCCTAGGGTCGGAAGCCGGCCCGGGGGGCTAATGAGCAGGGGGGCCCGGGGAATCGGCACGGAGGGCGCAGACGGCGTCCTCCGTGCCTTAAAGGACTTACGAGGCCAAATTAGTCAAAAAAAGTGAATTACCTGTATAATCTTTTATGGCACGGAGGACGCCGTCCGCACCGATCCGCCGGGTCCCCCCGCTCATTAGCCCCCCGGGCCGGCTCCCCAGTAGCCCCTAGAAGCTCTAGGGCCAACCCCCCGATCCACGCGGATTGGGGAGGTTGGCCCTAGAGCTGCGCAGCTGCACTCGCGGATATGCGGACTGCGCAGCCGCGGCCAGAGGAAACGGCCATTTTGGGAGAGGCAGGGGAGCCCCACCCAAGCCGTGGGGTCGGAAGCCGGCCCAGGGGGCTAATGAGCGGGGGGACCCGGCGGAACGGCACGGAGGGCGCGGACGGCGTCCTCCGTGCAGTAAAAGATTATACAGGTAATTAACTTTTTTGACTAATTTGGCCTCGTAAGTCCTTTAAAAGATGATGCAGGTAATTCACTTTTGTTGGTCATTTGGCCTCAGAAGTCCTTTTAAATGGATCCGAGATAAACTTTTACACATTGCATAATTGTGTTCCCTTCATACAGTTTATAGGGCATTCCTCAAGCCAAATACTTTTTTTGTTTTGTTTTAATACTCTTAATTCCCTATAAACCAAACAAGCCTCGCCCACAGCTTTTTCAGAGAGCCTTGGCACTGTAGCAAGGGCTTATGGGAGCTCAGTCTGGGAAGGAGGAGGAGGGGTTACTAGCCAGAGATTTCAGAGGCAGAGCGGAGGAGGAGAGGCGACAGAATTTGTCACAGGCTGAGGGGTGTAGATGCTATCAGCTTGCTTGTGTGTAATGTGACAAACAGAACATGGCTTCCCTCATTGTATCACAGGAATAAATAATCATAAACTATTGAAGCTGTTTGCAGCTAGATTTGCTGTGTAAACGATCTAAACTTTAGATAAGATATATGGACAAGTTACTTGTTATAGTAAGTTTTTCATCTCGGATCCACTTTAACCCCCCCCCCCCCCCCCCCCCCACACACACACAAAAAAATATAACATGAATTATACAGTTCAGATTGCATGTGATATGTACAAAGGAATGCTCAAATTCAGATCTGTAAGATTAATATAAAAGAAGATAGATAACCACATAGACCTACCAAGCTGTGCCTCGAAAGAAGATCTGTGGTACAAACGTCTACTTGTACATTACATTCATCTGCCTCACTAAAGCTGACCTGTGCTCCAGTTCATTTCCTTGGTTAACCTTACAAGTACAACAATCATGAGAGAAACATGGAGCTTGCAATTGCTAACTGTATTCTGACTGCCATCTACCGGCTAGATTAGGAAGGACATCCATATAGTAATCTAATACTGATCATTCAGCACCTTGCCACAACACCCCACTGGATATGTGATCAGTTCTCAGCAGAGTTCCTATCTAATGTCCATCTCTCCATTACTTGCCTATACAAGGCAATACAAAGCTATGGAACCTTGCCCTTTCAAAAATTCTGTAATGTATGTATTGGACCATTAATGTAGACAAGACAAATAACATTTATACAGCACTTTTCTCCAGGTGCACTCAAAGCGCGTGAGCTGCAGCCACTAGGGTCTATAGGCAGTAGCAGTGTTAAAGGATATATCGTCCAGCCCCTGGAAGTCTGTTAGGCCCCACACCATAGTTCTGCTCTGAGCCAGGCCATGGCTGGGTCAGGATCTTCTGCGCATGCACAGTATGCCTCTTGTGATTGCCCTTCAGTGAGAATTGAACTGCACAAGCATAGAGCACTCTCAGTGATGGCAGTGTGATCACAAGAGGTGCGCGGCGCCCCTACACAGAAGATCCTGACCCAGCCGCAGGTCGCAATCTTCCAGACGGGAGAGCGGAGGCCTGGCTCAGAGCAGAACTGCGCCGTGGGATCAGACTTCTAGCTGCTGGAAGCCCCAGGTAAGTGAACCCCTATGTATCCTTTAATGAATAAAACAACAAAACGCTACAATATACAAAAACAGAAAATCAGATCAGCTGTAGTCCGAAAACATATTTATATGGCAAAGCAATGGCAGCTCCCAAAATCCTCCTATGACAGGTGCACTTAAAACGTACTGCTGCTGCACAAAACCATCCTTTAGGCCTCTTGCACACTACATGCGATTCCTATTTTTCATGTGCGATTTTTGATTCCAATTAAAAAAAACAAAAACAACTTAGCAGCATGCAGTATGTTTTTTAATCGGTATCAAAAATCAGATCAGATAAAAAATGGGAATGGCATGTAGTGTGCAAGAGGCCTTACACTGGGAAACACAGGAAGCCTTTTGTCTAAAGAAACCATGAGAAATACTTTTAGAAGAAGAAACACTATTTTCTCTGTAAGCCACAAACCTGGAGCTGTCCCTGTAGAAATAAAGCATAAGTGTAGTAATGTAAAGCACCTGCTGATTGTGGACAGTGCAGGGAAAGCGTTGCTACACATTTGCAGAGACGTACAATCACACAAGTACAGGAAGAATGCTGCCAGCACCTGCTGATTGTGGACAGTGCAGGGAAAGCGTTGCTACACATTTGCAGAGACGTACAATCACACAAGTACAGGAAGAATGCTGCCAGCACCTGCTGACTGTGGACAGTGCAGGGAAAGTGTTCCTACACATTTGCAGAGACGTACAATCACACAAGTACAGGAAGAATGGCAGCACCTGCTGACTGTGGACAGTGCAGGGAAAGTGTTGCTACACATTTGCAGAGACGTACAATCACACAAGTACAGGAAGAATGCTGCCAGCACCTGCTGACTGTGGACAGTGCAGGGAAAGCGTTGCTACACATTTGCAGAGACCTACAATCACACAAGTACAGGAATAAATGCTGCCAGCACCTGCTGACTGTGGACAGTGCAGGGAAAGTGTTGCTACACATTTGCAGAGACATACAATCACACAAGTACAGGAAGAATGGCAGCACCTGCTGATTGTGGACAGTGCAGGGAAAGCGTTGCTACACATTTGCAGAGACATACAATCACACAAGTACAGGAAGAATGGCAGCACCTGCTGACTGTGGACAGTGCAGGGAAAGCGTTGCTACACATTTGCAGAGACATACAATCACACAAGTACAGGAAGAATGGCAGCACCTGCTGACTGTGGACAGTGCAGGGAAAGCGTTGCTACACATTTGCAGAGACGTACAATCACACAAGTACAGGAAGAATGCTGCCAGCACCTGCTGACTGTGGACAGTGCAGGGGAAGTGTTGCTACACATTTGCAGAGACGTACAATCACACAAGTACAGGAAGAATGGCAGCACCTGCTGATTGTGGACAGTGCAGTGACAGCGTTGCTACACATTTGCAGAGACGTACAATCACACAAGTACAGGAAGAATGCTGCCAGCACCTGCTGACTGTGGACAGTGCAGGGAAAGCGTTGCTACACATTTGCAGAGACGTACAATCACACAAGTACAGGAAGAATGCTGCCAGCACCTGCTGACTGTGGACAGTGCAGGGAAAGCGTTGCTACACATTTGCAGAGACGTACAATCACACAAGTACAGGAAGAATGCTGCCAGCACCTGCTGACTGTGGACAGTGCAGGGAAAGCGTTGCTACACATTTGCAGAGACATACAATCACACAAGTACAGGAAGAATGGCAGCACCTGCTGATTGTGGACAGTGCAGGGAAAGCGTTGCTACACATTTGCAGAGACGTACAATTACACAAGTACAGGAAGAATGGCAGCACCTGCTGATTGTGGACAGTGCAGGGAAAGCGTTGCTACACATTTGCAGAGACATACAATCACACAAGTACAGGAAGAATGCTGCCAGCACCTGCTGACTGTGGACAGTGCAGGGAAAGCGTTGCTACACATTTGCAGAGACATACAATCACACAAGTACAGGAAGAATGGCAGCACCTGCTGATTGTGGACAGTGCAGGGAAAGCGTTGCTACACATTTGCAGAGACATACAATCACACAAGTACAGGAAGAATGCTGCCAGCACCTGCTGATTGTGGACAGTGCAGGGAAAGCGTTGCTACACATTTGCAGAGACATACAATCACACAAGTACAGGAAGAATGCTGCCAGCACCTGCTGATTGTGGACAGTGCAGGGAAAGCGTTGCTACACATTTGCAGAGACGTACAATCACACAAGTACAGGAAGAATGGCAGCACCTGCTGATTGTGGACAGTGCAGGGAAAGCGTTGCTACACATTTGCAGAGACGTACAATCACACAAGTACAGGAAGAATGGCAGCACCTGCTGATTGTGGACAGTGCAGTGACAGCGTTGCTACACATTTGCAGAGACAGACAATCACACAAGTACAGGAAGAATGGCAGCACCTGCTGATTGTGGACAGTGCAGGGAAAGCGTTGCTACACATTTGCAGACAGACAATCACACAAGTACAGGAAGAATGCTGCCAGCACCTGCTGACTGTGGACAGTGCAAGGAAAGCGTTGCTACACATTTGCAGAGACATACAATCACACAAGTACAGGAAGAATGCTGCCAGCACCTGCTGACTGTGGACAGTGCAGGGAAAGCGTTGCTACACATTTGCAGAGATGTACAATCACACAAGTACAGGAAGAATGCTGCCAGCACCTGCTGACTGTGAACAGTGCAGGGAAAGCGTTGCTACACATTTGCAGAGACATACAATCACACAAGTACAGGAAGAATGCTGCCAGCACCTGCTGATTGTGGACAGTGCAGGGAAAGCGTTGCTACACATTTGCAGAGACGTACAATCACACAAGTACAGGAAGAATGCTGCCAGCACCTGCTGACTGTGGACAGTGCAGTGACAGCGTTGCTACACATTTGCAGAGACGTACAATCACACAAGTACAGGAATAAATGCTGCCAGCACCTGCTGACTGTGGACAGTGCAGTGACAGCGTTGCTACACATTTGCAGAGACGTACAATCACACAAGTACAGGAAGAATGCTGCCAGCACCTGCTGATTGTGGACAGTGCAGGGAAAGCGTTGCTACACATTTGCAGAGACGTACAATCACACAAGTACAGGAAGAATGGCAGCACCTGCTGATTGTGGACAGTGCAGTGACAGCGTTGCTACACATTTGCAGAGACATACAATCACACAAGTACAGGAAGAATGCTGCCAGCACCTGCTGATTGTGGACAGTGCAGGGAAAGCGTTGCTACACATTTGCAGAGACGTACAATCACACAAGTACAGGAAGAATGCTGCCAGCACCTGCTGACTGTGGACAGTGCAGGGAAAGCGTTGCTACACATTTGCAGAGACATACAATCACACAAGTACAGGAAGAATGGCAGCACCTGCTGATTGTGGACAGTGCAGGGAAAGCGTTGCTACACATTTGCAGAGACGTACAATTACACAAGTACAGGAAGAATGGCAGCACCTGCTGATTGTGGACAGTGCAGGGAAAGCGTTGCTACACATTTGCAGAGACATACAATCACACAAGTACAGGAAGAATGCTGCCAGCACCTGCTGATTGTGGACAGTGCAGGGAAAGCATTGCTACACATTTGCAGAGACAGACAATCACACAAGTACAGGAAGAATGGCAGCACCTGCTGATTGTGGACAGTGCAGGGAAAGCGTTGCTACACATTTGCAGAGACCTACAATCACACAAGTACAGGAAGAATGGCAGCACCTGCTGACTGTGGACAGTGCAGTGACAGCGTTGCTACACATTTGCAGAGACAGACAATCACACAAGTACAGGAAGAATGGCAGCACCTGCTGACTGTGGACAGTGCAGGGAAAGCGTTGCTACACATTTGCAGAGACGTACAATCACACAAGTACAGGAAGAATGCTGCCAGCACCTGCTGATTGTGGACAGTGCAGGGAAAGTGTTGCTACACATTTGCAGAGACGTACAATCACACAAGTACAGGAAGAATGCTGCCAGCACCTGCTGACTGTGGACAGTGCAGGGAAAGCGTTGCTACACATTTGCAGAGACGTACAATCACACAAGTACAGGAAGAATGGCAGCACCTGCTGATTGTGGACAGTGCAGGGAAAGTGTTGCTACACATTTGCAGAGACAGACAATCACACAAGTACAGGAAGAATGGCAGCACCTGCTGATTGTGGACAGTGCAGGGAAAGCGTTGCTACACATTTGGAGAGACGTACAATCACACAAGTACAGGAAGAATGCTGCCAGCACCTGCTGACTGTGGACAGTGCAGGGAAAGCGTTGCTACACATTTGCAGAGACGTACAATCACACAAGTACAGGAAGAATGCTGCCAGCACCTGCTGATTGTGGACAGTGCAGGGAAAGCGTTGCTACACATTTGCAGAGACGTACAATCACACAAGTACAGGAAGAATGCTGCCAGCACCTGCTGACTGTGGACAGTGCAGGGAAAGCGTTGCTACACATTTGCAGAGACATACAATCACACAAGTACAGGAAGAATGGCAGCACCTGCTGACTGTGGACAGTGCAGGGAAAGCGTTGCTACACATTTGCAGAGACATACAATCACACAAGTACAGGAAGAATGGCAGCACCTGCTGACTGTGGACAGTGCAGGGAAAGCGTTGCTACACATTTGCAGAGACGTACAATCACACAAGTACAGGAAGAATGCTGCCAGCACCTGCTGACTGTGGACAGTGCAGGGGAAGTGTTGCTACACATTTGCAGAGACGTACAATCACACAAGTACAGGAAGAATGGCAGCACCTGCTGATTGTGGACAGTGCAGGGAAAGCGTTGCTACACATTTGGAGAGACGTACAATCACACAAGTACAGGAAGAATGCTGCCAGCACCTGCTGACTGTGGACAGTGCAGGGAAAGTGTTGCTACACATTTGCAGAGACGTACAATCACACAAGTACAGGAAGAATGGCAGCACCTGCTGATTGTGGACAGTGCAGGGAAAGCGTTGCTACACATTTGCAGAGACAGACAATCACACAAGTACAGGAAGAATGCTGCCAGCACCTGCTGACTGTGGACAGTGCAGGGAAAGCGTTGCTACACATTTGCAGAGACGTACAATCACACAAGTACAGGAAGAATGGCAGCACCTGCTGACTGTGGACAGTGCAGGGAAAGCGTTGCTACACATTTGCAGAGACGTACAATCACACAAGTACAGGAAGAATGGCAGCACCTGCTGACTGTGGACAGTGCAGGGAAAGCGTTGCTACACATTTGCAGAGACATACAATCACACAAGTACAGGAAGAATGCTGCCAGCACCTGCTGACTGTGGACAGTGCAGGGAAAGTGTTCCTAACCATTTGCAGAGACATACAATCACACAAGTACAGGAAGAATGCTGCCAGCACCTGCTGACTGTGGACAGTGCAGGGAAAGCGTTGCTAACCATTTGCAGAGACGTACAATCACACAAGTACAGGAAGAATGGCAGCACCTGCTGACTGTGGACAGTGCAGGGAAAGCGTTGCTAACCATTTGCAGAGACAGACAATCACACAAGTACAGGAAGAATGGCAGCACCTGCTGACTGTGGACAGTGCAGGGAAAGCGTTCCTAACCATTTGCAGAGACATACAATCACACAAGTACAGGAAGAATGCTGCCAGCACCTGCTGACTGTGGACAGTGCCGGGAAAGTGTTGCTACACATTTGCAGAGACGTACAATCACACAAGTACAGGAAGAATGGCAGCACCTGCTGACTGTGGACAGTGCAGGGAAAGCGTTGCTACACATTCTTCAGAGACATACAATCACACAAGTACAGGAAGAATGCTGCCAGCACCTGCTGACTGTGGACAGTGCCGGGAAAGTGTTGCTACACATTTGCAGAGACAGACAATCACACAAGTACAGGAATAAATGCTGCCAGCACCGGCCGTACCTGCTTGGACTGCAGAAGGGATTGTTCTTGGCTTCGATGCTCCATCGCGTGTGCTTTTAACTTGGCCTTTACAAAACAAAGAGTGAGAATGTGAGGGGCCACAGCCACCGTAGCAATACTGCTGAGCCACACAGTTCTAGAAACAGCTGCTGCCTATGATCACATCGCTGGAACAGAACAGTGAGCACAGCCACAAGCGGCAGCTTCTGCAACAAGCCAAACACTTGCAAAGTATACTGACCTGACTTTTAAAGCTCTTCAGGTATTCTGTCCCCCCAGAATCTTCCCTCTCACACCCGGGGGCTTTCTTGTAGTTGCACGAGAGGTCACCGTGAAAACCAAGGCAATCTAGGCTGTGTGGCTTCCCCAGTGATCCGCAGGGAGAGCCGCAGGGATTGGTCGGGCTTCCTAGGCTGGCACAGAGCATCTGTCAAATAATAGCAATGCTTGTCTTCAGATGCTTTAAGAAACAAAAAACTATGTTCACATCATTTGTAAGAATTTCAAGAGGAAATTTAGGATTGAACTTCATCCCAATCAGTAGCTGATACCCCCTTTCCCATGATAAATCTATTCCTTTTCTCAAATAGACCATCAGGGGGCGCTGTATGGCTGATATCGTGGTGAAACCCCTCCCACCGTGTGATGTCAGGACCATGGTCCTGGCAGTTTCCTGTCTGTGAACCTTGTTGAATTGTGGGAAATAACAGCTGTTTACAAATGTCAAGCAGCCAGTATCTCCCTCTGTGCATATGTATATCTATTAAAAAAAAAAAAAACCTTTAGCCTATCGCAATGTTAGTGGGTGTGGTTATAAATTATGGCAGTTGGTTATGTCTGTGTTTTTTCATGTCTGCCAGTAGTAAAGAGGATGACCTGCAGGCTGAATGTGGATCAAACAACATGAACAAATGACACAGTGAATATCAATCATTTCCTGATCTCTGTATTTTTTAACTTCTCACTTTGCAACGCATTGATTTAGTTTCGTCCTAGGATAAAATGGTCACAGGAGAAGAGAGGCACACAGGCAAGAAGACTTCGCTGTGCCTAAGTGTCACAGTACCATGTGGCTAAACAGCAACCAGTCCACGTGGCTGGCACCACCAGTACTGTACAACAATGCTCTTTTATTAGAACGTCATTTAAAGAGACTCTGTAACAACAAAAACATCCCCTGGGGGGTACTCACCTCGGGTGGGGGAAGCCTCCGGATCCTAATGAGGCTTCCCATGCCATCCTCCGTCCCTCAGGGGTCTCGTTGCAGCCCTCCGAACAGCCGGCGACTGTGCCGACTGTCAGTTCAATATTCACCTTTGCTGGCTCCAGCGGGGGCGCTGTGGCTGCTTTCGGCACGGAAATAGACGGAAATACCCGATCTCCGTTGGGTCCGCTCTACTGCGCAGGCGCCGGAAACTTGCACCTGCGCAGTAGAGCAGACCCGACGGCGATCGGGTATTTCCGTGTATTTCGGAGCCGACAGCCGTCAGAGCGCCTGCGCAGGAGCCAGGAAGGTAAATAATGACGTCACCGCTGTACGGAGGGCCGCAGCGAGACCCCTGAGGGATGGAGGACGGCGTGGGAAGCCTCATTAGGATCCGGAGGCTTCCCCCACCCGAGGTGAGTACCCCCCAGGGGATCTTTTGTCGTTACAGTTCCTCTTTAAATAACATTAAGTCAATTGAAAATAGTATATATATAAAAGAGCATTGCTTTACACTATTGGTGGTGCCAGCCATGTGGACTGTTTGTCCTTAGATAAACATATGGACAGAGGGAGCTACTGCTTGTTTGGCTGGGTTCTTTTTTTCACACTGTGGGAGGGGCTTCAAAACAATATCAGCCATATGGACCCCCTTCCCTGATGATCTACTCTAGAAAAGGTAAAGATTTCTCATGGGAAAAGGGGGCATCAGCTACTGATTGTAATACAGTTCAATCCGGGTTACAGTTCCTTTTTAAAGAGACTCTACCCTGCTAAACCACTGCATCCCGCGGCAAAACGAGGGGTTTATACCCCCCAAATCCCCACCTGCAAAATCCACGACTTTCTTGGTTGGGGATTTTGCTGCCCGGAAAAGCAGAGCTTTAAGCTGCAGCTCCGCCTCCATGCGCGTCAATCTGCCCGCGGATCTCCGCCTCTCCCCCGCCCCTCTCAGTGAAGGTAGAGTGAGAGGGGCGGGGAGAGGCGGCGATCAGCGGGGATTGACGCGCAAAGAGGCAGAGCTACAGCAGAAAACTGTCTCAAGCAGGAAGCCCTCCCCGGACCTAGCAGAGGGGATTTGGGGGTATAAACCCCTCGTTCTGCCGCTGGGATGCGGCGTTTTAGCAGAGCTTCTAGTACTTTACATTAATAAAAGTTACAAAAGTGGATTGAGACTTGCTTTAGAGTCTCTTTAAATAAAAGTTAGAAACTTGCAGAAGAAGGAAGAGTCTGGATTCTATAGAGTTTTCCCGGTCTGCTTCCATGTCCTCGTCCCAGCACCGTCTCCCCAGGTAAAGTTATTTGATCTGCAGGTCGAACACATCTTCAACCCTCATCACTCAAGCTTCTGAAGTACTCATGCCCCCGGAGTACTTCCACAGCCTGTACAAAGAGTCCTGAGGACACAGCTGGGTGTGAACGTTGAAGGAGGAACAAAGACACGGAGAGAGGACCAGGAAGGCTTTATGGGATTCGTAACCTCCCTCTCCTTCATTTTTGCTTTAAAAGGAAATAAATATATGTCGGCCTCATCCCCCATGAGGAGGCGGACTAGTCCAAAATCTGTCGGTTCTGTCAGATTTCTATTACCTAAAGTGACAGCAGCATAATGCTGAGAATACACAGTTCGTTTTTGAGGTGATTAGATGGTTGGATAGATAATTTCTGACATGTCCGATCTCCCTTTCGAACCTTTCGCCGCTCGATTTCTGATAGAAGTGAATGGAAAAAGATAAGAAAAACGAGCAGAAGATAAGAGAATTGACTGCGGAATCGAGTGGCAAAGAATCTCCTGCCAGAAATGAACCGTGTATTCCTAGCATAAGAAAAAAGTAATTCATGGTTATTTTACTGTGGAAGAAACATACTTCTCATTTGTATGCGTTTACGTGTATTTAACATTTTAGCATTTTTGCGCTAGTGGTCTGTGTGGTTTGTAAGTTGTAAATATGATAAAATGATGCAATGCTATGAAAATATAAACTATATACCTGAAAATAAAAATGTGAAACTCTTTGCTTTGCTATGAATGTTCTATTCATTATCTGTACTACACATACAGTTCATTGTGCCTTAAAGGGACTCCGAGCAGTGCAGAAACTATGGAAAGATGCACATAATTTTAAAGCTCTCTTTCTCCTCTTTCCAACGATATATAAACCGCCGCCCTACGCCTTTTAGTTTTCGCTATTTTCGCGATTGAAATTGCTGCGGCCGCGATTTCGATCGCAAAAATAGAGAAAACTAAAAGGCGTAGGGCAACGATTTAGGTGTCATCAGAAAGAGGAGAAAGAGAGCTTTAACCACCCTGGCGTTCTATTAAGATCGCCAGGGCAGCTGCGGGAGGGGTTTTTTTTAATAAAAAAAAAAACGATTTCATGCAGCCAACTGAAAGTTGGCTGCATGAAAGCCCACTAGAGGGCGCTCCTAACCAATATTTCTGATCGCCTCCGGCGATCCGCAGTAACAAGGAAGGCCGCAATGAGCGGCCTTCCTTGTTTCGTTTTGCTCGTCGCCATGGCGACGAGCGGAGTGACATCATGGACGTCAGCCGACGTCCTGACGTCAGCCGCCTCCGATCCAGCCCTCAGCGCTGGCCGGAACTGTTTGTTCCGGCTGCGCAGGGCTCGGGCGGCTGGGGGGACCCTCTTTCGCCGCTGCACGCGGCGAATCGCCGCGCTGCGGCGGCGATCAGGCAGCACACGCGGCTGGCAAAGTGCTGGCTGCGTGTGCTGCTTTTTACTGCGAGCAAATCGGCCCAGCAGGGCCTGAGCGGCAGCCACCGGCGGTGATGGACGAGCTGAGCTCGTCCATACCGCTAAGGTGGTTAAAATGATATCCATCAAGCCATAGTTATATTGTATTACACAGGGCGACTTTTTGTCAAAGTCAGCAGCTGCATTCAGCAAAATGGAGCTGCTGACACTGGGGAAAGTGTCGTCCTGTGTAATACAATATAACTATGGCTTGATGGATATCATTTTAAAGCTCTCTTTCTCCTCTTTCTGGCGACACCTAAATCGTTGCCCTACGCCTTTTAGTTTTCTCTATTTTCGCGATCGAAATCGCGGCCGCGGCAATTTCAATCGCGAAAATAGCAAAAACTAAAAGATGTAGGGTGGCGGTTTATATATCACTGGAAAGAGGAGAAAGAGCGCTTTAAAATGATATGCATCTTTCCATAGTTTCTGCACTGCTCAGAGTCCCTTTAAAGAGAGTCTGAAGCGAGAATAAATCTCGCTTCAGAGCTCATAGTTAGCAGGGGCACGTGTGCCCCTGCTAAAACGCTGCTATCCCGCGGCTTAATGGGGGTCCCTTCACCCCCAAATCCCCTCCGTAAAGCGGGGGAGCGCTTCCGCATTGGGGCAGGGCTAACCGCCGCAGCCCTGCCTCCCGCGCGTCTATCAGCGCGTATCTCCGCCTCTCCCCCGCCCCTCTCAGTCTTCCTTCACTGAGAGGGGCGGGGGAGAGGCGGCGATGCGCGTCTGATAGGTGCGACTGGAGGCAGGGCTGCGGCCGTTAGCCCTGCCTCCAGGAAGGGAAGATTTACGACCAACTCTACGACCAACTATTGTGGGGGTGGGTTTGTGGGTGAAGGGACCCCCGTTTAGCCGCGTGCCCCTGCTAACTGCTAACTATGAGCTCTGAAGCGAGATTTATTCTCGCTTCAGAGTCTCTTTAAAGGGAACCTGAAGTGAGTAAAATTATTTAAAATGAACACATGATGTAGCGGCAAATGAATATTACATACTTACCTCACCATCAGCTCCTCTCAGAAGCTCACCATTTTCTTCTTACAGTGATCCCTTCCAGTTCTGACAAGATTTTGTCAGAACTGAAATATATCAGTTGCTGTCAGTTATATATCAGCAGCTGTCAGTTACAACTGAATGTGCAAGGTAATGTCCATGCTTCCCTATGACTCAACTGGGTGATATTACAGTTTAACAGTGTGCTGACCAGGAAGCTGTTATGGGGTAATGGCCATTTTTAAAATGGAGGATGGAAAATGCCATTGATAACACAGGAGAGGAGAAAGAGATTGCTGAGTAGACTACACAGGAGGTAAGTATGACCTGTGTATGGTTATTTTAACTTTTTATTTTCAGTTCAGGTTCTCTTTAAGTTTTTTTCGCTTCAGTGTCAGTTTAATGTGGTCCATTGCTATGCACAATAACACCGTATCCTGTAGCAGACGCAGTAATAGCCCCGTGGGGTGGCAGGTCCCGCTGTTGTAACTGTGCATCATACATGCCGGGCACGTTTTGCTGAACACTTTTGAACAATTGATTTCAGGCTTGCATTGTGTGTTCCGTCAGAGACGACATATACTACTTACTGACGCAGGCGTTGGACTGGTGGGCAGGTGACTCATTTTACCCCATACCTGCAAATAAGGAAAACTGGAATGAAACAGATGAAGCCTTGAGGATTCTACTGAAAATACTACAAGTTGTTTTTCTGAAACTCGTGCCTTTAAGGCCAGGTTCACATTAGCGTTCTGAGCCAAAAGCATCCGGTGAGCAGATCAGGTCTCCTCTTCACCGGATCCAGATGGCTCAGTCCGTGGCCCGGTTCACATAGTGAAAACAGATCTGATGAATGATGGATTGGATCCATTTTCACTCAAATACATACCTAATCTTCCGTAGCAGCCGGCGGTAGAGGCTCCTTCTTCTTCCGCTGTGACTGCACAGCGCGTCATGTGACTAGTCACATGATACCTCATGTAGTCACATGACGCAGAAGAAGACAGAAGCCTCTACTGCCGGCTGCTACGGAAGATCAGGTATGTATAAACCCTCCCTCACCCACCCACCTGGCTGCTGCACCCTCCCCTCACTAGATACGCATCGGCACAGGCCCCCATCCCCCGTGGAATGGTCCATTTCTTCACTTTGTGTGAAGAAACGTTCCGTTTCCCATTGCCCCAATGCTGCAGCATTTTTTGTCCGCATCCGTTCCACTAAGCAGAACGGTCCGGAAAAGTAGGGCCTGCAGCAGTTTTTAGATCCGGAGGCCAGAACGTATCCGTACCAACGGACGCATGTGAATGGATCCAGAGGTTAACATTGGATCCTTTCACATCCGGTCTGTACAGTATACGTTCCGGTTCTGATCCAAAAAAAAACACTAATGTGAACCGAGCCTAACTGTTTCATGCCTCACTACTAGATATTGCCCGGCCACTCCGGGCATTGCCTGTCTGTGTCAATTATAAAGTAATCACTATTATACCACTTGCAGCAGAGGAAAAAAAATCACAACACTGAGATAACCAATGCTGCAAAAACAGATTTGTACTATGCATAAAAAGGCGGACCAATTTGTCCATACCTCTCTCTAATGCTGGGGATACACGGTACTGTACCGTGTATCGGCCAGCCGATCCGGCCAGCCAGGGACGCCTCTAGGCATAGGCAGTACAGGCCATTGCCTGGAGTGCCATTTGTCCTGGGGGGCGCCATGTTGCTGGGTTAAGCCCAGCACCCCATGGGTGTTCTATTACTTGCTTCTGCTGCATCTACTTAGCGTAAGTTGCAGGCAGCTGCCACCTCTGTGACTTATGCATCCTTCTTTCCCCCTTTGTGCCTCCTTCTGTTTTCTTGTGCCTCCTTCAGTCCCTTGTATCATGTCTGACCCCCGTTTGTCCTTCTGTCCCCATGTGCCTCCTTCACAAACAAAAAAAACAAACACAGAACATTTATATCACGCCAGAGCTGCAGCCACTAGGGCGCGCTCTATAGGCAGTAGCAGTGTTAGGCCAGAGCTGCAGCCACTAGGGGGCGCTCTATAGGCAGTAGCAGTGTTAGGCCAGAGCTGCAGCCACTAGGGGCGCTCTATAGTCAGTAGCAGTGTTAGGCCAGAGCTGCAGCCACTAGGGGGCGCTCTATAGGCAGTAGCAGTGTTAGGCCAGAGCTGCAGCCACTAAGGGCACTCTATAGGCAGTAGCAGTGT
Source organism: Hyperolius riggenbachi (assembly GCF_040937935.1). Taxonomy (NCBI): domain Eukaryota; kingdom Metazoa; phylum Chordata; class Amphibia; order Anura; family Hyperoliidae; genus Hyperolius; species Hyperolius riggenbachi. The sequence continues at coordinate 5,799,093 of NC_090657.1, forward strand.
TAGGCCAGAGCTGCAGCCACTAGGGGGCGCTCTATAGGCAGTAGCAGTGTTAGGCCAGAGCTGCAGCCACTAGGGGCGCTCTATAGGCAGTAGCAGTGTTAGGCCAGAGCTGCAGCCACTAGGGGGCGCTCTATAGGCAGTAGCAGTGTTAGGCCAGAGCTGCAGCCACTAGGGGGCGCTCTATAGGCAGTAGCGGTGTTAGGCCAGAGCTGCAGCCACTAGGGGGCGCTTTATAGGCAGTAGCAAGTGTTAGGCCAGAGCTGCAGCCACTAGGGGGCGCTCTATAGGCAGTAGCAGTGTTAGGCCAGAGCTGCAGCCACTAGGGGGCGCTCTATAGGCAGTAGCAGTGTTAGGCCAGAGCTGCAGCCACTAAGGGCACTCTATAGGCAGTAGCAGTGTTAGGCCAGAGCTGCAGCCACTAGGGGGTGCTCTATAGGCAGTAGCAGTGTTAGGCCAGAGCTGCAGCCACTAGGGGGGGCTCTATAGGCAGTAGTAGTGTTAGGCCAGAGCTGCAGCCACTAAAGGGCACTCTATAGGCAGTAGCCGTGTTAGGCCAGAGCTGCAGCCACTAGGGGGCACTCTATAGGCAGTAGCAGTGTTAGGCCAGAGCTGCAGCCACTAGGGGAGCTCTATAGGCAGTAGTAGTGTTAGGCCAGAGCTGCAGCCACTAGGGCGCGCTCTATAGGCAGTAGCAGTGTTAGGCCAGAGCTGCAGCCACTAGGGGGCGCTCTATAGGCAGTAGCAGTGTTAGGCCAGAGCTGCAGCCACTAGGGGGCGCTCTATAGGCAGTAGCGGTGTTAGGCCAGAGCTGCAGCCACTAGGACGCGCTCTATAGGCAGTAGCAGTGTTAGGGAGACTGGCCCAAGGTCTCCTACTGAATTAGTGCTGGCTTACTGAACAGGCAGAGCCGAGATTCGAACCCTGGTCTCCCGTGTCAGAGGCAGAGCCCTTACACTATCCAGCCACTATGGTCCTTCAGTCCCCCTGTGCCACCTCTGCCTCCTTCTGTGGCCCTTTGTGCCTCCTTCTGCCCCCCTGTGACTCCTTATGTCCCCCCTTTGCCTTTATTTGTCCCCTTGTGCTACCTCTGCCCCCTCGTTCCTCCTTCAGTCCCACTCTGCCTCCTTCTGTCTCCCTTTGTGCCTCCTTCTGTCTCCATATTCCTCTTCAGTCCCCATGTGCCACCTCTGTCCCCTGCACCTTCCTCTATCCCCCTGTACCTCCTTCTGTGCCCCTTTGTGCCTCCTTCCGTGAGCCTCCATTAGTCCCCCTGTGACTCCTTCTGTGCCCCTTTGTGCCTCCTTCTGACCCTCTTGTAGAGTGCCAGGCTGACCAGGCGGTCATGAGTGCTGTGCGGAGGGGGGACCGATGTGGTGTCCCCAGGTGTTAAACAGGCTAGGGGTGTCTAATAGACGCTGTGTCAGTTTACTGGCCGCAGCCCGTAAGCTCACTTCTGCAGCCTTACATTACTTGTATTCTCTGGTCAAACGCTGCCCGTATTGCGTATTTTTCTGTGGAAATACTGCCACATTACAATTATTTTCTAGTGAAACGCTGCCGCATTACGAGTAATTCCTGGTGAAACGCTGCCGCATTACCATTATTTTCATGGGGGGCGCCATGGGGTGGGGCACCACAGATTTTCTCGCCTGGAGTGACAAAATGGGTAGAGGCGCCCCTGCGGCTAGCTGATAATAGTTCTGCTTCCTGCTGGTGAGATCGCCGGCTGTCGTCATGGCAACAGCCGGCAATCTCACTTTAGAGTTACAGCACCACCTGGAGGATGGAGGCATAACTGCAGCGCTGGAGCCAGGGAGGTGAGTGATTACTGGGGCTGTGCAGATCTCCCTGGCAGCATGATATTTCCAGGTTTTAGAGTCTGAAAGGGTGCAAAAAATTGTACCGCCTTTAGACCCTGAAATCTGGAAAGAATCACACCGCCAAGGGGGTTAAAGTGGAATATAACCCTGCATTTCATCTTTGCTCTAAAACATTATTTACAGCATATTATATGCAACCAGCATTTTTTTTTTTACTAGACCAGCATTGGAAGGGTTACACACAGAGGTTTAAGGTTCAGTGCAGTGAAATGTGGACGCATCCAAAGTGGAGATAATGTTATCTTGTGTTTACTTAAATGTATCAAGTGAGGAATGTGACACATTCTCTGACTGTGGAGAAGCTCCTGGAAACACACAGACACTGAAAGCACTTCTGCCTTCAGTACAAGATGAATAAAACCAGTTATGAATAAAATGCAAAGTCAGCTCACAAAGCAAAAAACTGTACTTTTGGGAACTTGTAATTTCTAAATGAATAATAATACTTATGCACAAATGCAAATAGGATAACCATATGGCCTATAAAAAGTAGGAAAACATGTTTTTGTTAAATATTATGTCAGAGTTTTATACCGCTTTAAAGAAAATACTAACTACTAATTGAGCAAAAAAAAAAAAATTTAAAATTGCTCAAATCCAATTCTGTATGAGGTTCTCTAGTGATACCCACAAGTGTGTAATGTCCAGGCCATTTTAGAATAAGCACTACCTTACCTCTGCATAGAAAACAAATCTATCATCACAGCAATACCAAAGGGGATGGCCAACGTACACTACTGAAGTCCGGTGCATGAGGACTGGACGGGCTGACAGGAACAGAGTCTCCAGCGGCTGAAGGCATGTACATGACCGGTCCACACTGTGTAGGGCTCGACACGGCTGAAGGAGACTGCTGGTCATCACACACAAGAGATTCTGCAACAACATCACATCAATCATCTGTTACATTAGCAGTTTAAGGCTTTTAGAAATAGCAAATTAATGCGCCGTCAAGGGAACCGGTCATGAAGCAACTGGTATACCCATAAGGCCCTGTTCACATTACACATGTTGCGGTCCGTATTTCGGGAACACGTGCAGGAGGCCGACACGCACGGCATCAGAAAGTGCATAGACTGCATTGTCTGATGTTCACACTGCATGCGTTCCGGACCTGTGCAATCCGGGAACGCATGCTGCACGCAAAATGTGCAGCTGACCCATTTACTTTCAGTAAATGAGATCAGCCACGCAACGCAGAAAATGCAGATGGCATGTGTTCGTAAGCGTCGCGTTCCGAACGCACGGCCATCCGTGTTTGCTGATGTGAACGGGCCCTTCAGTCTAAAGGTGGCCAAACTACTGAGGTCAAGATCTCAACTTTAAGCATCTAATAAGCATCTAATATTAAAAGCACAACTGAAGCGAGAGGTATGTGGAGGCTGCCATATTTATGTGCTTTTAAAGAGACACTGAAGCGAAAAAATTTTTTATGATATTATGATTTGTATTTGTAGCACAGCTAAGAAATAAAACATTAAGATCAGATACATCAGTCTAATTGTTTCCAGTACAGGAAGAGTTAAGAAACTCCAGTTGTTATCTCTATGCAAAAAAGCCATTAAGCTCTCCGACTTTGTCGTGGAGAGGGCTGTTATCTGACTTTTATTATCTCAACTGTAAGTGAACAGAGGTCATTACTTCACAGACTGCTCTGAAAGAATCATTTTGAATGCTGAGTGTTGTGTAATCTGCACATATTATAGAATGATGCAATGTTAGAAAACACACTATATACCTGAAAATAAAAGTATGAGAATATTTTCTTTGCTGCTAATCTTCTAGTAATTATTCGTAGTACACAACCAATTCATTATATCATATTTTTTTTTTCGCTTCAGTGTCTCTTTAAGCAATACCAGTTTCCTGGCGGCCCTGCTGATCCTCTGCCTCTAGTGCAGAGTTGCTCACACTTTTTTGGCTTGTGCGCTACCTTTAAAAATTAGCAAGTCAAAGTGATCTACCCATGTACAATTTTAGGAGCACACTTCCATATATAGAGTGGAAAATGTAGTGTGGTCGGGATCTACCATGAAGGCCATGGGCAAATGCAGGGGGGGATTACAGCTGCCCGGAATCCCCCCTCAGACCAGGGCCGGTGCAGTGTCTGGGGACAGGCACAAATTGAGACACCAGAATATGTGCAGGCGTCCTGCAGCTCACAGCACTGCCCCTTTTCTTTCCCTGGTACAGTTGACTCTGGATGGAGCAGCAGCGTGTGTGTACAGAGCATGGAGCAGCAGCGTGTGTGTACAGAGCATGGAGCAGCTTTGAGAAACTTAACAGAGTCAATTATGAGCACAGCTGTGTGCCCTGCTGTATAAATGCTTCACTTTCCCCTCCATTACCAATGTCGACTGTCCTCATTATTATCTGTATCCAAACTGCTCCTGATCGATCCAGTTTGGTTGGTCGGACAGGAAATTGCATTATGTGTACCCAGCATGATGTCCTACCATATTATTATACTGTATTGTGAGTGTCTGTGGGAGACCTTTCAGGAATCCCCCCCCCCCCCCCCTTTGAAAATCCTAGGTTTGCCCCTGAAGGCCTTTGCGATCTACCTAATGGGCACCCCTGTTCTAGTGCACTGAGCCACAGCCCCTGAACAAGCATGCAGCAGATCAGGTGTTTCTGACATTATTGTCAGATCTGACAACATTAGCTTCATGCTTGTTTCTGGTGTTATACGGAAACTATTGCAGCCAAATATATCAGCAGGGCTGCCAGGCAACTGGTATTGTTTAAAAGGCAATAAATATGGCAGCCTCCATATCTCTCTCACTACAGTTGTCCTTTAAGTGCAGCACCACCATCTTTGTGCTGCTCGATGTACTACAGGGCTTTGGCGTCATCAATCATGTACTCACACAGCTCAGCTGCTAAAAGAACGGCCTTTCCTAATCAAGGTCTAAAGGACAACTGAAGTGAGACGAATATGGAGGCTGACATTTACTTCCTTTTAAACAATACCAGTTGCCTGGCAACCCTGCTGATCTCTGTGGCTGCAGTAGTGTCTGAATCACACACCTGAAACAAGCAAGCAACTAATCCAGTCAGACTTCAGTCAGAGCACCTATCTGCATGCTTGTTCAGGGTGTATGCGGAGCAGGATCATCCACCAGGCAACCTAGGCACGTACTTGGGGGCTAATGGTTGTCAAGGAGCCCACCAGCCACCTTCTCTGACCTCTCTCCACTTCAGCTTACCAAGAGGAGCACAATGGGAATATCTACTACCTTACCCAGGGCCCATTACATATTAATCCATCTTCGGTGTATGGGTAAAAGTTCTAGAGGCGGAGGCTTGGCAGGGCTGCCTGGCAACTGCTATTGTTTACAAGGAAAGAAATATGTCATCCTCCCCTTTAATGAGAAGAGGGGTTGCTATTGGGGTAGTAAGTCTGCACAGCACAAATCATTAACCACTTCACCACTGAGGGGTTTCCCCCCCTTTTTTGCCACAAATTGGGCTTTCTTTGGGTGGTACTTTTTGCTAAGAATTATTTTATTTTATATGCATTTTAACAGGAATAATACGAAAAAAAGCAAAACATTTCTCAGTTTTCAGGCATTATAGTTTTAAAATAAAATGTGCAACTGTAGATTAAACCCACACATTTTATTTGCCCGTTTGTCACGGTTATTACAACGTTTAAATTACGTCCCTAGTACAATGTAGGACCACAATATTTTATTTAGAAATAAAGGTGTATTTTTTCCCATTATGTGTTTTTTATTTTCTCATTGTACTCGAGGCCCTAATTTGTAATCAAACAATAATAATATATCCTCAGGGCATACATACAAAATAAGCTAAGTCCCTAACATAACAATTTATGCACTCTGCTGTAAAAAAAAAAAAAAAAAAAAAGAAAGAAGAAGAAGAAGAAGAAGAAGAAGAAGAAGAAGAAGAAGAAGAAAGAAAAGCAAAGAAAGAGGAAGGAAAAAAAAGGACAATTTTTAACCACTTCACCACTGAGGGGTTTACCCCTTGAGCACCAGAGCAATTTTCACCTTTCAGCGCTCCTTCCATTCATTCGTCTATAACTTTATCATTACTTATCGCAATGAAATGAACTATATCTTGTTTTTTTTGCCACCAATTAGGCTTTCTTTAGGTGGGACATTATGCCAAGAATGATTTTATTCTAAATGTGTTTTAATGGGAAAATAGGAAAAAAATGTGGGAAAAAATGTATTATTTTTCAGTTTTCGGCCTTTATAGTTTTCAAATAATGCATGCTACTGTAATTAAAACCCATGAAATGTATTTTCCCATTTCTCCCGGTTATAAAACCGTTTAAATTATGTCCCTATCACAATGTTTGGCGCCAATATTTTAATTGGAAATAAAGGTGCATTTTTTTCAGTTTTGCGTCCATCCCTAATTACAAGCCCATAGTTTATAAAGTAACAGTGTTATACCCTCTTGACATAAATATTTAAAAAGTTCAGTCCCTAAGGTAACTATTTATGTATTTTTTTTAATTGTAATTTTTTTTCTTTCATTACAAAAAACAAATTGGGGAGTGTGGGAGGTAAGGAGTTAATTTTTAGTGTAAAACATTTATTTGTATGTAAAAAATGCTTTAGGGTGTAGCTTTACTATTTGGCCACAAGATGGCAACAGTAACTTTTTGTTTAATGCAACCTGCAAGCGTCCTTCCGGACTCTTGCAGGAAGTACTAGGAGGCTGAGAACGTTTTTTTTTCTCACAATGATCGCGCTGCTTAGCGGAGAAGCAGCGGATCATTGCGGGGCTTAGATCAACGAACGGGAATGGATTTTCCCGTTCATTGATCTCCGGGTGGGCGGCGTGTTTACGAGCGGGAGTGCGCGCTAGAGCGAGCGGGAGCGCGGGCAGCGGCAGGAGCGCGGAAAGTACAGATTTCTCCGTCCCTGGGGGTGAAAGGATGGAAAAGGGGACGGAGAAATTCGTACGCATGGGGGTAAAGTGGTTAAAGTGTTTTTAATTTGATAAATATGGTGGCAAGGTAAATAGTTATTGGCCTTTATATGATTTTTTTTTCTTTTGGGGGGGGGGAGGGGGGTGTTACAATATAACATTTGTCCACTAGATGCCAAAAGCATTCCAGAAGCTTTTCCTTCACTACTTTCATTCAATGCTCAGTGCTGTCCATTACAGCACGGATCATTCATGATTTATCAGCACTTTGATTGGGTTTGGGAACGCATGTTCCCATTCTTCATTCTAAGAACTAACGGCTGGGAATGGAGGAAATCGGAAGCGAGTGGGCACACGCGCACCGCTCACAGGAGGCAGTAGACGTATATCTACATCCCGGGACATGAAGTACTATACATATACAGCTTCACATAGGACTGTAGATATACAGCTTCATTACCAATAAGTAGTTACAAGCAGCTTGAGTGACCACGATCCGCTACAGGATCACTAAGAATAACTTCTTTCAAAACTTTGTAAAATCTATGAGCAAAGTTCTCGATGACATACGTTCTACATGTGCAAAGGCACAAAATGGCCCTCGTGGACAGCTGCCAGACTGCTGCATATCGTTGCATTTTGTAGACTTGTAGATCTGTGGAAGAAGGAAAAGAGAATTCAGTAAAAATCTTGTCTCAATGGAGAGAGATATTAGAAAGTAAAAGAGAAGTTCTCACTTCAGGGTGGAATTGCTGCTCTGTTCTTGTGTGGCAGTACTGACAGGAGTCTCCACTTTCACACTTACTAGGGTCGCCCCACTCATCGCCATGTTTCACACTTGGACACGGGGAAGACCTTTTAGAAAAGCATATAAGAAACCAATCAAAATAGGTATCGAAAGCGCAACAAGGATAAGTTCCTTGTTAAAGCCACACAAAAAAAAGGTTTGGGGTGAGCCAACAGATGGCAATGATGCTGTTAGTTATAGTGACTTTTTAATACTGTTTTACTATAACTGTTTTTGGATTGTGGAAGGAATCACCATTATTCTTATGGGGGAATTTGCTTTGATATAAGAGTGCTTTGGAATACAAGCATGTTTCCAGAACGAATTAGCGTATATACTCGCATATAAGCCGGCCCACGTATAAGCCGAGGTACCCACTTTTCCCTCCAAAACCAGGAAAAAGTGATTGACTCACGTATAAGCCCTCTCCCCAGTATAGCCCCTACCCAGTGTAGCCAGATGTGCCCCCAGTACAAGTCAGCCCCCCTCCCCATAGCCAGATGTGCCCCAAGGATGATACAGCTGTGTCTCAAGACGCCACTAGATGGCGTCATAGATATGAGACACAGCAATTGCCACACAGGCAGAATCCACGATCATTGCACCGCTGACACGTTGCTTGCACGCTCCGCTCCACAAGCCGGGGGACACAGGAAGTACTGAGCAGCGCACTCTGCACACCATGTTGCAGGGGATGGAGACACGGACACAGCAGGGAGCCAGCTGGAGGGGAGGTAAAGGGAAGACAGTAAGAGAAGGGAGGAATGGAGAGTGACAGGGGATACAGGGAGGGGAGGAGAGGAGGTAAGGGGGGGGGGGGACAGCAAGAGAAGGGAGGAATGGAGAGTGACAGGGGATACAGGGAGGGGAGGAGAGGAGGTAAGGGGGGGGGGGGGACAGCAAGAGAAGGGAGGAATGGAGAGTGACAGGGGATACAGGGAGGGGAGGAGAGGAGGTAAGGGGAAGACAGCAAGAGATGGGAGGAATGGAGAGTGACGGGGAATACAGGGAGGGGAGGGGGTAAAGGGGAGACAGCAAGAGAAGGGAGGAATGGAGAGTGACGGGGATACAGGGAGGGGAGGAGAGGGGGGGGGGACACAGCAAGAGAAGGGAGGAATGGAGAGTGACAGGGGATACAGGGAGGGGAGGAGAGGAGGTAAAGGGAAGACAGCAAGAGAAGGGAGGAATGGAGAGTGACAGGGGATACAGGGAGGGGAGGAGAGGGGGGGGGGACACAGCAAGAGATGGGAGGAATGGAGAGTGACAGGGGATACAGGGAGGGGAGGAGAGATAGAAGACATTTAAGGCCTGGTTCACATTAGCGTTCGCTGTCCGGATCCGCCTGATTGGATCCGGACCGTATACTGTACAAACAGAACGTACGTTCCGCATAGCAATGCAAAGTCTATGCGGACGTTCCGTACAGTACGGAGCCGGATCGGATCCGGACTCCGGACACTTTTCCAACATGTGCTATTTTTCGGTCCGGATCATCCGACCCGCGCACCTAGATCGGAGCCTGACTGCACCATCCGGAAACAGAAAGCAATGGGAAATGGAAAGCACAGAACACACAGGATACAAACACCTGACGTTCTACCCCACTTCCTATGCGTATCCAAGCGGCCATTTCGGATGGGGACACATGGGCCAAGCATGTCTGGAGTGGAGCAGAAGTGACAGACGTGCTGGGGCTGTTTGGCAGAATGTCGGAGGTGGAGGTGAGGCCTACAGCGGAGGACCTGATTCTACAGGTGCACCTTCTGCTGACCCCAACAATTTTATTAGTAATTTCGCTGTTTTTACCACACGGATCCGGATGGCAGCCTGAAACATTCCTCATGCAAACGAACCGGATTCGGTCCGTTTGCATGCCAAAACGCAAGTGTGAACGGGGCCTTAGCCTTGCAGCAATAGGGTCGTATTTTCTAATCTTGGCCAAAACACAATTCTGGGGATACTGCCAGTATATGGCAACAGAGTGGACACAGAGGGAAGAGGGTCTGGGCTGGTGTTACTGGGGACTCTGGGGGATATTACTGTACTTAGAAGACTGTGGGGACATGGAAATTCCGGGGTGACACGTTGTATGCATGGCTGTACTGAGGACTCTGCAATATTTGGGGATAGCAGCACAGACCATGAGGGAACATTACTGATAGGGGGGTTGAGGATAATTTGTAGCTACAGATCTGTAGATCAGAGGTCCTAACCAAGTTACATTCAGCAAAGTTCCTCCTTAAATTATATCCAAGTAATGCAATGAAGATAAAACGTCTTCTAAACCATTTCTTTTCATTTGAATGATAGCGGTTACACTTCTCTTAGGTAATAATAAGAGCAATACCTGTACTTATTTTGGCGTGGACTTCTCCGTCGATCCTTACTGTTGTGGTAATAAGGACATGCATAGCCCTGCCGACAAAGTCTAGGAGGTTTCTTACACTGCTCTGTCTTATAGTGTCCAAGAACATACGTCGTATCTGAAACGTGGGGAGAGATGAAGAGATGGGTCTTACACGGTGCCACACAGACAGATATCACAGCTGCCAATCGGAGCTCCAGCAGAAAGATTTCAGAGGCATACGAGTCATTCATATATCGAAATATTAGTTCACAAAAAAAGGAACTGAAAAAAAAAATACATGTAAAAAGAAAGAAATAGTTCTGATTTTCAGCAAGTGGTGGATTTATGAAAGTCCCTCTATCACAAAGTCTCACACTCAATATCCAGGATCCAGAACCTGAAATCTACCACTTCCCTTGAAAAATCTTCATAACTTAACACTATTTGTTGTTTGTCGCTCTCAAAATCAATTAAGTTCTAATGATCACGTCAGGTAAATAAATAACAGCTTTTGACTGTAGTGAGCAGCAGAGATAACAGGAATAGCTCTAGTAACTGCCATTAACATTGCTGCTGAAATCTAAACAAAATACAGTTTGTAGTATTGTGTATCTGATCACTGTTCTAGGAGCAACATTTTAATTAAACTATCGCTGTTGAACTGAATCAGCACCTTGTCAGCTTGCATGTGATCATTTTTAAGGGACTACTGGAGGGGGAAGGGGGGGGGAGGAGTTGAACTTACCTGGGTCTTCTAACGGTCCCCCGCAGACGTCCTGTGCCCACACAGCCAATCACACATCCTCACTCCTGACGTCACCGGTAGTGTACTGCGCAGGCACAGTATGGTCTGCAACTGCGCAGTACGCTCCTCCAGCGGGAGTGAGGACACAGCAACGCAGGCACAGTGGTTTTCAGACTTTAAAGTCTGAAATTCCAGAAGTGAACCGGAGGCGGGGCCGGAGCATCGGTGAGTGGCTGTGCGGGCAAAGGATGTCTGCGGGGGGCGGAGCATCGGTGAGTGGCTGCGCGGGCACAGGATGTCTGCGGGGGGCGGAGCATCGGTGAGTGGCTGCGCGGGAACAGGATGTCTGCGGGGGCGGAGCATCGGGGAGTGGCTGCGCGGGCACAGGAAGTCTGCGGGGGGCGGAGCATCGGTGAGTGGCTGTGTGGGCACAGGATGTCTGCGGGGGGCGGAGCATCGGTGAGTGGCTGCGCGGGCGCAGGATGTCTGCGGGTTACCGTTAGAAGACCCAGGTAAATCCAACTCTTTTTTTTCCCCCCTACCCCCCTACAGTAGTCCTTTAAGTTATACAGTTTTACAGTAGTGATTTGTCAGCTAAAGGGAACATCCATGATTGTTTCGGGTGACTGTCTACTGTTTGTACAGGTATCTCCTGCCATATGCTTCATTAACAGTTGGCTATATTGGCTATAGTCAGTTCATTTGCATTTGAAGGTCTCAATTTGTTTCTCTCTCACCTCTCCATAGAAAGAGCTGAGATGGCATATCTGTTTGGGGATCAATGGCAAAAGATCACCCAAAACAATCACAAAAAGCCTAGAAAACTATTCGAGCAAACGGAATAATCCATCAAATTTCTCTGATAAAAAATTTTTTAAGAAATTGTCCCGGGCACCATAAGGCAGACGTTCAGAAGTTAGCCCATGTATCACTGTATGCGGTTATTTATGTCTAAAAAACAAACAAACAAACAAACAAGTTTATTAGAATCAGTTTTCCAAAATTGATCTACAAGGTGAAGAATCCTTTAATGATTTCCATAAGTGGGCATGGACTGCTAATAATAATAATAATCCGAACATTTGTAAAGCGCTTTTCTCCTGTCGGACTCAAAGCGCTCAAGAGCTGCAGCCACAGGGACGCGCTCAAGAGGCCACCCTGCAGTGTTAGGGAGTCTTGCCTTGAACTCCTTACTGAATAGGTACTTGACCTAGCCAGGATTCAAACCCTGGTCTCCCATGTCAAAGGCAGAGCCCTTAACCAGTACACTATCCAGCCACTCCATGGTTGCTGGATTTTTCTTTCTACCCCAAAGTCTAGAGGGACAGTGGGGTTGATACACTATAACAAATAGCATGCCTTATCAGAGTTAACATGCCTTATCAGAGTTAACATGCATTTTCAGAGACAACATGCCTTATCAGAGATAACATGCCTTATCAGAGTAGCACAACGAGCGCTAGGAACTTATGTCTGATAATTGGCAATGATGAGAGCTCCACTCGTCCTGCCCTGAGCCCCTGCGGGTCCAATCACATTAAAGGACATTATCCCCGTACTTTGGCCCAATAGGCTGTGTGTCACTTGACAGGAAACTTGACAGGCAGCTTATTGGGCCAATCAAAGTGCGGGGATAATGTCCTTTATAGTGATTGGACCAGCAGGGGCTCAGGGCAGGACGACTGGAGCTCTCATCATTGCCAATTATCAGACATAAGTTCCTAGCGCTCGTTGTGCTACTCTGATAAGGCATGTTATCTCTGATAAGGCATGTTGTCTCTGAAAATGCATGTTAACTCTGATAAGGCATGTTGTCTCTGATAAGGCATGTTGTCTCTGATAAGGCATGCTTACTCTGATAAGACATGTCTCTGATAAGGCATACTTACTCTGATAAGGCATGCTTACTCTGATAAGGCATGTTGTCTCTGATAAGGCATACTTACTCTGATAAGGCATGTTGTCTCTGATAAGGCATACTTACTCTGATAAGGCATGTTGTCTCTGATAAGGCATGTTGTCTCTGATAAGGCATACTTACTCTGATAAGGCATGTTGTCTCTGATAAGGCATGTTGTCTCTGATAAGGCATGTTGTCTCTGATAAGGCATGTTGTCTCTGATAAGGCATGCTTACTCTGATAAGACATGTTGTCTCTGATAAGGCATGTTGTCTCTGATAAGGCATGCTTACTCTGATAAGGCATGTTGTCTCTGATAAGGCATACTTACTCTGATAAGACATGTTGTCTCTGATAAGACATGTTGTCTCTGATAAGGCATGCTTACTCTGATAAGGCATGTTGTCTCTGATAAGGCATGTTGTCTCTGATAAGGCATGTTGTCTCTGATAAGGCATGTTGTCTCTGATAAGGCATACTTACTCTGATAAGGCATGTTGTCTCTGATAAGGCATACTTACTCTGATAAGGCATGTTGTCTCTGATAAGGCATGTTGTCTCTGATACGGCATACTTACTCTGATAAGGCATGTTGTCTCTAATAAGGCATGTTGTCTCTGATAAGGCATACTTACTCTGATAAGGCATGTTGTCTCTGATAAGGCATGCTAATAAGGCATGTTATCTCTGATAAGGCATGTTGTCTCTGATAAGGCATACTTACTCTGATAAGGCATGCTTACTCTGATAAGGCATGTTGTCTCTGATAAGGCATACTTACTCTGATAAGGCATGTTGTCTCTGATAAGGCATGTTGTCTCTGATAAGGCATGCTTACTCTGATAAGGCATGTTGTCTCTGATAAGGCATGCTTACTCTGATAAGGCATGTTGTCTCTGATAAGGCATACTTACTCTGATAAGGCATGTTGTCTCTGATAAGGCATGTTGTCTCTGATAAGGCATGTTGTCTCTGATAAGGCATGTTGTCTCTGATAAGGCATGTTGTCTCTGATAAGGCATGTTGTCTCTGATAAGGCATGCTTACTCTGATAAGGCATGTTGTCTCTGATAAGGCGTGCTATTTGTTATAGTGAATCACCCCAGTGTCTTTCTCGCATGCAGGATGGCCGTGGTGCCCGTTTCTCACCTTGCCAGCGTGGCTCTTCTCCTAATATTTTCTCTATCATGGCGTTGCTTGCAGCCACAGCAGTTTGCCCTTCTAGGCTTCCATCCAGGGTTGGCTGTCCATTCTGTAGGGCTTCCATAGCCTGCAGCTCTCTTCAAGAAACAGAAGCAAACGTCAGTACACACCACACGTTACCCGCCACTCATCACAAGACCTTATTGATTTATATGAGCTAATGACACATAACACTTCATCTACTCAGGCCCTCTAGAGTTGAAGGACAATGCAAATCACTGGAGGAGATGAGTAATCCTGAAAACCTGACCTGCAGTAACCTCCTTGGCAGTTATCACGAGTCAGGCTCGGGGTAGAAAAAACAAGTCAAGAGCGGTAACCCCGAGCATTACTCGTGGTAGCCACCGGGAGACGTGTGCAGAGCAATGCGCGCAGCGGGCGTTTTAAATCGCCTCCCGGGGGATCCATACGCCGGCAGCCCTTCTCCTTCCTGTCCTCAAAATCTCTACATCACTCGGGTGAGATCGCCGTTTGTTGTCATGACGACAGATGGCGATTTCACTACAGGGTTATAGCGCCATCTGAAGGCCGGAGTGAGAACTACAGCGCTGGGTCCCAGGGAGGTGCGTAACATGCAGGGGCTGCTGCGGGCTCTCTAGCAGCATGATTGTTTCCCGGTTTTAGAGTCTAAAAGCCTGAAAAATTTGCACCACTTTTAGATGCTAAATACAGAAAGAATCATACAGCCAGGGGGGTTAATGAAAGGCAATTGTTTTTCAATACGAACCATGGCGAGAGTGGCTGAAAAGCCAGTGAACTAGCAGTTGTGGTGATTACAGTAGAATGCGTACACCTGCAGCAAGGATTTCATTTACTGTGTGTGCATGCTAATTCATTACCTTTCAGTAACCCTCCCTGTGGTCCATTATCCCCCAAGCTGAGGGTTATAAGATGGGAGGAGGGAGCACAGATTCGCAAGACGCGACATTGTACTGTATGTGTACGAGAAGTGGGCTGTGGCAGGGAGTGTGAAGTTATCTGTAGTACCTCCTCAGCACTCATCACTCCTGACAATTCCATCATCACAGCAGAAGCAGGAATTGTTAGGAGCATGGCGTGCAGCGGGAGGAAGTGTTGGGAGGATGGCGTGCAGCAGAAGCAGGAAGTGTTAGGAGCATGGCGTGCAGCGGGAGGAAGTGTTGGGAGCATGGCGTGCAGGGTGGAGCGTTGCATCAAGAGGTGGTGATACAGGTAACGTAACCCTCTCTGGTGCAGCCCCCAACTTGCACATATGCAGGGGCGTATCTGGGTAATATAGAGCCTATGGCAAACACTGAAATTGAGCCCCCCTACAGTTACAGCACCCTTCCACTCCAAAAACAGCATCCTTTCCCGTGTACATGTGTTATGGTTGCGTGTATTTTTTTGCTTGGCATATTGCTGGAGTTATGTTTTTGGAAATATCTTTTCTTATTCTCTCTCTGTCATGTTCCCCAGATAACAGAATCAATCGGATTTGAGGGCTGAGTGACGGGGGGCATGGGGGCAGGCATGGTTGTGCAACACAGGAGCAGGCATGGCGCCCTTAGTGCTGTGGCGCCCATGGCATGAGCCGTGCCTGCACCCCTCTAGATACGCCTCTGCACATATGTAGGTACAATTGCCGCAGGTGCAGGTACACTGGCTATGAGCAGATTTTCCCCACACAACAGCAAATTTAAACTCTGGACAGGTTTGCAGAATAGCTTATATTCTCCAATGATCTCTACCGTTCTTCAACATCGGAAAGCCTAAATAAATGAAGGCCACAGATTATTGATCACAACATCTAATTCAGATCTTAATTTTGTTTTCCCAACTTGTAGAAATTGCGTTGTGATAAGTCTCACCCCCGCCACCAATGGTTTCACCCAAATCTCTTACTATTAGAAACTGTACACACACTCTGACAATATTTTAAATTATATATTCTACAAACTGATTTATTAATTTTACTGCATGAAAACTTTATTTTACAAATTAAAAATTTAGTAGAGGAGGTAGTCACCATATTTAGTCTACAAAGTATTTGGGCTTTCTAATAAGAAAACCAACCATGTCTTCATGCATAGAAGGGAAAGCCAAGCTTCATTTAGGATCTATGGCTTGGCCATTTGTATGGACACCACGAAATCCCTGGATGGACACAGCAGATTGTACATCGGCTCCAGTGTGAAATCTAATTGGGATTACGTAGACGAGGTACTTATGCCTAATACACACGGTACAATTTTCGATAGATGGATCCGATTGATAAAATCCGTCATGTCCGATATTGCTCCCATTTCCGCGCTCGATTTCTCACAGCGGTGAATGGAAAAAGAATCTTACCGTGTGTACCCAGCATTAGACTTCCAGAGAATGCCTAAAAGGGTAAGGGGGGCACAACTACCACCTGACTGATTTTAGATCGTTCATTAACCCATTGTTTGCCATATCGGAGCATTTACAACATGTGTCTGGCTAGCATTAGAACAAACAAGTGCAGTCATGTGACTCCGACGTCAGGAATAGTACATAGGGGTGTTTCTGTCTGCTGGCACTTTATAATATCACTCTCCAGCAGAAATACTGCAATTCATTTTTGAAGACCAGATTTACCTTGCCTATAATTTGCTTTTAGAGAATACAAAAGCATCTTCTTGCCCAATAAACACTGTCAATGCCTGAATTTAAAGAGAAACTCCAACCTAGAATTGAACTTTATCCCAATCAGTAGCTGATACCCCCTTTTACATGAGAAATATAATGCTTTTCACAAACAGACCATCAGGGGGCGCTGTATGACTGATATTGTGGTGAAACCCCTCCCACAAGAAGCTCTGGTACTGCGGTACTTTTGGCAGTTTGTTACAATGTAACAATGTTCACAGACAGGAAATAGCTGCTTACAGCTGTCTCTAACAGCCAAAACAGCTAGGAGCAGCTACATAACCTGCCCACAGTAACAATGTCACCATGTAATATATGTCAGAATGTAAATCAGGAGAGGAAAGATTTTACAATGAGCAAACACTGACTAAATCATTTATACATAATTATGGTAAAAAATGAAGCACTTTTTTTACTACATTATGTTCACCGGAGTTCCTCTTTAAGGGACCTTTCTGAAGGTGTTTCTACACCCCCAGGTGTGTCAGCAATGATAAGCACTAGCAGAAAGCACGCCATTGATAGACTCATTTTTTTTTAAGCCAATTACTGCATCTTTCTCTATCATTCAAATAGCAAGAAGCAGAGAGCAGTGGAGACAGATTTTGAAAGACCTTACATTGTCTGCAGCTAACAACTTGTGAGACACAATACCTTATATCATACACAGGAGAGCGTAGATCGTGCGGCCCGTGGGCGAAGGCGCAGTGTTGACCATTCTTGGTACAGTGACCCTTGGAGTCAGTCTCATGGATGCAGATGCCAGTTTTGTAATAGCGGAGGTGATACCTTCTTTCAGTGTCACCTGTAGTTCTATGTAAAAAGGGGCAGCTGGCCAAAAAAGAAAAAAAAAGAAAAAAGGAAAGTAAAAATATATCTAACCACTTCAGGACTGTAGGATTACACCCCCCTAGAGACCAGGCTATTTTTTTACCATTTAGGCCACTGCACCTCCCTAGCGGTATGGACAGATATATCCGTTAATAAAAACATGCTGTGAACAGTATAAACATGCATACACATCAATACTCTCCTGCACTGTACACTAGACCTTTGCTTGACACATTTTGGGAAGTTACAGGAAAAAAAAGTTATAAAAATTAATGTTATCACTTTTTGCACAGAAATCCTGGGGAAATTGAACGCCAGGGAGGTTAAGGGCTCACTGCAGGGTCATACAACTCAGCACACAAGTGATTGAACCCCCCCTTTCTGCCCACCAACAGAGCTTTCTGTTGGTGGGCTCTGAGACGCTGCTGCTGGGATTTATTTTTTAACTAAATATCACTATTTTTGTATTTATTTTTTAGGCTGCCCCTCCCTCGCTCCCCCCCCCCCGCCAGCCAATGACAGTGATCGACTGTCATAGGCATTAGCCACACAGCTGTCCCGAGTACAGCGCTGCTGCAGATCGCAGCGCTGTACATAGTAAAAAGACGGCGGTTTTACTGTCTAACAGTCTCCCGAGCGGCATCAGCCTATGACAGCCAATCGCTTCTGAGCCTCCCAGGGGGACAGCCATGTCACACAGCTGTCCCGAGTCACAGATCGCAGCGCTGTACATAGTAAAAAGACGGCGGTTTTACTGTCCAAGTCTCTCGAGTGGCATCAGCCTATGACAGCCAATCGCTTCTGAGCCTCCCAGGGGGACAGCCATGTCACACAGCTGTCCCGAGTCACAGATCGCAGCGCTGTACATAGTAAAAAGACGGCGGTTTTGCTGTCTAACAGTCTCCCGAGTGGCATCAGCCTATGACAGCCGATCGCTTCTGAGCCTCCCAGGGGGACAGCCGTGTCACACAGCTGTCCCGAGTCACAGATCGCAGCGCTGTACATAGTAAAAAGACGGCGGTTTTGCTGTCTAACAGTCTCCCGAGTGGCATCAGCCTATGACAGCCGATCGCTTCTGAGCCTCCCAGGGGGACAGCCGTGTCACACAGCTGTCCCGAGTCACAGATCGCAGCGCTGTACATAGTAAAAAGACGGCGGTTTTACTGTCTAGCAGTCTCCCGAGCGGCGTCAGCCTATGACAGCCAATCGCTTCTGAGCCTCCCAGGGGGACAGCCATGTCACACAGCGGTCCCGAGTCACAGATCGCAGCGCTGTACATAGTAAAAAGACGGCGGTTTTGCTGTCTAACAGTCTCCCGAGTGGCATCAGCCTATGACAGCCAATCGCTTCTGAGCCTCCCAGGGGGACAGCCATGTCACACAGCTGTCCCGAGTCACAGATCGCAGCGCTGTACATAGTAAAAAGACGGCGGTTTTACTGTCCAAGTCTCTCGAGTGGCATCAGCCTATGACAGCCAATCGCTTCTGAGCCTCCCAGGGGGACAGCCATGTCACACAGCTGTCCCGAGTCACAGATCGCAGCGCTGTACATAGTAAAAAGACGGCGGTTTTGCTGTCTAACAGTCTCCCGAGTGGCATCAGCCTATGACAGCCGATCGCTTCTGAGCCTCCCAGGGGGACAGCCGTGTCACACAGCTGTCCCGAGTCACAGATCGCAGCGCTGTACATAGTAAAAAGACGGCGGTTTTGCTGTCTAACAGTCTCCCGAGTGGCATCAGCCTATGACAGCCGATCGCTTCTGAGCCTCCCAGGGGGACAGCCGTGTCACACAGCTGTCCCGAGTCACAGATCGCAGCGCTGTACATAGTAAAAAGACGGCGGTTTTACTGTCTAGCAGTCTCCCGAGCGGCGTCAGCCTATGACAGCCAATCGCTTCTGAGCCTCCCAGGGGGACAGCCATGTCACACAGCGGTCCCGAGTCACAGATCGCAGCGCTGTACATAGTAAAAAGACGGCGGTTTTGCTGTCTAACAGTCTCCCGAGTGGCATCAGCCTATGACAGCCAATCGCTTCTGAGCCTCCCAGGGGGACAGCCATGTCACACAGCGGTCCCGAGTCACAGATCGCAGCGCTGTACATAGTAAAAAGACGGCGGTTTTGCTGTCTAACAGTCTTCCGAGCGGCGTCAGCCTATGACAGCCAATCACTTCTGAGCCTCCCAGGGGGACAGCCGTGTCACACAGCGGTTTTGCCGTCTGAGGGCCTGTTTCCACTTGTGCGGTGCGGAATCGCCGCTGACAAAATCGCATGCGGGTGCGATTCTGCATGCGTATTTAACCACGATTTCGCATAGGTTAGTATTGATGCGATTTTAACCATGTCACTGCCTGTGTGATTTAACATTACTTTCTATGCGAAATCGCGTTAAAATACGCATGCCAAAACCACATGCGATTTCCCTATTAAATACATTAGCGGCGATTCGCATAGCGGGGTGCCATATGCGAATTCTGCGGGGTCTGCTATGCAGGTTTTTTCTGCACAGAAAAACGCTCAGAAATCCTGACAAGTGGAAGCAGTCCCATCCACTTGTATTGTCTATGTGAATCTGCATGCAGGAAACACAGGCAGAGTCACTCTAGTGGAAATAGGCCCTGACAGTCTCCTAGCGGCAATCGCTGCTGGGAGACTGAAGGCGGAGCTGAGCCCCGTCATTCAAGATCTCCTGCAAAACACGCCCCCAGGACTTCCCGCAGATTGGCGTTGAGCGGTCCTGAGGGAGCCGCCGCGTTCATGCCAATCGGCGTAGAGTGGTCAGCAACTGGTTAAACAAGGTTGCTAGTCTAGTTAAGTCATTAACAACTCCTTTCCACTATGATATACTGAGCAGTACAGTGGCATAGTGGATAGTACTCTTGTCTTGTAGCGCTGGGTCCCCGGTTCAAATCCCAGCCAGGGTGCTATCTGCACAGAATTTGTATGTTCTCCCCGTGTCTGAGTGTGTTTCCCCCAGGCACTCCGGTTTCCTCCCATATCCCAAAAACATACAGATAAGTTACATGGCTTGCCACTAAAATTGGCCCTGGACTGCAAAAGACATATGATTATGGTAGGGATTAGATTGTGAGCTCTTCTGAGAGACGGTAAGGGACAAATGATGTATACATACACACACACTCTGTACAGCGCTGCAGAAGAAGTCGGCACTATATAAATACTAAATAATAATGAAGAATTCTGAAACAAAATGCCTTCGAAATCAGTAATGAATGAGTGTCAGAAGATTAGATAAAATCTCCAAGCTACGCTAAGGGCCCGTTTCCACTATTGTGAATATGCGTGCGTTTCCTGAATCCGCATGCAGATTCGCATAGCCAATACAAGTGGATGGCCCTGTTTCCACTTGTCAGTAATCCTGAGCGGTTTTCTGTGCGGGAGAAATCTGCACGGAAGGGCCGTCAGAATTCGCACCCTGCTATGCGAATCGCCGCTAATGTATTCAATCGGGAAATCGCATGCGGATTTGGCATGCGTATTTTACTGCGATTTCTCATAGAAACTAATGTTGAATCACACAGGCAGTGACATGGTTAAAATCGCATAAATACTAACCTATGCGAAATCGCGGTAAAATACGCATGCAGAATCGCACCCGCATGCGATTTCCTCAACGGGGAATTAGCGGAGATTCCGCAGCGCACAAGTGGAAACGGGCCTCAAAGCTGAGTACACACGGACCAACCTGCAGCATGATTATTATCTGACTTTAGTCTGTTGGACGATAATCAGGCATGTGTACGCGTGCAAACAACTAGACAAGCAACTGATAACAGGCGGTTTGCCGGATCAATGTTGGTCTGATATCATGCAGTTGCTGCGTGTGTACAAGTTGTTTGAAAGACTTGTACTTGTGAATGTGTAGTCCGTCATTCCTCTTGCGTGCGCAGTATGGTAACTGAGTTGGTTGTTTTGCCATCTAGGCGTGTGTACATACAGGTTGGGTGGTTAATCGTGTGGTTGTGTGCATGTTGGACGTGTGTACGAGCCTTAACATATTAAACATCAAAGGATGGAGCGCTTTATAAAAATGTTGAGCAAAACAGTCCATAAATTGTAATAATATTGTACTTGTGAAATGTTCTTTATTGGCTTTAGCAGTTTATGAGCACGATTAAGTGGACATCTCTTTAGCTTTTCCTTGCTAAGTGGTTTTACACACAGTCTAAGTACTTCTATGCATAAAGTTTAGTAAACAGAAGCTAGTATCAGTCTCGGCATTTGTAAGCCAAATGTTCCCATGTTTAGCACACGTGTGGGTTTGTTCTTTACACAGACAAATAATCCGCACCTGGCTAATATAATGATGACCTAAGTGTGCTGAGGCAATGCAACAGAGCATAGTATAGGGCACAGGTGTCCAACACAAGGCCTGCAGGACGAATGCGGCCCTCCTTGCCATTTTATGTGGCCCTGTAGAGCAGAGTTCCCCAACCCTGTCCTCAAGGCCCACCAACAGTCCATGTTTTGCAGGAAACCACAAACATGCACAGGTGAGGTCATTAGTGGATCAGCAGAGCTGATTAACTGCCTCTGTGGATTGCCACAAACCATGCACTGCTGGTGGGCCTTAAGGACAGGGTTGAAAAGTCCTGCACTATAGCTTCAAATGTGCATCACTGTAAGCAGTAAAAAAGCAGCAGGCTGCACACCCATCCAGG
Organism: Hyperolius riggenbachi; assembly: GCF_040937935.1. Classification (NCBI taxonomy): domain Eukaryota; kingdom Metazoa; phylum Chordata; class Amphibia; order Anura; family Hyperoliidae; genus Hyperolius; species Hyperolius riggenbachi. The sequence continues at coordinate 5,821,003 of NC_090657.1, forward strand.
AGTACACCGGTGACAGTGTCTGACTGAAACATTATCAGTTTGTGCCGGGGTGCAGCAAAAATTAGCATGGGGCCCCCTCTGGGGATCTGTAGCTGGTAAAAAACACACAGACACCTTCCCCTCCATCTCCCCACAAAGCACAGCAGTGTAATATTACCTGCCCCAGTGACGTCTCGTGTCTCTTCTGTTCTGACAGTAACCTAATGAGGTATGCCACTTTGGGATTACACTACCCAATCATATGTAAATATAAATAAGCAGGTCAGTATATCTTATAGACATACTCTGAATGCAGCGGTTTAAAATGAAAAGCAGGTCTTCGAAATAGCTTTTGTATAAAGACAAAACAAAAGGTCCATGTGCCGGAGGATGAATGAAGCAATTCAATCTTAGAATCCACAAATGGGCGCCTGATACCATTTAATTGGTTTATACACAGAAGAAACTAACGTAGAGATCCTTCTTTCTGTGTCAATCCTGAAATAACTTCTATGTCGTGAAACTGGCCAGATCTGCTGAGCAAATCCTAGTTGGCAAGAAGTAGGCTGACCAGTGGCAGCACGGCGGTGCGGAGGTTAGCACTCTTCCCTAGCAATCGCTGGGCCCCCTTTTAGAACACTAGCCTGGGGCACTATCTGCAAGAAGTTTGTATGTTATCCCCGTGCCTGCGTGGGTTTCCTCCGGGCGCTCTGGTTTCCTCCCACATCCCAAAAACATACAAATAAGTTAATTGGCATCCCCCTAAATTGGCCCTAGACTACGATACATACATAAACATGACTATAGTAGGGATTAGATTGTGAGCCCCTCTGAGGGACTGTTAGTGACAAGACAGTATACTCTGTACAGCGCTGCAGAAGATGTTGGCACTATATACATACTAAATAATAACAACCCAGATAGAACTTCTCCGCCACTCTATTCAAAGCCATCATAAAAAAAGTTGTAGCTAGAGTTGGCAAAGAGACTGTACAGTGACAAACAAACTTACTCTGATCATCTTATTAAATAAAAGTTATATTAATTACCTCCGGGTTCAGTTATTTTTAACTCACTAGACCTCTTGTGTGGCGGCTTCCAGCCCTTAGCCCCGCCCCCTTACAGAGACTTGGTGTGGCGCACCCGTGGTACTCTGTATCTTCCATACAACGAGCGCCATGGCACGCCTCTGAATGTGGGGCGGGGCTAAGCACCAGCAGCTGCCACACAAGAGGACTCGGGTAGTGAGTTAGAAAAAAAAAAAATGAAGTTAGAGGTAATTATAACTTTCTCTGAAAAGAAGATCAGAGGAAAGTTTGTCACTGTACAAACAAGGACGGATCTAGGGGGGGGGGCAAGCGGGTATCTTGCTCCAGGCGCAGTTTGTTGAATTCTTAAAAAGGCGGCAAAATTTGGATGGGGAATGGCAGTTTAGGTGCCAAAACCTGACCTTGCCCCAGGCGCAACTTGGTCTAGATCCGTTCCTGTGTACAAAACCCAAAGAAACATGAAAAGTAACCCACACATTGTTCACATGAATAATATATCACCATAGCGCCATACTCACTCATCCCCCTCAGGGCACAGGCCTGTCGTTTCATCATACTTGGTGCAGTAGATATCTGGGCTGTAGTTAAATGTCCCATCTCTGCGCCGCACTGACCTCCGCCGCCGCTGGTTGACGAAGTGCCAATGGAAACAAGTATAGGGTCTATGCTGGGTACATTTGTGCTGCACAAATAAGTGACACTGTTCAGTCCGGAACTCTTTCAGGTACCTGAGAAGGAAGAAGATATCAGCTATCAACAATGAGGAATCTCAGAGAAATATACACAGACATCGATCACAGCAGCCAACATCACAAACTATTACATTTCATGTCATTTGCATCACTGACGAGATTTCACTTTTCACCTGACTACTGTAACTTCACAGCCACACCGCAGCTATTGTTAATCAACAGAATAAGACATACATGCAATCATCAATGCTTCACTATACATGTATAATGATGGAGATATAATGCCTGTTAACGGTACAATTTTTCCTTCACATTTGATCTTTGGACGCACTTTTTATGATCAAAACGTATAGAAAACTGACTGTGCCGTATGTGGCGCAAATTGATGTGGTACTATTCTTTGGTCAATCGGAAAAGGAAAAATGATCGATCCGAAAGTTGGATTTTTTTTTTTTTTTTAAATTGAATTTTTATTTATTTTTAGAAAGGAAAAAGAAAAAAAAACATAATACAATGCATTGAATGTTCTTTTTCAGTTAACATAGCTAGAGATACAATTTCAAAAACAGTGTTCAGGTATAGTAATGAGAAAAACAATAATGAACAATAATGAACAAAATACTGGTGACCCACAGCCAGTTTGTTTTATCAGGGCTAGGTAGAATGAGTGTGAGGAGATGGGGCCCGTTTGTGAGGGATAAAGGGGAATGGGGAGGCCAGCCTGCCTTCTCCCATAAGAAGAGTTGAGGATGGAGTGGGGGTGAGTGGCTGTAGGGGCAAAGCCAACTACCTACAGCTGAGTGTGGAGGGAGGGAATTCATGGAGGGTATTAGTGGACTCCTTACGGGCACTCCTTGTGAATTTTCGTTATCATTTTAAATGTGATAATACGGAAAGTAAACTGGCTGTGGGTTTTGAAAAAGACCAGGGGAAGTAGAACCTAGTGTACAATTTATACGTGTTCTATTTGAGTATAACTGCTTATAGAACAAGGTAACAAAGACTATAAACTATAAAACCAACTTGGGAGATGGGTGGTCTCAGTGCCACTAAAGACCTTTATACAGGCCTTTCAAGATATGTAGAGTGCTTTGTGGGTGGAGTTAATTACAGAAATTTAAGTTAAAACTGACGTCAGGTCTAAAGAAGCTAACATTTGGAGGGAGTTAGTTATGTCTTGGGTTTTTTTGGTAAGTTGCTCGAGTTTCAGATTACGTTGAGAGAGGGATAGTACTTGAGATAGATTGGGTGTTAAGGGGGTGCCCCAATGTTGTAGAATAGATTGTTTTGTAGCACAGAGTATATGAGCTACCGACGTTCGTACATTTTGAGGGAATGTATCTATATCAATATGGAGTAAAGCCATTTCTGGAGTGATTGAGATGTTGTGGCCTAGGATTTGCCCCATTACCTTCTCTATGTTTTCCCAGAGGATGTGTACTGGGGGGCACTTCCATAGTATGTGGAAGAGTGAACCTGGATGCTTGCAGTTTCTCCAGCATAAGGAGGAACTGTGGGGAGCAAATCTGGCAAGGGATATGGGGGTAAGATACCAGTTTAGGATAATTTTTTGAAGAGTTTCCCAGTGAAGTATATTAGGTGAGGTTTTAGTGATGCTGAGACAGGCTTTTATTAACTGATTGGTATTGACTTTGTAGCCTAGTTCGTTTGACCAGTAAGAGGCAAATTTTTGGAGGGAGGAGGGGTTGCTGTGAATGAGGAAGTCGTACCATAGGGATATACCTTTTTTGAGTGGCAGGGTAGTGTGAAGAAATGCATGCAGAGACCTGGGCAGTTTTGGGATTATTATGATTTTTTTGGGGAACAGGTGAAGGAGTTGGGCGTATTTGAGGAAATCTTCTTTCGGTAGGTGAAATTGGGAGATTAGGAGGGAAAATGGTTTTATAGTATTGTTTTCCAGCAGGTCATTGATATGCTTAATGCCTGCCTGAGTCCAAGATTTAGTTGAGAAATTAGGAATGTGGAACTGAAGAAGGGATATTGGGATTTTGAACTGTAAATGATTAGGGGTAGAAGTTTGCTTAAAGGATAAGGATTTCCATGCCTGAATGGTTTCTACCATTGTGGGGAGGGGGGGGGGGGGGGGGGTTAGCGTAAGGGAGCTTCAAGGAAATAGTGGAAAGCAAAGCTTTGAGTTCCAAGGGGTGAAATTCTTGTTCTATCTTAGTCCAGAGATTGTGAGTAGAGGGAGACCACCATTGTTTTGAAGCTTCTAATATCGAGGCCTGGTAATAGTAGAAGATGTTAGGGAGGCCAAAGCCCCCATCTTTTTTAGGAATGTATAAGGTGTTAATTGCTATTCTGTGTTTCTTTCGTTTCCAAAAGAAAATGGCTAGAAGGGATTGTACTTTATTGAAGAAATATTTAGGAATTGGAATATGGATGGTTCTAAAAGTATAAAGTAATTTAGGGAGAATGGACATTTTGAAGGCTGCCACACGGCCTACGTGGGAAAGTTCCGTTTTAGAAATCTTGGACATTTCAGTAGTTAACATGGAGAGGAGAGGGAGATAGTTAGTTTTGAAAAGATCTTTAGTGTGGTGAGGTAGAGTGATGCCCAGGTAAGGGAGGTGAGATTTGGCCCAGGGGAATGGGAATTTTTCTGATATAGTGTTTATGGTAGTTTTGTCTAGATGTTTTCCTAAAAGGAGTGATTTCCCTTCGTTAACTTTATAGTAGGATGCATACGCAAAGGAATTGAGGGTTGACATTACGTTCTCTAATGAGTGGATAGGATCCGTGATTGTTAGGATTACATCATCGGCGAATTTTGTGATGATGATTGCCTGAATGTAAACCCTCTATGTTTGGATTAGAACGAATGGCCTCCGCCAGGGTCTCCATTATTAAAACAAATATAATGGGGGATAATAGGCAGCCCTGGCGGGTGCCATTAGTTATTTTAAAGGGTTGGGAATTGAAGCCTGAATGATTGACTGAGGCAGAGGGGTTTTTATACAGTGCTAACATAGCTGATGCAAAGTGACCTTTAATACCAAATGCATTAAGCGTATGTTGCAAGAAAGACCAATGAACCCTATCAAATGCCTTCTCTGCATCTAAGGTTAGATACAGAGAAGGCACCTGTTTGATCTCTGCTATTTTCATAAGGTTTATAATTCGCCTTGTTCCATCTATTGCTTGTCGGCCCTTAACAAAACCTACTTGTTCTGGACCTATTATTTCTGGGAGTATATGGAGGAGTCTATTGGCCAGTATTTTTGCATATATTTTTGTGTCAGAGTTAAGTAGGGAAATTGGCCTATAGTTAGTTACGCATGTTGGGTTTTTCCCTGGTTTCGGGATTACAGAGATTGAAGCTGATAAAAATTCCGTTGGCGTGGTGTTAGTAGAGATAATATTGTTGAACATCCTGACCAGCCTGGGAGCCAGAACATTACTAAAGGAACGGTAATATTCATTTGTAAAGCCGTCAGGCCCTGGGGCTTTGTGTGTTTTAAGGTTTTTCATGACTGAACGTACCTCTTCAAGAGCAATTGGGGTGTTGAGGTGGTCTAGTTGGGATTCTGAAATTTTTGGCAGAGAGAGTGGTTCTAAAAAAGCGTTAATCGAAAGTTGGATTTTATGATCGAATCGGAATGTAATTAAATTGTTCCGTTTATGGGAACAATTGATAATTGCCTTCTGATTAGTTATGATCATTCAAATCGCGTTAAAAGATCACATCTGATGAAAAAATTGTACCGTTAATGGTCACCTTCACGTGTGTATATGTATGTTTCACGTGTAAATTCCATTCCCATCGCAGATATCTGCTGCCTGTGTGGGAGATTTCAGCCTACTAAACACCTTCATTATCCAGACAACACTACAGTCCCACCATGAGTCTCTGCAGTGCAGTGAATATTAATTAGCCATGTGACTGGCCGCAGAGGAGGAGGGAAGACCTCCTCCTCCAACATTACTGAGCATGTGCAAACAGTCTAACGCTGCTTAGCCCAGTATAACGTATAGCATGCAGCACTTTGTTTTTAACGTGCTGCGTTACTATGTAACGCAATGGCTATCATTCATAAAGCATTCCCGCATGCGGAAATGCGTAATACCGCTGACTTTACCGACCACTGAGCAAGTTGTGTATTCATAAAGTCTCTTTCCGTATGCGGAGCTGACATTCCCGTGCAGAGTGACAACGTACCGCCTTGTGCGGTGTTGATACGCAGGTATCCAGAAAAAAGTATCAAAATGTTCATTCATAAACATTTCCGCATAGCGGTATGCGGAAGGGGATTACCGATCCCCTGGATGTAGCGGGAAGCTTGCGGAGTACGTGTAAGTGAATGGGACGGACCTCCCACACAGCAGCAGAGAGAGCACCGCATGGAGGGGCTCGGCCAGCTTTTCTGTTTCCGCATGCCTACCGCCCGCCTACCGACACCAGTCTCCAGAAAACCTCCGCACTGCTACCGCACCAGGCACAATGTTTATGAATGACCACCCAGAAGGCTAAACTACCGACGGCGGTATTCTCCCGCACGGGTTCTCCTTACCGCCAGCAAGTTTATGAATGATAGCCAATATGTGCACTGTGAACAGCACAATTGATTTTACAGTGCTGTGAGTTGGGCTGCGTTACTGGCTGCTGTAGCGTGGGACTTTAACGTCCCCCTGTGAAACCAGCCTAAAAGAGAAACAGGATGTAAATCTGGATTAGCTAGGATCATCCCCTACTATACAGAATTAGCTATGGTTATCCATTTCTATACAGAACCTGGACTAGTGCTAATCTGGTGAACTGTGTAATCAGCATTTGATCTCATTTGAAGCCATAGTTTTCCTAGAGAAATGCCAGGCCATTGTGCACATATTTATGAACATTTTTTTGACAGGGTTATTCTATTTTAGTACAAAAACTATTTCACGTGTTGTCAATCCAAGCCATTTAAAGAGCATTGAACTTTATCCCAATCAGTAGCTGATACCCCCTTACCCAGGAGAAATCTATTCCTTTTCTCAAACAGATCATCAGGGGGGTCTGTGTGGCCGATATTGTGGTGAAAACCCGTCCTATAGTGTGATGTCAGGACCTAGGTCCTGACATCACACTGTGGAAGCCTTGTTGCTTTGTGGGAAACAACAGCTGTTTCCAACTGCCAAGCAAATAGTATCTCTCTCTGTGCATAAGTATATCTATAAAACACAACCTTAAAGAGGAACTCCAGTGAAAATAATGTAGTAAAAAAGTTCTTAATTTTTACAATAAGTATGTATAAATTTATTAGTCAGTGTTTGCCCATTGTAAAATCTTTCCACTCCCTGATTTACATTCTGATATTTATCACATGGTGACATTTTAACTGCTGGCAGGCGGTGTCACTGGAAGTAGCTGCTGCATGCTTTTTTGGCAGTTGGAAACAGCTGTAAACAGCCATTTCCCACAATGCAGAAAGGTTCACAGACAGGAAATTGCCAGGAGTACCATGGTCCTTACAGTTTCCTGTGGGAGGGGTTTCACCACAATATCAGCGATAAGGTTTGTGAAAAGGAATAGATTTCTCGTGGAAAACGGGGTATCAGCTACTGACTGGGATGAGGTTCAATTTTTGGTCGTGGTTTCTCTTTAAGCCTATCCCCTGGTTAGGGGGTGTGGTTATAAATACCGTCAGGTAGTGCTGTCTGTTGTTTCATGTCTGTCAGTAGTAAAGATGATTGTTTTCAGGCTAAATGTTGTTTCTAACAACATGAACAAATTACATGGTGAATTTCAATCATGTCTTGATCTCTCTCTGTTTTTTTAACGACTCACTTTGCAATGTATTGATTTATTTTTTCCCCTTTTCACTAGAGTTCCTCTTTAATACTTATATTTGAACTTCACTCTACAGCTCTTATATAGCTCCCCCCCCCCCCCCCCGAAACATGCTGGAAACCATGACAACAGTAGACAGCTTGGTTTAGACAAAACAGGAATTCTCCTCTGTTTAACCTAATTGGTTCATAAAACTGCACAAAGCAGGAAGTAAAATGTATCCCTACCTTTGCACTTTGCCTGCTTCTCTGGGTTTGTTGCAAGGATTCATCCCACAGGGAGCAGTTATCCTACACACAAGAAGGGATAGAAGGTCGGGAATAAACATTCCCATCTCATGAACAGCTGAACACAAAAGCTGTGCGGAGCTACTGAGCAGTGACCAGACAGAACACCAGAGTAATAACAACTCTATATATAACAAAGTATGGAAAACACTTGAAATGTACAGTTAGGTCCAGAAATATTTGGACACAGACAATTCCAGTATTATTCTCAGTCAGGGCCAGTCACCTTCTTCTGTGCATGCGCGGGACCACCACCCCCCACCCCCCAATCCCGCAGGTGCAGAAGTGTATGACTGACCCCAACTGAGAAGAAGGACAGCGGCTAACATGGGAGAACAGAGGCCGGCGAGGAGCCCACACACACCTCATGGGGCTGGAGAAAGCCCCAGGTAAGTATAAATAATGACCGTCTCAGGTACACTTTAAGGATGGTTGCTTTCAGCTGCCTGGAGAGCTGCTCCTCTGACAGGTTGTCTGTTCACAGGGAAACCTTCCCATGCAAGCACCAATCCACAAATCAACTCCAGGCCTTTTACCTGCTTAACTGATAAGATAATGATGGACTTGCCCACACCTGCCCATGAAATAGCCTTTGAGTCAATTAACCAATTACTTTTAAGCCCCTGCAATGAAGGGACTGTGTTAAAAAAAATACTTTAGTTGCCTCACATTTTTATGCAATGGTTTTGTTTACCCCACTGAATTAAGTGGTTAGAGACGGTATATCTATGTCCCGCAGGACTACAGTTCCTGCCCAGGGACGTAGATATACGTCTATTGCGGCGGATGGCCACAGCTCACTCCCGCGTGGGTACTTGTCACCGCCCATCAGAGGGGAGATGACTGAATGGGACTGCAGATCCCATTCATTAATCTAAGTCTCCGTGCCAATGGTCACCAGCATCAATGAGATGCTGCGATCATTTGTAACTTCCGCAGTAACACGTCCACACATCACTTCCGGTTAGTTACTTATAGTACACTAAAAGGAAATAATGTGCGAGGACATCTTGTGGCCAAATAGAAAATTTACACCTACATTCATTTATTAAATACATATCATTTAATAAAAAAGACCAATATATACATTTAAAATCCACCCCTTACCTCCCACCATCTCCCATTGGTACCTAAATAAATTACATGCATATACGAAAGAAAAAAAGACAAAACAATCCATAAATAGTTGCTTTGAGGACTGAACTTTTTTAATATGTAAGTCAAAAGAGTTTATTAATGTAATTTATGAAATTATGGCCTTGTAATTAGGGATGGACGCAAAATTGAAAAAATGCACCTTTATTTCCAAATAAAATATTGGCTCCATACTTGTACTAGGGAAATATTTTAAACGTTTTAATAACCGGACAAATCAGCAAATAAAATGTGTGTTTTTTAATTACGACAGCATGTATTATTTTAAAAATATAACGGCCGAAAACTGAGAAACAATGAATTTTTTTCCATTTTTTTTTTCGTATTTTTCCCATTAAAATGCATTTAGAATAAAATAATTCTTAGCAAAATGTACCACCCAAAGAAAGCCTAATTGGTGGGGAAAAAAACAAGAAATAGATTGCTCAAGATTTTTTTTCTTTAAGAAAGGGAGGGATCACACTTGCACCTGCGGGAATCGCAAACAATTCTCTACAAGCAATTTGCTGCTCAACTGCATTTTGGGGTGCGTTTTAAGGCATGCGTTTTCTTACCAGTAGCCATTGATTTAAATGAAATAATGCATGCGTTGCGCAGGAAGGTAGAATAGGTTGTATTTTTTTCCATGCTATTCGGAATCACAGATGCCTCAAAAAAAAGCAGCAGCATTTTTGGTATGCAGCAAAACGCTGCAGTTTTTCCCCAAGTGTGACGCCTGCCAAAGAGTAGATATGCTTTAACCTGTAAGCAGCTTCAATAGCGTTATGTAGTTTGAGATAAGAGTGCTGTTTTGACCTTAGTCAGCAGAACTCATTGTGCTGTGCTGTGCATAGAAAGGGGAAGTTTTTTGGTGCATCTTATAAGGCGAAAAATATGGTATACCTTATTGATGAAAATTATACCTTATAAGGTCTGCCTCTTAGCTGTGCCTTGCTTACATATCTGCTTGCTGAAATTTGGTCCAGCTGAAAACAATATCTTTGCACTTTACATTGAAGAGGACCCGAGGTGGGGCTGTAAATCAAAAAAATAAAAATCAATGCTACCTGATCCGGGGGGCTGGGTGGATCAGGCACTAGGCTGAGACAGACACTTGTTGCTGTATGCTCCATCCCCTATTGCCTGATGAAGCGGGGGCCACACCTGCGAAACGCGTTGCCATGACCCTTTGGAGTGTATATATATATTTATGTAAATAAATGTGCTTGTTGATATAATAACCTGTTTTTGTGTCTGCTTGGAGGGGGTAAGTCCACCACTGCCTCCCCCGTTTAAAAAAAATAAATTAGTTACTTTTATCCTTTTGGCGCCTCTGTTCATTTCCACATCTTACAGTTACTGGTCAAGTCTTTTAATTTATTCCAATGGTTTTCAGAACTATGCCATCCCATTTGTTTTCTCAGTTAGGCTGTTTATTTTTGGTTGTTTAGGTAAAGACTCCAAATGCAAAATGAACAAATTGTTATGAATACAAAAGGTATAGGGTTCTTTTGTTTGTTGAACACTTGCTATGAACTAAAATGGCTGAAGAATAGTGTGGATTGTGTTTGGGTAAACATGCATGCCAGAAGCCAGTGTTCTCCCCAGGCTCTTTTAGCTGGGTGCTCCACCCGGCTAATATTGGTGAGCACCCGGCTGTCATCAGCTCACCTCCTCCTATGCTGTAAGCAGAAATGTGCAGAGAAGCACTGGCCCTGCATTCTCTCTTCTCGTCCCACCCGGCTACTTTTTTATGCCACCCGGCTGGAAAAAATTTCTGGGGAGAACACTGAGAAGCCATGGATGAAATGTGCTTATTAGAAGGTGTGTGTTATTAGCCACCACCCATAAGTGATACGGAGCAAGCATAATTACTGCAACAGATTGAAAAAGCTGCAAACAAAACAGGGTGGTAGATATGGGCCATTCCAACCATCCAGACATTATTTAGGAGGTTGGAGTGGTGTCTGGCCACCTTCAGTAAACACTCTTTTAGAATTGGTTATTTTAAATAAACCAAATACTGTACTAAATGTTCAGGTTCAAAAGAACTTGGGGAATAGCAATCACAACATGGTAACACATAAGTGTTTCGCAGAGTTCTGAGCCAGCCAACAAAAGAGGCCTGGACAGACCATAAACCAGCTGTATTATGTAGAGCTTAAAGAGTAACTGTCAGGCTACAAAAGCTAATTTAAACCTCTATTCTCCTGTGTTAAACAGTGTAGAAGGAAGCCAAAAAGGCAATACTGAAATTAAAAATCTCTCTTACTTTGATGTTTGCTGAACAGCAAGGCTCTTTATTCCCAAGCTCCTAAGGAGGCCGGCAGGCCGCATAACAGATACTGCAGAGCATGCTGGGAGGGTTTTTTTCTCTCCACTGCACAGGGAGTGCAGGGAGGTCCTCCCCTTTATTTCCCTATCCTGCCCTAATGGTACATACACACGGGTTACAACTGTCGCAGCAACCACGTGGCACGCGAGTGTTGCGGCGACAGGTCCCCCGTGTGTACAACACGCGCGCCACGAACTGTCGCTAGTAAGAGATGTCGCCAGGCAATTGGCGAGGCCAATCGCCGGCAACAGCTGTCGTCACAACTGTCGCTAGTCCGCCACGCGTACCGCGTGTGTATGCGGACTAGCGACAGCAACCCATAGCTGGAGCACGGAGCTTCCGGCGGGGGGGTAGGGGGAGAAACCTTCGGCAACAGCTTCCGCTGCATCTCTGTCCCTCTGCGCGCCGTGTGTACAGCTCCTGCACAGAGGGACCTGGCGACGAGCTGTCGCGCACACGTGCCCGGTGTGCCAGCGACCAGCTACAACGGTCCCCCATGTGTACTTAGCTTAAATTGAACCTCCGGACTAAAAATCGACTCAGCAGCACTGAAAAGGCGTGGTGTTTCTTTAACAGTTTCACAGCATCAGAACTTGGTTTCTCTTATACAAGCCTCATTTTTAGCTGCACAGAAGAAAACTGCCCGGGCTTTTCCCCCCTGATGCTGTGCAAAGCATGATGGGATTTCTGATGTTGTTGCAATTTTTTTATTTTTTTTTACATTTTGAATTTGACATTTGAAGCCTAGCGCATGCAGCTGGGAGGGGTAATCAGGACACAGGATAGTTGGAACTGTCTCCTGCTCCATGTCACCTCCTTTCAACCAAAAAGATGGCTGCCCCCATGACAAAGATGGCAGCCCCCATGAATCACAAACATTTGCCTGTTCTTTTAAAACAGGGTGGGTAAAAAAATGATATTACCTATCTATTCTAATTAACATAACTAATGTAACTTAATGACAGTATGTTTGTTTAGGCTGAAGTTCCCCTTTAAGGCTCCTTTCACAGTGGGACGTTACAGGCTCATGTTACAGCAGCCAGTAACGCAGCCCAACTCACAGCACTGAAAAATCAATGTGCTGTTCACAGTGCACACGTTGCGTTAGAGTATACTGCAGGAGTCCGCTATTGTGTCTAACCACATGGCTAATTAATATTCACTGCACAGTAGTGTTGTCCGGATCATAAACGATTCGGATCTTTGATCTGGATCTTTTTTGTGAGTCGAATCATCCGAGATTTGGTTCACAGTGGATGTCTGGAAGAAACAGGAACTGCAGCTTCTCTCACTCTGCTGCAAATGATTCAAAGATTTGGTTCAAAGATCTGGATCTTTTCAATGATCTGATTGAATCATTGAAAAGATCCGGACTTCCCAGTATAGAACTAAAACGGCTCACCTCTGTTCATCTGACAGCCTGCCTGGGAGGATCGCCTGCACCCCCCCCCCCCGACAGCATGATCGCCCCCGCACCCGCCCCTAACCCCCTCCCCGCTGAGTGACAGACAAAATGCCCCTTTAGACCAGAGACTGGTGGGAGTGTCTGAGGGTTGGAACTTGGGAGGGCTAAAGAATCATCAATCAGGAAGCAGGGTAAGGGAGGATATTACATCACAATTGGCTTCATACAAGACAGAAAAACATGGAGCCTGCCATGAGCTGTCAGGAGCATCTATCTCTGCATATACTATATACAAATTCTGTGAAGTACAAACGTGGACAGTGAAATGCATATGTAATGTAAGTACAGCCAGTATTTAGCTACTGATATATGTGTTTTTTTTCTCTGAGACCTTATACCTAACAGCTCCTCTTTAAAGCTCGTACCCAGAACGCTATTTTTCTGACAATTTTTCCAACAACCTGTGATTTTTTGTCAGCGACAAGAAATTGTTTCCGCGATCTTGAGATGTGGGTACAGGCGTGCGAATACGACTTTTGCCTGACAACCACGCAAAGTACTGCGATCGCTTGAACTCTCATTCGCACTAGTTGTGTGCCGTCGCGTATACCCACTGGCAGGAGGATGGATCAGGAAATGCTTGTCATTGGGGGATACTGCTGGGATCCACCTCCTGCGTCGTGCGGGGAGAATTCAGCTTAAGTCGCAGACCTCACACATTTTAGACATGCTATTCCTTCCTAACATAAGTTTCTGTGCCAGTCATATGCAGGGCTGTGGAGTCGGTACAAAAATCTTCCGACTCCAACTCCTCAGTTTATGAAATCACGACTCCGACTCCAACTCCGGGTACCCAAAATGGCTCCGACTCCTTACTCTAATACTTAACAAGGATGTGGATTTTGTACAAAAATCAGCCGACTCCGACTCCCGACTCTGGGTGCCCAAAATTGCCCCGACTCCAACTCCACAGCCCTGGTCATATGGAACTGACCCACTTGAAACAGTAACATAAAATAAGATAAAAAGTGACCTGGGATTGATTGAGCTCAATTTCCTTAAACTCTGTCCTTTCCAATAAGTGCAAGAAACCTTAACTGCATATCAGAAATCCCATAATCCCTTTTATTAGCCATTTTACCCATCAGATGGTTGCTCAGCACTGCAAGTAAGTTGCAAACTATTATTGTTTATAATAATATATATAATGGGTTGTCAAGACTCAAATACATGGGCCAAAATCTGAAATGCTGTCTTAGTTACAGACCACATGGTTTATTGAAATGTAACAGAGGTGGGGGAGGTCTCTGATTAGCACCTTAGAAACGTCAGGTGCAATACCTGACTGTGGCCCCGGCACCGGTGTACTCCTCTGAATGGGAAGACAGCATGCGGTCATTTGCAGTAAAAGAAAGGTGACAATGGAGTGCAGCAACCTGTGTTGTATACTGTATTCCACAAATCTGCTCACTGCAAACCAACAGTGATGTGTATTGTGGGATACCCAGGGCAGCGGAGGGGGTGGGCAGCTCCAAACCGCTAACGTGTTACGTTAAAAAAAAAAAAAAAAGAACGCAATATGGGCGGAGAGGGCAAAGACGCCATACTTTAACTATTTACCGCGCGCCGTGCAGTATACCGTATATACTCGCATACAAGCCGAATTTTTGACCCCCAAAAAGGGGGTCAAAAGTTGGGGGGTCGGCTTGTATGCGAGTCTTCCCTGGTGGTCTAGTGGTGGGTGGTCGGGTGGTCCGCGCCCCGCTCCCCCCCCTCCCCGCGGCCGCCGCTGCTATTACCTGCTTAGGCAGCGGCCGCTTCCTAATCCGCGTTCCCCTTCTGAACTTTTCAGAGTGTATCACAGCAGCGCGCCCGGCGCTGCTGCTGTGACGATGCAGGGGGCAGGAAAGAGCGGTTCCCCTGGTAACGGCGATACAGATCGCCGCTATAGGGAGCCGCGCTCTTTCCTGCCCCCTGCATCGTCACAGCAGCAGCGCCGGGCGCGCTGCTGTGATACACTCTGAAAAGTTCAGAAGGGGAACGCGGATTAGGAAGCGGCCGCTGCCTAAGCAGGTAATAGCAGCGGCGGCCGCGGGGGGAGCGGGAGGAGCGCTATACTGGGGCACTACCTACCTATACTGGGGCACTACCTACCTATACTGGGCACTATACTGGCTAAACTGGACACTATACTGGCTAAACTGGGCACTTTACTAGCCATACTGGCTAAACTGGGCACTTTACTAGCCATACTGGGGCACTATACTAGCCATACTGGGGTACTATACTAGCTAAACTGGGCACTATACTAGTTATACTGAGGCACTACCTACCCATACTGGGCACTATACTGGGCACTATACTGGCTAAACTGGGCACTTTACTAGCCATACTGGGGCACTATACTAGCTAAACTGGGCACTATACTAGCTAAACTGGGTACTATACTAGCTAAACTGGGTACTATACTAGCTATACTGAGGCACTACCTACCCATACTGGGCGCTATACTGGGCACTATACTGGCTATACTGGGCACTATACTAGCTATACTGGGCACTATACTAGCTATACTGGACACTATACTAGCTACACTGGGCACTATGCTAGCTATACTGGACACTACCTACCTATACTGGGCACTATACTAGCTATACTGAGGCACAACCTACCCATACTGGGCACTATACTAGCTATACTGGGACACACTGGGGGACTGCGCCAATCCAGCATTTCCTACCCATGGCTTATATGGGGGTCAATCATTTTTCCTTGGTTTTTCAGGGAAAAGTTGGGGGGTCGGCTTATATGCGGGTCGGCTTATATGCGAGTATATACGGTAATCACGGCCTGAAAAAAGGTCACTGGGTGCACCAGGGCCGTGATTACAAGTCTGCAGCGGTGCACTGCCGTTACCGCCGGTTAGTGGGGACATGAATGAATGAATGAACGCAGTTCCCATTTATTAATCTAAGTTTGCGTTCCCATTCATTCATCTAAGTCCCCGATTCAATGAATGCCGGCATCTATGAGACGCCTGCATTCATTGCATCTTCCTGTTGTTAAGTGCCACACATTACTTCCGATTCACGTGTTTACGTAAGTGAATAAAAATGATGACATCTTGTGGCCAAATAGTAAACTACACCAAAATTCATTTTTAATAACTATTTCCCTCCCACACCCTCCCATAGTACCCAAATTTTGTTTTTTGTATAAGGGGGAAAAAAAATTACATAACAAATATAACAATATATATATATGTAGTTACCTTAGGGACTGAACTTTTTTAATATCTATGTCAAGGCAGTATATTACTATTCATTTTTAATTTATGGGCTTGTAATTAGGGATGGACGCAAAACTGAAAAAAATGCACCTTTATTTCCAAATAAAATACTGGCGCCATACATTGTACTAGGCAAATTTTTTAAATGTTGCAATAACCGGGACAAATAGGCAAATAAAATGTGTGGCTTTTATGCACAGTAGAACATTTTATTTTAACTCTATAATGGCCAAAAACTGAGAAATAATGCATTTTTTTTCAATTAGGCCCTGTCCACCGAGGTGATACTGCATGTCAACTCACTGGGCCTGCTCACAGTACTGCGTTGTAACTGATCGCGTGCATTATGCAACTGACCACTGTGAACCTGGCCTCAGAAGGGGAAAAACTTGGGGGGGGGAAAAGTCCAACTTATAGCTACTGTGACCAATGGGGGAATTGTGATTTTCCCAAACATAACATTACATTTTGGTAAAAGGCAGAGCGCATAATTATAATTTTTCTGCTTTTTTTTTTTGCATTGATACTTCAGCATTAAAGTTATTTTTATAAACATATTTTCTACAAAATTTTCCAAATATATTCTATTTAAAATACATTGGCCTCAATTCACTAAGATCATGCTGGAGATAATAAGGCAAGAGAAAACTTATCACCGCACGGTGAGAGAGTTATCTTATCTCTCCATTCCTTACATTACCTCCTCTGTAGTTATTTTCACACGCAGTTAATAAACAGCCTGGCTTCAATTCACTAAGCTTATCTCCTGTCTTTAATAACTCTTCTAGAGTTGTTACCATGGTGATAAGGCATGTAGTATTCAGGAAACATTTTACCTCAGGCAAGCCTAAAGTTAACTCTTCTGTCTTTAAATTAACTCTCCAATCCTTAAAATAACTCCAGAGTTAAAGACAGGCTGTTAATTAGCTGTGTGTGAAAATAACTACAGAGGAGGTAAATTAACTACAGAGGAGGTAAATTAACTACAGGAGAGGTAACTTAAGGAATGAAGAGGTAAGATAACTCTCTCGTGTGGAGGTAAGTTTTCTCTTGCCTTATTATCTCTAGCATGATCTTAGTGAATTGAGGCCAAAGACAGGCTGTTAACTAACCGTGTGTGAAAATAACTACAGAGGAGGTAACTTAACTACAGAGGAGGTAACTTAACTACAGAGGAGGTAACTTAACTACAGAGGAGGTAACTTAACTACAGAGGAGGTAACTTAACTACAGAGGAGGTAACTTAACTACAGAGGAGGTAACTTAACTACAGAGGAGGTAAAATAACTACAGAGGAGGTAAAATAACTACAGAGGAGGTAAAATAACTACAGAGGAGGTAACTTCACTACAGAGGAGGTAAAATAACTACAGAGGAGGTAAAATAACTACAGAAGAGGTAACTTCACTACAGAGGAGGTAACTTCACTACAGAGGAGGTAACTTCACTACAGAGGAGGTAACTTCACTACAGAGGAGGTAACTTCACTACAGAGGAGGTAATTTCACTACAGAGGAGGTAACTTCACTACAGAGGAGGTAAAATCACTACAGAGGAGGTAACTTAAGGAATGAAGAGATAAGATAACTCTCTCACTGTGTGGAGGTAAGTTTTCTCTTGCCTTATTATCTCCAGCATGATCTTAGTGAATTGAGGCCCCTGTCTTTAACTCTGGAGTTATTTTAAGGATTAAAGAGTTAACTTACAGACAGAAGAGGTAACTTTAGGCTTGCCTGAGGTAAAATGTTTCCTGAATACTACATGCCTTATCACCATGGTAACAACTCTAGAAGAGTTATTAAAGACAGGAGATAAGCTTAGTGAATTGAGGCCATTGTGTTATAGATGTGTATCTTTTTTTCAAAGGTAAAGCTAGTAAATATGACAAAAGCATGTCCCATCATTACTAAACGAATGGAGTCCCTGAAATCGTGGCAATACTAAATGATATTATATCACTCGTCTATAGATATACACTGACCCATATGCAATTCCCTTTTCCACCTGAGGTTTCTGCTAGATGTTATTTCCATACCTTGTCATGTGCAGACTGACCAGACTGAGCCAGTTACCGGGGCTGATCGCGGCTGAACTGCAGACCGCAGGAGGACAGCGAGGGACTCGCACGTGTTTATGGGTGTAAAGATAGTGGAACTTTCTCCGTGATCAGCGCACAACGCGTGCGATGACACGGCGGAAATCCTCCACAAGCGTATATTTGCAGGCACCCAGCAAAAGGTGCTACGCACCCGTAGAGGGAAATTCCTGTCGGCAGATGGCGCTGGGGAGTGCAGAGGAACCAATCCTCTGTACCTCCACAAATGCCAGACAGGAATTGTACGAAGCGCAGAACGCAATCGCAAGAGAGGCGATTGCGAATGAGAACGAGCAAAGGGACAGATTGTATGTGTGTGCGTCAATCCAGTCGCCACCCCGCGACCGCGCACACACAACAGCAGATACGAAATAGGAACGCGATCGCGAGAGGTGCGATCGCCAAACGTGACACAAGGCAGATCAGAACAGAATATGAGGTTAGCAAAGGCACAGCAAATCATACAATGAGGAGATACGGAAAATAACAAACGCTAGCTAACCGCGGACACCGCACTCATTCGCAACAGTGCACGCGGTTATGCGCGGTCTCCACGTGATAAGCACAATAGAGACAAGCACGCCTAACTAACCATTGACAGACAAACATGAAACAGAGGATGCGAGCGCTTGCTTAACGGTTACCTCACCGAGCCTCCAGCAAGCGTAGCAGACAAGACAGACACACGAAAACAGGAACAGGCGGGAGATAGGATCCACAGCACTAGCGAAAGTGACTAGCGCAATCCAGGTACAGAGTAGCAGAACAGAAGGATCCACAGCACTAGCGGAAAGTGGCTAGCGCGATCCCGGTAGACAGAACAGAAGGATCCACAGCGCTAGCGAAAAGTGGCTAGCGCGATCCAAGGAGACAGAACAGAAGGATCCACAGCGCTAGCGAAAAGTGGCTAGCGCGATCCCAGGAGACAGAACAGAAGGATCCCCAGCGCTAGCGAAAAGTGGCTAGCGCGATCCAATGAGAGATCAGAAGAGATAGCTGGTAGCAACCGCTGCACCAGCTATACTCCAAGAACAGAGATCAGAACCATTTCCTGTCGACCACCGTTGGGACAGGACAATGGCAACAGAACAAACAAACAGATAAGCAATCCTAATTGCACTAAGGAAACCTGCCTAGTGCAGTTTTCCAGGAATTACTCTAAGCTGAACTTCAAACAAAGAGCATGGCTGACACTCTCCGGAGTGTTTCACAGGAAGGAATCCATATGAACAGCCCAGCATTGTGGGACACACATAGTACTTATAGTACACGCCTCCAATGAATGTGGCCAGGCAATTTGCATGACAACGTATGCAAATTCCTCTGCAAGCACAAGCTGCAAAACTGACAGAAGCTCTTCTTTCCAGAGTCCTGCAGCATGCAAACCTACACAATGGTCAAAAAGCTGGCTGCCTGCACAGGCAGCTGAGCAAATCATCACCATGGGGCCGGAGGAAGCCCCGGGTAAGTATAGATTCTGTGCACCTTATGATCTCTGGTTTATTTTAATGTCTTACAGACCAGTTACATAAAAGTAACATAAAAATGTGCATCAACACAGAATTAATCACTGACCAACCGTAATGAGCACCACAGATATATAAGCACAACGTTTCAGTCTAGTCAGCAGGGAATAGACCAAAGCATTGTGCTAGTTTATCTATGGCAGGCAAGTCTAAAGTCCGTCCTGGGGGCCCAATGTGGCCTACCAAGCCATCTCTGGGGGCCTCCAAAGCTCTCTATTCCATACGGCCCGCAGGCCATAGCTGCAACTGCCACATGCAGGGGCCAGCAGCAGTGACAGCCACTGATTAGCAGCTGCCACTGTGATAACTGCTACCACTATGTGAGTTATGTCCCATGATAAATGTTATATTTGACAAAACGTCCCAGGTATAGTGTACCTAGCGGCAATCAGCAAACATTAGGTTTCTTTTTGCTAGTTCGGCTCCCTAGAACTCTTAAAGAGACTCTGTAACAACATTTTCATCCTTATTTCTTCTATCCTATGTTCCTATACCTGTTCTAATGTGCTCTGTCTTACTGCAGCCTTTCCTAGTTGCACAGTGACAGTATTATTTCTGTTATATGATCTAATCTTCTTTCCTCTGTCAGGTCTGTCAGGCTCAGGCAGTCAGGCTGGAATGTGCTGCTCTGCTGTGATTGGAGAGAAGCTATACACACCCTCTCCAGGCCCCCTGCACACGCTGTATGACTCACACACTGAGCTACTCTCAGCCTATCATTTGCTATGTCTTTTGTTTGTAAACACTGCATAAAACTGGCAATTACAAGCCAGGATCACAGCAGGGAGTGGCAGAAACAGCACAGAGGGGCCCAGGAGAACATAATGAATAGAATGGTATGCTTTTTATTGTAAGAGTTTTAGAGTACAGATTCTCTTTAAGAACGGCGATATGGCCCTTGGCCTAAAAAGTTTGCATACCCCTGATGTTCATGCAATTAATTCAAGGGCCCTTTTCCCATTTAAAGTCCTGATGGTTTTATTGTACTGTGCTGGCATTTCTTATACCTATAGTGGATCTGGGTGTGCTTAGTTTCTGATGAAAAACATCACTGAATGTTGGTTTGGGTTGAGCGATTGGTTGGTTTTGTAGCTGTGACTGTTAGTAGACAGAAATCCTCAAGTCATTCCACAAACATTCGATAGGGTTGAAGTCTGATCTAATTAGGCCACACAAGGGAACTCACATTTTTCTCCTTCAGCCACTTTGAGGTCCATTTTGCTGCATGCTTCAGGTCCTTGTCCTGTTGGACCCGTCTTCTTGCAGACGACTTTCCAGAAGAGTTTTCCTAAAGAATAATTATTTTACCCCATCCATTCTTCCTTCTAACTGCTGCAGAGAAACCCCTTCACAAAAGGATACTAGCACAGCAATTCTTTACAGCAGGTATGGTGTTCTTAGATGGTGGACTGTAATGGCTTTCCGGCAGATATACAGCTCGATGTGAAGGCAGAATCATTTGATTTTGGTCTCATCTGACCATAGCAACTTTTTCCATTTGGACTCAGAATCTTCAAGGCGTTTTGGGGAACTTTGGCCTTTTTTGACCGGTGGCTGATTTCCTTTCATCCCTCCTACACAAGCCATGTTTGTGGAGCACCTGTGATATTGTGGTCACATGTAAACTATGACCACTGTTTGCCACAAATAGCTGCTTCAAAAGTGCTGAAGGCCTCTTGGTTACTTCTCTGACCATCTTTCTTCCACTCTTCTATCTGGAGGAACGACCTGATCTTGGAAAAAGGCCTTTTAATTCTTTGTATCCATCTTCTGACTTGTGCCTCTGCGTGACTTAACACCCAAGACCTTTTGAGAGTGCCTTGCCACCCATAATGCATGGTTTGCTTTCAGTTGCACTACTAAGCACTACAATGCTACACTAATCGCTATTTTTATGCACAACTAACCAAAATATTTGGAAAGGATCACAGGTAGAAACCAATAAACAGAGGCGCAATGATGAAAGATGGTCACTGAGATGCTAATTATACGGTCTTGCGTGCTAATTTAGTGCAAATTATATGCAGGATGGTAGCAGGCCAATCAAAATACTAAAAATAAACAAAACAAAAAAAATGACAATTGATTGGCCAAATTTCAGTATTCCTACTAATTAGTTACACAGGATCAATTGTTTTTATGGTTTACTGAGCGATCTCTATTCTATCTAGTACAAGTTGTGTAGAGAAAATACAACCTAAATAATAGTAATATTTTGGGTGGGTCTTTATTTCCGGCTGCAAAGCGACAAAATGTGAATATTTTGAAGGGAGTGAATCCTTTTTATTTCCATGGTTCCTGGCTGGCTGGGTTCTGTATCTCCTTACTGCAAAAGGTCAGTTCTGCACACACAGGGAAAGACTAGCTGCTGCTGCTCTGTCAAAGCTACTCTTCAAACTACATGCATAACTACTACATAAAAAAAAAATAAACAAATTTATTAATTAGAAACTGTAAAACTCAGCACAACAATCCCCAAGGCAAGCCCTGGCCACTTTACCTTGCCAAACTTAGCCCAACCCTCTCCCCTCCCCCAAAACTCTGCCTGTAATACACTATTCACCAATCACGACAAGCATAATCAATGCTCAGTCACTGCAAATGTCTTCCAGCATAGCCTCCCAATTCATGTATGTTTGTTTGTATATTGTAGGTGATCTTATACACAATAAACCAGACACCATTTTCTTTTAAAGTGGACCTGAACTCTTACATAAGACAGAAGAAAAATGCGCCCTGTATGTATTTAGAGAGTTTAGCCTATCTAATCCCCCCTCATCTGTGACTAATCACAAGTTGTAATTTGATCTCTCCCTGTGTCAGCTCGTTACCTATACGAAGGGGGAGCTCTCTGGCTACCTATACAAGGGGAAAGGGGGCTCACAGGCAGTCTATACAGAGGGTAGGCTCTCAGGCTACTTATACTGAAAGAAGGTGAAGCTCTATGGATACCTACTGTATGTTGGGAGGGGGTTGCATCTAGCTACCTAATACTGGAGGCTTCTGTGTCTATATGGTGGGGCTGCATTTGGCTACCATGTCACAACAGTGTACTCTGTGCCCTACATAGCCTAGCAACTGCCCTGTTTGGGGGGGGGGGAGAGGGGTTGGTTAGTGTTAAAGAAGCATCAGAAGGCGAGGTTAGTGTTAGGTATTAGTAAGAAGGGTTAGTGTTAAGGTGCATACACACGTCGAATTTGCGCAAGCGACCCGGGCGTGCGTACAGTCTGTCCTTCAGCTGATAAGAGCGGACTTGAGTGATCAGCTTGGCGGATCCTACAAATCCAGTCTTATCAGCTGAAAGACAGACTGTGCACACGCCCGATCTGACATCCAAACGACGGGTCGTTTGCGCAAATCTGACGTGTGTATGTACCTTTAGAATAGGTGACTTAGAAAATCTATAGTAATACATCTGAACTATCACCTGGTGCCAAATGCAAGAAGCAGCACCACCACCATACGTACTATTGTTGCTGGGATATGTGAAGTTGCAGGACATACCTACTGTATTGTTTTGTTCTTTCCTGGTTGAACTTGTGTGGGAGTCTTATTCCACCAAATGATGTCCCCTAGTTTCTCTAGTTTTACTGTAATATTTATTTCCTCAGTGCAATTCCATCTCATCATACTTCCGGTGTTATCTCTACCCCTAACCCCGATTAGAAATTGCATAACGTTTGAGTTTCCCCCGGGGGTTTCTCTAGAATATGGCTGCAGACTGAACCAAATGAACGAGTGTTACCGATGTGAATTATTTGATGCGCTTTACTAAAGGAAACCGAAACCGGTGCACCCGTAACGCGTAAAAATGTATTTGTTGATGTCTGCGATAGCTTGCTGCACCAGTGGGAATGCGTAAAAAGGTACGCATGGCGGCCGGCTGACTCCCAGTCGACAAAAACAGAACTAGCTAGCGGTGAGGGACCGGAGGATCTGTGAGTGACTGCGAGGGCACGGGACAGCTGCAGGGGCTGGTAGAAGCAGAACTAGCTGGTGGCGGGGGACTGGAGCAGCAGTGAGTGACTACGAGGGCACAGGATGGCTGCATGGGGCTGGTAGAAGCAGAACTAGCTGGCAGCGGGGGACCGGAGGATCTGTGAGTGACTGCGAGGGCACGGGACAGCTGCAGGGGCTGGTAGAAGCAGAACTAGCTGGTGGCGGGGGACTGGAGCAGCAGTGAGTGACTACGAGGGCACAGGATGGCTGCATGGGGCTGGTAGAAGCAGAACTAGCTGGTGGAGGGGGACTGGAGCAGCAGTGAGTGACTACGAGGGCACAGGATGGCTGCATGGGGCTGGTAGAAGCAGAACTAGCTGGCGGCGGGGGACTGGAGCAGCAGTGAGTGACTACGAGGGCACAGGATGGCTGCATGGGGCTGGTAGAAGCAGAACTAGCTGGTGGCGGGGGACTGGAGCAGCAGTGAGTGACTACGAGGTCACATGATGGCTGCATGGGGCTGGTAGAAGCAGAACTAGCTGGCGGAGGGGGACTGGAGCAGCAGTGAGTGACTACGAGGGCACAGGATGGCTGCATGGGGCTGGTAGAAGCAGAACTAGCTGGTGGCGGGGGACTGGAGCAGCAGTGAGTGACTACGAGGGCACAGGATGGCTGCATGGGGCTGGTAGAAGCAGAACTAGCTGGTGGCAGGGGACTGGAGCAGCAGTGAGTGACTACGAGGTCACATGATGGCTGCATGGGGCTGGTAGAAGCAGCACTAGCTGGTGGCGGGGGACTGGAGCAGCAGTGAGGGACTACAAGGGCACAGGATGGCTGCATGGGGCTGGTAGAAGCAGAACTAGCTGGCAGCGGGGGACTGGAGCAGCAGTGAGTGACTACGAGGGCACAGGATGGCTGCATGGGGCTGGTAGAAGCAGAACTAGCTGGCAGCGGGGGACTGGAGCGCAGTGAGTGACTACGAGGGCACAGGATGGCTGCATGGGGCTGGTAGAAGCAGAACTAGCTGGCGGCGGGGGACTGGAGCAGCAGTGAGTGACTACGAGGGCACAGGATGGCTGCATGGGGCTGGTAGAAGCAGAACTAGCTGGCAGCGGGGGACTGGAGCAGCAGTGAGTGACTACGAGGGCACAGGATGGCTGCATGGGGCTGGTAGAAGCAGAACTAGCTGGTGGAGGGGGACTGGAGCAGCAGTGAGTGACTACGAGAGCACAGGATGGCTGCATGGGGCTGGTAGAAGCAGAACTAGCTGGTGGTGGGGGACTGGAGCAGCAGTGAGTGACTGCGAGGGCACAGGATGGCTGCATGGGGCTGGTAGAAGCAGAACTAGCTGGTGGTGGGGGACTGGAGCAGCAGTGAGTGACTATGAGGGCACAGGATGGCTGCATGGGGCTGGTAGAAGCAGAACTAGCTGGTGGCGGGGGACTGGAGCAGCTGTGAGTGACTACGAGGGCACAGGATGGCTGCATGGGGCTGGTAGAAGCAGAACTAGCTGGCGGCGGGGGACTGGAGCAGCAGTGAGTGACTACGAGGGCACAGGATGGCTGCACGGGGCTGGTAGAAGCAGAACTAGCTGGTGGAGGGGGACTGGAGCAGCAGTGAGTGACTACGAGGGCACAGGATGGCTGCATGGGGCTGGTAGAAGCAGAACTAGCTGGCGGCGGGGGACTGGAGCAGCAGTGAGTGACTACGAGGGCACAGGATGGCTGCATCGGGCTGGTAGAAGCAGAACTAGCTGGTGGAGGGGGACTGGAGCAGCAGTGAGTGACTACGAGGGCACAGGATGGCTGCATGGGGCTGGTAGAAGCAGAACTAGCTGGCGGCGGGGGACTGGAGCAGCAGTGAGTGACTACGAGGGCACAGGATGGCTGCACGGGGCTGGTAGAAGCAGAACTAGCTGGTGGAGGGGGACTGGAGCAGCAGTGAGTGACTACGAGGGCACAGGATGGCTGCATGGGGCTGGTAGAAGCAGAACTAGCTGGCGGCGGGGGACTGGAGCAGCAGTGAGTGACTACGAGGGCACAGGATGGCTGCATGGGGCTGGTAGAAGCAGCACTAGCTGGTGGCGGGGACTGGAGCAGCAGTGAGTGACTGCGAGGGCACAGGATGGCTGCATGGGGCTGGTAGAAGCAGAACTAGCTGGTGGCGGGGGACTGGAGCAGCAGTGAGTGACTACGAGGGCACAGGATGGCTGCATGGGGCTGGTAGAAGCAGAACTAGCTGGTGGCGGGGGACTGGAGCAGCAGTGAGTGACTACGAGGTCACATGATGGCTGCATGGGGCTGGTAGAAGCAGAACTAGCTGGCGGAGGGGGACTGGAGCAGCAGTGAGTGACTACGAGGGCACAGGATGGCTGCATGGGGCTGGTAGAAGCAGAACTAGCTGGTGGCGGGGGACTGGAGCAGCAGTGAGTGACTACGAGGGCACAGGATGGCTGCATGGGGCTGGTAGAAGCAGAACTAGCTGGTGGCGGGGGACTGGAGCAGCAGTGAGTGACTACGAGGTCACATGATGGCTGCATGGGGCTGGTAGAAGCAGCACTAGCTGGTGGCGGGGGACTGGAGCAGCAGTGAGGGACTACAAGGGCACAGGATGGCTGCATGGGGCTGGTAGAAGCAGAACTAGCTGGCAGCGGGGGACTGGAGCAGCAGTGAGTGACTACGAGGGCACAGGATGGCTGCATGGGGCTGGTAGAAGCAGAACTAGCTGGCAGCGGGGGACTGGAGCGCAGTGAGTGACTACGAGGGCACAGGATGGCTGCATGGGGCTGGTAGAAGCAGAACTAGCTGGCAGCGGGGGACTGGAGCGCAGTGAGTGACTACGAGGGCACAGGATGGCTGCAGGGGGCTGGTAGAAGCAGAACTAGCTGGTGGCGGGGGACTGGAGCAGCAGTGAGTGACTACGAGGGCACAGGATGGCTGCATGGGGCTGGTAGAAGCAGAACTAGCTGGTGGCGGGTGACTGGAGCAGCAGTGAGTGACTGCGAGGGCACAGGATGGCTGCATGGGGTTGGTAGAAGCAGAACTAGCTGGCGGCGGGGGACTGGAGCAGCAGTGAGTGACTACGAGGGCACAGGATGGCTGCATGGGGCTGGTAGAAGCAGAACTAGCTGGCAGCGGGGGACTGGAGCAGCAGTGAGTGACTACGAGGGCACAGGATGGCTGCATGGGGCTGGTAGAAGCAGAACTAGCTGGTGGAGGGGGACTGGAGCAGCAGTGAGTGACTACGAGAGCACAGGATGGCTGCATGGGGCTGGTAGAAGCAGAACTAGCTGGTGGTGGGGGACTGGAGCAGCAGTGAGTGACTGCGAGGGCACAGGATGGCTGCATGGGGCTGGTAGAAGCAGAACTAGCTGGTGGTGGGGGACTGGAGCAGCAGTGAGTGACTATGAGGGCACAGGATGGCTGCATGGGGCTGGTAGAAGCAGAACTAGCTGGTGGCGGGGGACTGGAGCAGCTGTGAGTGACTACGAGGGCACAGGATGGCTGCATGGGGCTGGTAGAAGCAGAACTAGCTGGCGGCCGGGGACTGGAGTGGCAGTGAGTGACTACGAGGGCACAGGATGGCTGCATGGGGCTGGTAGAAGCAGAACTAGCTGGCGGCGGGGGACTGGAGCAGCAGAGAGTGACTACGAGGGCACAGGATGGCTGCATGGGGCTGGTAGAAGCAGAACTAGCTGGCGGCGGGGGACTGGAGCAGCAGAGAGTGACTACGAGGGCACAGGATGGCTGCATGGGGCTGGTAGAAGCAGAACTAGCTGGTGGCGGGGGACTGGAGCAGCAGTGAGTGACTGCGAGGGCACAGGATGGCTGCATGCGGCTGGTAGAAGCAGAACTAGCTGGTAGCAGGGGACCGGAGCAGCAGTGAGTGACTACGAGGGCACAGGATGGCTGCATGGGGCTGGTAGAAGCAGAACTAGCTGGCGGCGGGGGACCGGAGGAGACATGAGTGACTGCGAGGGCACAGGATGGCTGCATGGGGCTGGTAGAAGCAGAACTAGCTGGCGGCGGGGGACCGGAGGAGACATGAGTGACTGCGAGGGCACAGGATGGCTGCAGGGGGCTGGTAGATGCCCCAGGTAAGTGAAACTCATTTTATTTTTCGGTTTAGGTTTCCTGTTGCTGAAACTGCATATTAATATCTTTATTTGTATATAAAATTCTTTATTTGGGCATAAAAATACAAAATACAGGCAGTCCTCTACTTGCAAACAAATTACATTTCGGGAGTTTGTTTGTAAGTTGTGTCACGTAATATACATAGATTGTAAGCCTTTGGGCAGGGTCCTCTTCCTTGTGTCTCCTACCTGATCATGCGCCTCCATTACTGTAACACCATCCTATGGATCTGAGTGAACCTAACTTGCCTAATCTCCATGCTCCCCTCCAGTGACTAAGCATTACCTGGTTCCTGGTTCTGTGTCACATGACTGGTGTGCTCCAGCGCAATTATTTTTTTCAGGGAATGTCTTTATAAAGAATAAAGGCCATGCTTAGAATCCCCCATGGAGAGATGGACTAGCCCAAAACCTGTCAGTAATGTCAGATTTCGTCTGCCTACTGTAAGTGACAGAAACATAGGAGAAAAGTAATTTATGGCTCATTTTACTCTGAAAGAAACATACTTATTTGAATGTGTTTTAGATTTTAAGATTTTTGCGACAGTTCCTCTTTAAGGACCAGCTTTATATAAATATATAGTTAACCACTTGCCGACCGCCCACAGCCCATGGGCGGCGGCAAAGTGGATGCCTTAAGGACCGCAATACGCCTTAGGGTGTTGCGTCCTTTTCCTATGCCGGGGGAGCGATCGCGTCATTGATTACGCGCGCTTCCCCCGGCAACTGGCTACGCCCACCCGCCGTAACATCCCGCCGGCCATACGGAAGCGCCGGCGGGATGTTAACCCCGCGATCGCCGCTACAAAGTGTATAATACACTTTGTAATGTATACAAAGTGTATTATACAGGCTGCCTCCTGCCCTGGTGGTCCCAGTGTCCGAGGGACCACCAGGGCAGGCTGCAGCCACCCTAGTCTGCACCCAAACACACTGATCTGCCCCCCCCCCGCCCACTGATCGCCCACAGCACCCCTCAGACCCCCCCCCCCTGCCCACCCCCCAGACCACTGTTTGCACCCAATCACCCCCCCTAATAACCCATCAATCACTCCCTGTCACTATCTGTCAACGCTATTTTTTTTTAATCCCCCCCCCTGCCCCCTCCTGATCACCCCCCCACCCCTCAGATTCTCCCCAGGACCCCCTCAGACCCCCCCCCCCCCTGTGTACTGTATGCATCTATCCCCCCTGATAACCTGTCAATCACCTGTCAATCACCCATCAATCACCCATCAATCACCCATCAATCACCCATCAATCACCCCCTGTCACTGCCACCCAACAATCAGCCCCTAACCTGCCCCTTGCGGGCAATCTGATCACCCACCCACACCAATAGATCGCCCGCAGATCCGATATCAGATCACCTCCCAAATCCATTGTTTACATCTATTCTCTCCTCTAAACACCCACTAATTACCCATCAATCACCCATCAATCACCCCCTATCACCACCTGTCACTGTTACCTATCAGATCAGACCCTAATCTGCCCCTTGCGGGCACCCAATCACCCGCCAACACGCTCAGATTGCCCTCTGACCCCCCCTTATCAATTCACCAGTGCATTAATTACATCTGTTCTTCCCTGTAATAACCCACTGATCACCTGTCAATCACCTATCACCCATCAATCACCCCCTGTCACCCCCTGTCACTGCCACCCATCAATCAGCCCCTGTCATTGCCACCCATCAATCACCCCCTGTCACTGCCACCCATCAATCAGTCCCTAACCTGCCCCTTGCGGGCAATCTGATCACCCACCCACACCATCCGATCGCCTGCAGACCCGCAGTCAGATCACCTACCAAGTGCATTGCATCTGTTCTCTCCTCTAAACACCCACTAATTACCCATCAATCACCCCCTGTCACTGCTACCCATCAGATTAGACCCCCCGTGTATGACGAGTTCATAGAAGATTTTATTTTTTTTCAAAAGTTAGCGGAAATTGATTTTTATTGGGTTTTTTTCACAAAGTGTCATTTTTCACTAACTTGTGACTAAAAGTAAAATCTTCTATGACCTCGCCATACACCTAATGGAATACCTTGGGGTGTCTTCTTTCTAAAATGGGGTCACTTGTGGGGTTCCTATACTGCCCTGGCATTTTAGGGGCCCTAAACCGTGAGGAGTAGTCTAGAAAACAAATGCCTCAAAATGACCTGTGAATAGGACGTTGGGCCCCTTAGCGCACCTAGGCTGCAAAAAAAGTGTCACACGTGGTATCGCCGTACTCAGGAGAAGTAGTATAATGTGTTTTGGGGTGTATTTTTACACATACCCATGCTGGGTGGGAGAAATCTCTCTGTAAATGGACAATTGTGTGTAAAAAAAAAATCAAACAATTGTCATGTACAGAGATATTTCTACCAACCAGCATGGGTATGTGTAAAAATACACCCCAAAACACATTATACTTCTTCTCCTGAGTACGGCGGTACCACATGTGTGGCACTTTTTTACACCCTAAGTGCGCTAAGGGGCCCAAAGTCCAATGAGTACCTTTAGGATTTCACAGGTCATTTTGCGACATTTGGTTTCAAGACTACTCCTCACGGTTTAGGGCCCCTAAAATGCCAGGGCAGTATAGGAACCCCACAAATGACCCCATTCTAGAAAGGAGACACCCAAAGGTATTCCATTAGGTGTATGGCGAGGTCATAGAAGATTTTATTTTTTGTCACAAGTTAGCGGAATATGACACTTTGTGAAGAAAAACAATTCAAATCAATTTCCGCTAACTTGTGGCAAAAAATAAAATCTTCTATGAACTCACCATACTCCTAACTAAATACCTTGGGGTGTCTTCTTTGTAAAATGGGGTCATTAGTGGGGTTCCTATACTGCCCCGGCATTTTAGGGGCCCTAAAGCGTGAGGAGTAGTCTGGAAATCAAATTCCGCAAAATGACCTGTGAAATCCTAAAGGTACTCATTGGACTTTGGGCCCTTTAGCGCAGTTAGGGTGCAAAAAAGTGCCACACATGTGGTATTGCCGTACTCGGGAGAAGTAGTATAATGTGTTTTGGGGTGTATTTTTACACATACCCATGCTGGGTGGGAGAAATACTTCTGTAAATGACAATCTTTTGATTTTTTTACACACAATTGTCCATTTACAGTTATTTCTCCCACTCAGCATGGGTATGTGTAAAAATACACCCCAAAACACATTGTACTACTTCTCCCGAGTACGGCGATACCACATGTGTGGCACTTTTTTGCACCCTAACTGCGCTAAAGGGCCCAAAGTCCAATGAGTACCTTTAGGATTTCACAGGTCATTTTGCGGAATTTGATTTCCAGACTACTCCTCATGTTTTAGGGCCCTTAAAATGCCAGGGCAGTATAGGAACCCCACAAATGACCCCATTTTAGAAAGAAGACACTCAAAGGTATTCCGTTAGGAGTATGGTGAGTTCATAGAAGTTTTTATTCTTTTGTCACAAGTTAGCGGAAATTGATTTTAATTGTTTTTTTTTCACAAAGTGTCATGTTCCGCTAACTTGTGACAAAAAATAAAATCTTCTATGAACTCACCATACTCCTAACGGAATACCTTGGGGTGTCTTCTTTCTAAAATGGGGTCATTTGTGGGGTTCCTATACTGCCCTGGCATTTTAGGGGCCCTAAACCATGAGGAGTAGTCTTGAAACCAAATGTCGCAAAATGACCTGTGAAATCCTAAAGGTACTCATTGGACTTTGGGCCCTTTAGCGCAGTTAGGGTGCAAAAAAGTGCCACACATGTGGTATCGCCGTACTCGGGAGAAGTAGTACAATGTGTTTTGGGGTGTATTTTTACACATACCCATGCTGAGTGGGAGAAATAACTGTAAATGGACAATTGTGTGTAAAAAAAATGAAAACATTGTCATTCACAGAGATATTTCTCCCACCCAGCATGGGTATGTGTAAAAATACACCCCAAAACACATTATAGTACTTCTACTGAGTATGGCAATACCACATGTGTGGCACTTTTTTGCAGCCTAACTGCGCTAAGGGGTCCAAAGTCCAATGAGCACCTTTAGGCTTTACAGGGGTGCTTACAATTTAGCACCCCCCAAAATGTCAGGACAGTGAACACACCCCACAAATGACCCCATTTTGGAAAGTAGACACTTCAAGGTATTCGGAGAGGGGCATGGTGAGTCCGTGGCAGATTTCATTTTTTTTTTTGTCGCAAGTTAGCAGAAATGGAAACTTTTTTTTTTTTTTTTTTGTCACAAAGTGTCATTTTCCGCTTACTTGTGACAAAAAATAATATCTTCTATGAACTCACTATGCCTCTCAGTGAATACTTTGGGATGTCTTCTTTCCAAAATGGGGTCATTTGGGGGGTATTTATACTATCCTGGAATACTAGCCCCTCATGAAACATGACAGGGGGTCAGAAAAGTCATAGATGCTTGAAAATGGGAAAATTCACTTTTTGCACCATAGTTTGTAAACGCTATAACTTTTACCCAAACCAATAAATATACACTGAATGGGTTTTTTTTTTTATCAAAAACATGTTTGTCCACATTTTTCGCGCTGCATGTATACAGAAATTTTACTTTATTTGAAAAATGTCAGCACAGAAAGTTAAAAAAATCATTTTTTTGCCAAAATTCATGTCTTTTTTGATGAATATAATAAAAAGTAAAAATCGCAGGAGCAATCAAATAGCACCAAAAGAAAGCTTTATTAGTGACAAGAAAAGGAGCCAAAATTCATTTAGGTGGTAGGTTGTATGAGCGAGCAATAAACCGTGAAAGCTGCAGTGGTCTGAATGGAAAAAAAGTGCCTGGTCCTTAAGGGGTAGAAAGACTGTGGTCCTCAAGTGGTTAAGATAGAATGGGGAAGGGTTGGAACCCTGGATGAATTTATAATTGCTATCTGTGCCACCCAGGTTTGGACAAATTCCATAAGACAGGGCTCTTTAAAAGGACTAAGTGGCTTGTAATGTTTTATAGCAAACCTGAAGCCAATAAAAAAAATAAAACTAAATCAAATACTGACCTATGGAGAGGCTGTGGATCCCACAGAGCCTTCCTGTTCCTCTCACAGTCCCCTCGATCCAGCGCCGTTCAAATCTCCCTCCAGGGGATGCTTCAGAAGACTTCAAGATAACGAGTGCTCCAAAACCGGGCCGCTCCGTACTGCGCATGCGCAACAAAGACAAATAACATTTATATCGCGCTTTTCTCCTGGCGGACTCAAAGCACCAGAGCTGCAGCCACTAGGGCACACTCTATAAGCAGTAGCAGCGTTAGGAAGACTTGCCTAAGGTCTCCTACTGAATAGGTGCTGACTTACTGAACAGACAGAGCTGAGATTCGAACCCTGGTCTCCTGTGTCAGAGGCAGAGCCCTTATCCATTACACCATCCAGCCACTGCTTAAGGATTTGTAGCCAGGCATGGCCTTGCCTTATGTGATCAACAGTTGTCAAGAGAAAAATTAGACAAGACAAATAACATTTATATCGTGCTTTTCTCCTGGCGGACTCAAACCACCAGCGCTGCAGCCACTAGGGGGCGCTCTATAGGCAGTAGCAGTGTTAGGGAGACTTGCCTAAGGTCTCCTACTGAATAGGTGCAGCTTACTGAACAGGCAGAGCCGATATTGGAACCCTGGTCTCCTGTGTCAGAGGCAGAGCCCTTAACCATTACACCATCCAGCACTATATGTGGCTGTAAAGTGTAATGAGAGAGCACGCTCACGCAGGCGCAATATGGAGCCACCCATCGCCTCCTGCGGCGGAACACAGCAGTCTGCGACCCATCGATGGAAGACTGCTAAAGGGGGTGACAGTGCTGGAACAAGTGGATTCTATAGGACCCAGAGCCGTCCCTCCCCATAGGCAAGTATATGTTTGTTTGTTTTTTAAATTGGCTTCAGGTTTACTTAAAGTGGGTGTGTCTGGTCTGTTGACTTCCAAGGCGTGAACTCCAGGGACCGAGAGGAAAAAAAAGACCAAACACCCCAGGAGCATTAATATAGTGCAGAGGTGTCCAACACAAATACAAAGTGTACACTGGGACCTAGTCGCGGACCAACCTCAATGTCTACTGGCTACCTCCCTCCCTTACAAGGTTCCAGGGGTCTAATGCCCCCTCCCCCATTTAGTTCCTTGATGTCTAGTGGTCCTCCCTCCCCTATACAGTTCCCTGGTGTCTAGTGGTCCTCCCTCCCCTATACAGTTCCCTGGTGTCTAGAGGCCCCCACCCTCCCCTATACAGTTCCCTGGTGTCTAGAGGCCCCCACCCTCCCCTATAAAGTTCCCTGGTGTCTAGTGGCCCCTCCCTCCCCTATACAGTTCCCTGGTGTCTAGTGGTCTTCCCTCCCTCCCCTATACAGTTCCCTGGTGTATAGAGGCCCCCACCCTCCCCTATACAGTTCCCTGGTGTCTAGTGGCCTCTCCCTCCCCTATACAGTTCCCTGGTGTCTAGTGGCCTCTCCCTCCCCTATACAGTTCCCTGGTGTGTAGTGGTCTTCCCTACCTCCCCTATACAGTTCCCTGGTGTCTAGTGGCCCCCACCCTCCCCTATACAGTGTCTAGTGCTTCCCCTCCCTTTCCCATATGGCTTCCCTGGTGTTCTACTTCTAAGGCTTCACCTCCAATATAGCTTCCCTGGTGGTCTAGAGGGGGCCAAACATAATGCAAAGTTGAAAGTTGGGAAACCACTTGAGGGACATATTTAATGGCTGAGAGCCAAATTTGGCAAGTGGGCCGGAGTTTGACATGTATGATATAGTGCAGTATTTAAACCAGAGGGATAATGAAAGTAGTGAAAAACTACTTACAAAGCTGGGTTGCTGAAGGGCATCCACACTGCAGTATTAGGCAGGGCCGTGGAGTCGGTAAAAAAATCTTCCAACTCCGACTCCTCAGTTTATGAAACCACCGACTCCAACTCTGACTCTGGGTACCCAAAACTGCTCTGACTTCTCGACTCCGACTCCTCAGTCTAAGACTTGCCAGGGCTGTGGATTTTGTACAAAAATCATCCGACTCTGACTCCTCAGTTTATAAAATCACCGACTCCGACTTACTCTGGGTACCCAAAACTGCTCCGACTCCTCAACTCCGACTCCTCCTTAGTCTAAGACTTGCCAGGGCTGTGGATTTTGTACAAAAATCATCAGACTCCGACTCCTCAGTTTATAAAATCACTGACTCTGGGTACCCAAAATTATTCTGACTCCACAGCCCTGGTATTAGGCAGGTGGAGGAAACTGTCTCCACACAGCTAGGTCAAGGAATCTTCTACAAACGGTTGCTCTAAAAAAAAAATACCTCGGGGGAATCCCTAAGGGTAGGAACTGGAGAGATGGGAGGAGATGCCCCAGGGATATAATACCGTAGGTTTAAAAGCCATTTAAAATAGATAATAGTTTTACCTCAAACGAGGATTGGGCTTTCAAAATTGACATTAAAAAAAGACAACGCGTTTCACAGGTCATACTCACTTCTTCAGGTCAATATACAAAGTGTCTTAGGTAGAACAGCACGGACTCAAGAGCGCCTATAAGGAGCACCAACAGGCGCTCCTGACTCTGTGCTATTCTACCTAAGACGCTTTGTATATTGACCTGAGGAAGTGGGTGGGACCTGTGAAAAGTGTTGTTTGGAGTGTCCAATAAAAATAATGAAAGCCCAATCCTTGTCCGAGGTAAGACTTATTTATCTATTTCAAACCTATTATATTCCTGGGCAGTCTCCTCCTAGTCTTCTCATTTTTTGTAGGTTTAGTTAATGGAGTTGGTGCCTAAAAAGAAAAAAAAACCTAAAAGTTTCTGGATTTAGTCAGATTGAATTCCATATCAATGTATTTGCCCATGGCATAACCAATTCAGGTTCCTCCTTCGGCCACTGATTGTTGTTAGGATAACGAGTACCCCTATGAGGCCCATTCAAAATTATAATGGCATCAGCTTGTAATTTTTTTGTTACAGACTAACCAGCAAGCTCATGGTGACCCAGAACTCATTGGAGTGTGTAAGGGGGCTACAATGGTCCTAAAATCCCTCTTACTAAAGTGCTACTGAAAACAAAAGTTTGCTTTCTTAGAACAGAAAGAATTTGCGATAATTCAGGTTGGAGTGAGCTTGAGATGTCTCCCAGAGCATCACTGCTGAATATATGCAAATTAACCATTGTACTAGGCCTGAAAGATAAATCGAATTTAAATCGAAATCGCGATCACCAAGATCACAATTTCAGAATCGTCAAAGTGGCGAATATCGCAATCATGTAATTTCCACATGAGGAAGTCTGAACAAGCGCCTTCAAACTTTCCCAAAGTCCCGGTGCGTGCGGCCCACAGAGTTGGACACAGAGAGAAACAGAGTGGGCACTGAGACACAAAGGTGGCAAGAGAGAGACCCAGAGGAGGCATGAAGAGGAAAAGGGGAACAAGGAAAGACAGCTTGATTTGAAGGAAATCGTGAATTGAATCGATATCGCATTTTCGGACAGAAATCGCTCAATTCAATTTTTTCCTAAAATCGTTCAGGCCTACATTGTACCCTTAGAAGCTAAACACACCTCCAGAACCGCTGGAATGCAATGATGTGTCAGCTTGTTAATTTGTACAGAGCCATAATAATCCAACACGCATACAGACTGTTTTGGATTGTTTGATCCTCATCAGTGCATGGCATGGATTAATTTGGCTCTATGCAGTAGGGCTTGTAACACCGAGAGGTACAGAGTAACCAGCAAGCTCATGGTGACCCAGAACTCATTGGGGTGTGTAAGGGACTACAATGGTCCTAAAAGCCCCCTTACTAAGAGGTTAAGAAAAACAAAAGTTTGCTTTCTTAAAACAGAAAGAATTTATGATAATTCAGGTTGGAGTGAGCTTGAGATGTCTCCCACAATGCATCACAGCTGAAATCATTTTTTGTAATGCTAGTTATGAAAATGAGTAAAGTTGCTAGTGTCAGAACACAAAAATATCTTCACCGCCTAGAACAGCGTTTTCTCAATATTACCGTGTCAATGACTATGTTGGGCATGTGCCCCCTACTATGGGCAACGTCATCTCAAGTACTCCCTTTATGTATATATGTTAGTAATTCTCCATAATAGTGTATACATGTTTTTCAAGCATTCCTAGATGATTTTAATTGACTATAAATACTTCATGATGGCTTATAGAAGATTTATCAAAACTTCCTATAATGGGTTGACTGACAAGTTCCAGTACCCTGTGGCCCTAGTAAAAGTAAACATCCCCCCCTTCCCCGGGGTACATGTGCCATGTGTCAGGAGCCTAATGCTGGGAATACACGATGCGTTTTTGCGTTCGTTTTTGTCGTCGTTTTCGCTTTCGATCGATTCCACTCTCGATTCCTTATCTTTTCTTATCAATTACATTCACTTGAATGAGGAGAATCGAAACGAAAGTAGAATCGACCAGATCCAACAGGTTGGAATTTATCTATCGAACCCATCTATCTAAAGTAAAAACTTAACGTGTATTCCCAGCATAAGAGCTAGAGGTAGTAAATACTGTGGAGCTTGTCATTTGCATCACTTGTCAGACTATTCCCCCACAAGGGGTAGAAGCTTGGTCACCCTGTAGCCATGCCTATGCTGGAATAACTGTATTGAGGGGGTTAGCAGTAGTATTTGGTCAGGAGTAGTACTGATGAGGTGCAGATATTATGAAATGCGATTTTAAGTGACTACGCAAGGTTTTTTGTGTTTTTTTTTTTTTTTTTACAATGATTAGAATGAGCACAGATTGAACCAGAACTGTGTGCAATGTTTACCACTGGGGTAAGGAACCTAGGGCTCGGGAGGCAGATGTGGCTCTTTTAATGGCTACATCTGGCTCACAGTTAGGGGTTGATTAACTAAGCTACACTGCTCAAGCAGCACAGCTTAAAATGGCCATACACTGGTCGATTTGCCATCAGATCGACCAGCTGACAGATCCCTATCTGATCGAATCTGATCAGAGAGGGATCGTATGGCTGCCTTTACTGCAAACAGATTGTGAATCGATTTCAGCCTGAAACCGTTCACAATCTGTAGTGGTGGTGGTGGTGGTGCAGCCGCTGCTCCCCCCCGCCCGCATACATTACCTGCTCCGCCGGCACGACTCCCCTGGTCTTCGCTGTCTTCTCCACTCTGGTCTGGTCTGGTCTCCGGCATGCTTTACTTCTTCCTGCCCGGCAGGAAGTTTAAACAGTAGAGCGCCCTCTAGCTACCAGAGCGGAGAAGACAGCAGAGACCTGTGGACTCGCGCCGGCCGGAACAGGTAATGTATACCCGCTGTATTGCGTCAGTCGTCGGGCATTTGAACGCCGCTAGCGGCGCACTCCCGACCCGCCGGCGATCGAGAAAAATCTTCCGCATGGACAGATCGTCGGGAATCGACAGGAACGAACGATTTCGGACGGAAATCGATCGTTCTGTCAGCGGTGTGCGCGGTGATTTCACAGCCGATTCGATCACTGTGATCGAATCGGCCGTATATCGGCGGGAAAATCGTTACGTGTATGGGCCCCTTTAGTGTGGTAGTGCCAGTAAAATGTTCAGAGTAGGCACTCTACTGCTGTAACATGCACTGCTAACTTACTCGTGCTACCCCAAAACTAACGGCTGCGCCAATTGTCCCACTCTGGACCCTATCGGGTCCGGTGACTTTGTAGGACGAGATCCCTGCACTTTGGCCCAATAGGCTGCCAGTCACTTGACAGGCAGCCTATTGGGCCAAAGTGTGGGGATCTCATCCTACAAAGTGAATCAACCCCCAAGTCAGCTAGCTAATTGCACAAGCTGTTAGTCTGTATTCCTCCTGTCTGGCTCTCGGGGAAATTGCTGATGTTGCTGAAACCCAAGAGAAGCTGAAGACGTGTCTGACAATTCCGCTGCCTGGCGGATCAACTGTGTAAACATCACTATGGCAACATGACCCTCTGCTGCGCATGCGCACTGTCCCAGTGTGAAACATACTGTACGGCTCTCACAGAATTACATTTTAAAATATGTGGCGTTTATAGCTCTCAGCCAACAAGAATCCTGACCAATGATTTAGCAGATTTTGAATAACAATAATAATAATAATAATAATATCAGTTAACCTTTCATTCTCAAAACAAAGTTTCCAAACCACATTTTGATTTCATGGACAATAGGCCTAAAAATCTACTGAGACAAATCAGAAGACTGGCAGAAGCGTTTCATTGTAACAGGCCCCAGTATTCCAGAGGCTTGCCTGAACACTCCTAACCCACACCAAAGAAGAAAATTAAACCCTGCGGAGGAATCTGATACCTCCCAACTTTGAGATGAGAGAAAGGGACTTAAGCCACGCCCCTGCCACTCCCCATCAAACCCCTAGTCACACCCCTGGTCACACATACCATTAAGATTTCATAAGAAAATATGTTGTTTTTATAATTCAAACCACACCGGTCCTTTCTATCCTGGTTCATTTTCCTTCATATTAACATTTTAAAATTAATAATATATCCATTTAAAGCAGGGGTAGGGAAGCTATGGCTCGGGAGACAGATGTGGCTCTTTTGATGGCTGCATCTGGCTCACATACAAATCAGTAGGGGGTGATTCACTAAGTTACACTGCTCAAGCAGCACAGCTTAGTGTGGCAGCGCAAGTAACATTTTCAAAGTAGGCACGTTACTGCTGTAGCATGCACTGCTAACTTACTCGCGCTACCCCAAAACTAACAGCTGCTCCGAGTGTCCCACTCTGGGCCCTGTCAGGTCCAATGACTTTGTAGGATGAGATCCCTGCACTGTGATTGGCCCAATAGGCTGTCTGTCACTTGACAGTGAATCAACCCTCAACTCGGCTAGCTAATTGTACAAGCTGTTAGTCGGTATTTCTCCTGTCTGGCTCTCGGGGAAATTGCTGATGTTGCTGAAACCCAAGAGAAGCTGAAGACGTGTATGACACTGTCGCTGCCCGGCGGATCAACTGTACACACATCACCATGGCAACATGACCCTCTGCTGCGCATCCACACTGTCCCAGTTTAAAACATATTGTATGGCTCTCACGTTATTACATTTTAAAATATGTGGCGTTTAAGGCTCTCTCGGCTAAAAAAGTTTCCTGACCCCTGATTTAAAGGATGGGAATAAAGTGCAATCACACACATTTTTTAGCAGAGAAATATATATATATTTACATAGAAAGAGGGACAAAGACCTGAAAGAGGGACAAATGAGGAGGAAAGAGGGACAGAGGGACAGGGCTCCCAAAGAGGGACAGAGAGACAGGGCTCCCAAAGAGGGACTGTCCCTCCAAAACTGGGACAGTTGTGGGGCTATGTGATTAGTTTTGATCAATATTCTCAGTCGCATACATATGAAATGGGCGCGGCAGACTTGGGCGCAGGATACGGCCGGTATATGGCTGATCCTGCTGCTGCACAAGTCCCGGCCCGTATTAACTCCTATTCCCCCTCCAGGCCGCCATGGATAGTGGGGGAATGAAATAATTTGGCTGCCAGCCATTGCTGGAGGCCGCATTATTGTGTTTTTTAAGCAACCTCGACTCCGTCTCCTGACAGCACCGACGTTACTCACTGAGCGCCGCTCAGTTGTGATTCCTATCGTAGCCTATGGTGGTGCCGGCTGCGCCCAAATCTAGCAGCTCCGAAAAGCACTGCTCCGCCAGGGCCAGGCTCTCCTCTCTGCCTGCAGACAGCACTGGGGCCCTGGTGAGTATCTCTGCCATAGAGATAAGCAGGGACAGGCAGCACTGGGGCCCTGATGAGTATCTCTGCCATAGAGATAAGCAGGGACAGACAGCACTGGGGCCCTGGTGAGTATTCCTGCCATAGAATATAACCAGTGACAGACAGCACTGGGGCTCTGGTGAGTATTCCTGCCATAGAGATAACCAGGGACAGGCAGCACTGGGGCCCTGGTGAGTATTCTTGCTATAGAGATAACCAGGGCCAGGCAGCACTGGGGCCCTGGTGAGTATTCCTACCATAGAGATAACAAGGGACAGACAGCACTGGGGTCCTGGTGAGTATTCCTGCCATAGAGATAAGCAGGGACAGGCAGCACTGGGGCCCTGGTGAGTATTCCTGCCATAGAGATAACCAGTGACAGGCAGCACTGGGGCCCTGGTGAGTATTCCTGCCATAGAATATAACCAGTGACAGACAGCACTGGGGCCCTGGTGAGTATTCCTGCCATAGAGATAACAAGAACAGGCTCTCCTTTCCGCCTGCAGACCGCACTGGGGCCCTGGTGAGTATTCCTGCCATAGAATATAACCAGTGACAGACAGCACTGGGGCCCTGGTGAGTATTCCTGCCATAGAGATAACAAGAACAGGCTCTCCTTTCCGCCTGCAGACCGCACTGGGGCCCTGGTGAGTATTCCTGCCATAGAATATAACCAGTGACAGACAGCACTGGGGCCCTGGTGAGTATTCCTGCCATAGAGATAACAAGAACAGGCTCTCCTTTCCGCCTGCAGACCGCACTGGGGCCCTGGTGAGTATTCCTGCCATAGAATATAACCAGTGACAGACAGCACTGGGGCCCTGGTGAGTATTCCTGCCATAGAGATAACAAGAACAGGCTCTCCTTTCCGCCTGCAGACCGCA
Organism: Hyperolius riggenbachi; assembly: GCF_040937935.1. Lineage (NCBI taxonomy): Eukaryota > Metazoa > Chordata > Amphibia > Anura > Hyperoliidae > Hyperolius > Hyperolius riggenbachi. The sequence goes on from NC_090657.1 coordinate 5,862,260, forward strand.
CTGGGGCCCTGGTGAGTATTCCTGCCATAGAATATAACCAGTGACAGACAGCACTGGGGCCCTGGTGAGTATTCCTGCCATAGAGATAACAAGAACAGGCTCTCCTTTCCGCCTGCAGACCGCACTGGGGCCCTGGTGAGTATTCCTGCCATAGAATATAACCAGTGACAGACAGCACTGGGGCCCTGGTGAGTATTCCTGCCATAGAGATAACAAGAACAGGCTCTCCTTTCCGCCTGCAGACCGCACTGGGGCCCTGGTGAGTATTCCTGCCATAGAATATAACCAGTGACAGACAGCACTGGGGCCCTGGTGAGTATTCCTGCCATAGAGATAACAAGAACAGGCTCTCCTTTCCGCCTGCAGACCGCACTGGGGCCCTGGTGAGTATTCCTGCCATAGAATATAACCAGTGACAGACAGCACTGGGGCCCTGGTGAGTATTCCTGCCATAGAGATAACAAGAACAGGCTCTCCTTTCCGCCTGCAGACAGCACTGGGGCCCTGGTGTGTATTCCTGCCATAGAGCTGAGCATGTAGCAGGCAGACCCCACCCCTCGCCCGCCCCCGCGCAGGCCCCTCCCATGATTATCTCCCAGGCTGGGGGCACGCGGCTCCCGCCTCCCGCTGACGTCACCCGCTCTGTGCAGTGTGTGGGGGGGGGGGTGTTACGTACGTGTAGTGCTGGGGCTTCTCGGGCTGCGCTGCTGCTGCCGGGGACGGAGAACTGGGGACGGGCCCTTTAGACATCCTCAGCCTCCCTCCTGCGCTCCTTTTATCGCTTGTTCTGCGCGGAGCGCCGCGGCGACGGCCAACTGCGCATGCGCGGCCGCCATTGAGAGGAAATGCGGAGTGCTTCCGGGAGTATCGCTGCAATGCGCAGCTTCTACCACCAGAGGGCAGCGGCGCGCAATGAGGAGACCGCACTTCCTCTCCAGCCGTGAAGCATGTCGGGAAATGTAGTTTTGTAAAGGATGTTATAAAATGCTATCATGGGAATTCTGTATTTTAAAGGAAAACTGTTGTGAGAAGAATATGGAGGCTGCCATATTTATTCCCTTTTAAGCAATACCTGGTAATTCTGCTGATCCTCTGCTTCTAATAAATTTAGACATAGCCCCTGAACAAGCATGCAACATATCAGGTGTTTCTGACATTATTGTCAGATCTAACAAGATTGGCTGCATGCTTGTTTCTGGTGTGATTCAGACAGTACTGCATCCAAATAGATCAACAGAACTGCTGGGTAACTGGTATTGTTTAAAAGAAATAAATATAGCAGCCTCCACATACTTGTCACTACAGTTCTCCTTTCTGCATTGTGTGTGTATCCGCCTGGAAGTTCCCCTTGTATACAGACTGACTCATGCTGGGGTTTTTTTGCTGGCTGGCAGGCTGGCTGGAAATATATTGGCAGAGCAGTGTGGCTGGTCATTCTGCTTCCAGGCATTTCATACTTTCCTACTGCAGGCATTGCAGACTTCATACACTCTGCAGCTTGCATACCTCCCAACTTTATGAGATGAGAAAGAGGGACACTTAAACAGAAACTCCGACCAAGAATTGAACTTTATCTAGAGTGACCAGATTTTTGTGGGTCCAACCTGGGACAGGGAGGGGGGGTGCGCGCAGCAGCGAAAAGTGGGGAGGACTGAGGAGCGTGCAGCGACGAAGACTGGGGGGGGGGGGGGGGCTGCGGCGGAAAATGGGCATGGCCATGACATTGTATGGGTGGAGCTAACATAGTGATGTAACAGCGAGGCATAAGAAAGCAGTGTTTACGCCATGATGTGGACAAACGAGACTTTGCATCATGGGTGTGCAGAAACTGTGTCATGCTAATAGTATACCGTAACCCCAAAGCAGCAAACATAGCCATCTATGACCATTAAATAAAAATGTAGTAACAGTTACCCCGGACACCAGAAAATAAACGCAATAGGCAACATGTCAGCACAAAATAACCGCAATGCGGGCAACATGTCAGTACAAAATAAACGCAATGCGGGCAACATGTCAGTACAAAATAAACGCAATGCGGGCAAACATTTCACCAGAAAATTAACGCAATGCGGGCAAACATTTCACCAGAAAATAAACGCAATGCGGGCAAACATTTCACCAGAAAATAAACGCAATGCGGGCAAACATTTCACCAGAAAATAAACGCAATGCGGGCAAACATTTCACCAGAAAATAAACGCAATGCGGGCAAACATTTCACCAGAAAATAAACGCAATGCGGGCAAACATTTCACCCGAAAATAAAAGCAATGCGGGCAAACATTTCACCAGAAAAGAAACGCAATGTGGGCAAACATTTCACCAGAAAATAAACGCAATGCGGGCAAACATTTCACCAGAAAAGAAACGCAATGTGGGCAAACATTTCACCAGAAAATAAACGCAATGCGGGCAAACATTTCACCAGAAAATAAACGCAATGCGGGCAAACATTTCACCAGAAAATAAACGCAATGCGGGCAAACATTTCACTAGAAAGTAAACGCAATGCGGGCAAACATTTCACCAGAAAAGAAACGCAATGCGGGCAAACATTTCACCAGAAAAAAAACGCAATGCGGGCAAACATTTCCCCAGAAAAGAAACGCAATGCGGGCAAACATTTCACCAGAAAAGAAACGCAATGCGGGCAAACATTTCACCAGAAAAGAAACGCAATGCAGGCAAACATTTCACCAGAAAAGAAACGCAATGCGGGCAAACATTTCACCAGAAAAGAAACGCAATGCAGGCAAACATTTCACCAGAAAAGAAACGCAATGCGGGCAAACATTTCCCCAGAAAAGAAACGCAATGCAGGCAAACATTTCACCAGAAAAGAAACGCAATGCGGGCAAACATTTCACCAGAAAAAAAACGCAATGCGGGCAAACATTTCACTAGAAAGTAAACGCAATGCGGGCAAACATTTCACCAGAAAAGAAACGCAATGCGGGCAAACATTTCACCAGAAAAAAAACGCAATGCGGGCAAACATTTCCCCAGAAAAGAAACGCAATGCGGGCAAACATTTCACCAGAAAAGAAACGCAATGCGGGCAAACATTTCACCAGAAAAGAAACGCAATGCGGGCAAACATTTCACCAGAAAAGAAACGCAATGCGGGCAAACATTTCACCAGAAAAGAAACGCAATGCGGGCAAACATTTCACCAGAAAAGAAACGCAATGCGGGCAAACATTTCACCAGAAAAGAAACGCAATGCAGGCAAACATTTCCCCAGAAAAGAAACGCAATGCGGGCAAACATTTCCCCAGAAAAGAAACGCAATGCAGGCAAACATTTCACCAGAAAAGAAACGCAATGCGGGCAAACATTTCACCAGAAAAGAAACGCAATGCGGGCAAACATTTCACCAGAAAAGAAACGTAATGGGAGCAAATTTCACCTGGAAAAGAAAGCATTTACTCACCTGGCAGAAGTCTCCGGCCTCTGGCGCGCTGCTCCCGGGAACACATTCCTCCTGAAGTCTCCTGCGCTGACAGGCAGAGCAGGGCTACGGCAAGATGGCGCCTGAAGCCCTGTACTGGAGACACAAATAGGTCTCCAGTACAGGGCTTCGGCAGCCATCTTGCCGTAGCCCTGCTCGCCTGGCGGTGTCGGAACAGACACCGGAAGAGGAGGCTGGAGCGGGGCTGCAGGCAATGAACTGGCACGGCGTCTATAGACGCCGCTGCCAGTTCATGAGGATAGAGTGACCAGAGTCCCGAGGCCGGGACGTCCCGCTGCTGAAAGCGGGACGTTTCCCGGGACCTCATGCAGCCTGGGACAGCGGACCCCGAATCCGGGACGTCTGGTCACTCTACATTCATTTACATGTAGTCTAGAGCCTTTTGAGCTGTATTTCCTGGACTCTGGAATTTTTCCACAGTAAACGATATTTTACACACTTATTCTGCACTTTTAATGACTGTTTAACAATTTTAATTATTACCACTTTGTTACCGCACTTTTTTACCGACCTTAACTCACACTCGGTGCAAGGTAAGGGTATGTACAGACATACGATAACGATCGTTCGTTCTGAACGATGAACGATGTTAAAGGAGGTATCGGCCGATGATCGTTTGAAGAAAGGCTACTTTGAACATCGTTCGTGTATGAACGATCTTGGAACGAGCGTTGCGTGCGCAACATGATGTATAAACTGATTTCAAACACAAGTGTCAAAAAGAACTGTTTGAGCATGTGCAAAGCTTTGAGAACGAACGATCCACGATCAATCGTTGTACAGACATTACTTTTTGAACGATGGTTGTTGGAAAAGATCTGGCAGAATGGATCGTTCTTTACCAACGACATATCTCGTTGGTCGTTTGTTTTAATGATTGCTTGTGTACTTTTTACGAACGATCGACGGGCAATGTTGTCGGTAACGATCGTTTCCAACGACTATAGTCTGATGTCTGTACGCACCCTAAGCAGAATTTCCTGTGTATGCCTCATAGGGACCTATTCGCTAATCACAGCACCCTCTGCAGCAGAAAGCGTTGTGATTGGCTAAATAGTGTGGGTTTAGTTCACTACAACCTATTGGAAACCTAAACGATTGAGAAGGTGTTGTCCACCCAATGCCGCTAGCAGAATTACCCTATGAGGTTTCTTGCCGGGTCCCCTAAACTTGACTAGCGCCTGAGAGATTAGCTACACAATCTGTTCATAGGATACACAGGCCTCCATTCACAAAAGCATGTGCGGGAAAGAAATGTGTGAGGAGAAATTACAGACAGTGGTAATTACCGCTTTATTTCCACATTGACAACAAAGTGTGAGTAAAGGTCGGTGGTCGGTAAAATAGTGCGGTAACGTCGGTAGTCGTGAAAAAAGTTGTTAAATGTTTATTAAAAGCGCTGAATAAGTGTGTAAAATATTGTTTTCTATGGAAAAATAACACATCTCAAAAGCCTCTAGACTACAATGCAATTAGATGTGAAGTGTAAAATAGTGCCAGGTACCCACAGTGGATTAAATAATCAGCGATTAACAATGAAACAATGCACTCTGTTTTTCATTATGAAATTCATTTTTGGTGGAATTTAAGTCATAAATATCGATTGATTTGTTGCAGCACTTTTATCACTTTTTACTGCACTTTTTCTACACACGGTAATCATCCGACTCCAACTCTGACTCCTCACTTTATGAAATCTCTGACTCCAGGTACACAAACTTGCTCTGATTCTGACTTCTCAGCCTTTGCAGAACTATGTAGTGAGTACAAAAATCACCCGACTCCTCAGTTTATGAAACCTGCTGCTCCGACTCCGGGTACCCAAACATTGCTCAGACTCCAACTCCACAACCGTGCTTCAAACCTCAATGAACGCAAGAAATGCTGTACACAAAAGTGGGCCAAGATTCCTCCATAACAATGTGAAAGACTGATAGTCACACAAAAGTGGAGCTGAAGGTAGAAAAACATGCACACAGTACAAAGGAAAGAAAGGTGTTCCTTACAAACAAGGCAGCATTATACAGGGAACCTCCCTGTATTGAACATTCACCATACAAAGATGTCAGATGGACAGCAGCATGCGTAGAGTACAGAGCACCTCGGCCAATATGCAATGCATTTCTTCTCCTAAAGGTGGCCACTAAGTGTCCAATTTCTAGTGAAAAATCGTTCAAGTGATCAGAAATTCTGATCGGAAGTAAAATCGTTCACTAAACCATCAACGAACCAATCTCTGCTTCCTGTCTATCACAACCAATCAAGAAAATTTAAATTTTGTTTGACAAAAATCCAGTCGGACAATTTTTTTTATAATCGTTCATAATCGATTGTGCCCATCAACTGAGATTATTTTCAACCAATGCGAACAGAATTTCTTATCGCTCTAACGATTTTTCGCTAGAAATTGGACCGTTAGTGGCCACCTTAAGCCCCGTTTAATCTATGGATACCTGGATACCTATACTGGGGGCACCTATACCTGGCTACCTATACTGGGGGCACCTATTCCTGGCTAACCTATACTGGGGGCACCTATTCCTGGCTAACCTATACTGGGGGCACCTATTCCTGGCTAACCTATACTGGGGGCAAATATACCTGGCTAACCTATACTGGGGGCAAATATACCTGGCTACCTATACTGGGGGCACCTATACCTGGCTGCCTATACTGGGACCACCTATACTGGGACCACCTATACAGGAGGCAGCTATACTGGGGCCACCTATAACTGGGTACCTATACTATAAGTATGTTAGGCTATTTTAATATCCTACCTGGCCTACCTTTCCAATTTTTGATTTTTTTTTTTTTTTTGGGGGGGGGGGGGGAGTGATTTCTAGTACACGCACATGTACTGTATGTTAAAAACATAATAGTTACATCACACATTCCCCATAGACAGACCCTTTTATCTGTAGTGCTCTCCATTCACATTTGCACGCAAACCCTGGTAGATCATATAAAGTATATGCAGACAGCATACTGGGTGATATACAGTTATTCTAATAGTACCTGTTTTCTGGGTGGAAACAAAACTTGCATAGTGCTACTTCTAAGCACTACTCTCTTCCACAAACATACATAATTAGCATAGGAAGTGCTTGCCAGACACTGATCATTTGTAGTTATGTTTATTTGTGCTTCGGCGATGTATACAGTATAGTTTTCAGGAAATCCGCATTATCTTTCACTAAATGCAAATGTACATTTCTCTAGCAAAATGTTTTGTAAACAATTCAGTAGTTTACAAGACAAGCCAGCTAAGGAATACAAATCATACATATTTCAATGTCAATTAGAATTACAATGTGACTTCAGCCTTCTGTGACAGTTTCACTTTAGTCGCCACACCCCCAATTATGACTGTGTGAACCATGTGTACAGAAACAGGATAACAGTTGATAACTTCAAATACACATTTGTATTACAGTAATATCTCCTCATAGTGAACTCCAAGCGACCAGGAAACATTTACTATATCAGAATTGGTCACACGTATATTTATACTGAAGAAGGTATTATTATTTAGTATTTATATAGTGCCGACATCTTCTGCAGCGCTGTACAGAGCATATATTGTCTTGTCACTAACTGTCCCTCAGAGGGGCTCACAATCTAATCCCCACCATAGTCATATGTTTTTGTATGTAGCGTGTAGTGTATGTGTAGGGCCAATTTAGGGGTTTTTCAGCTTATAATGTGAAAGAGGGAAACATGGATAGGGAACTGGCTAATGGACAGAAAACAAAGAGTTGTGGTCAATGGATCGTACTCAAAATGGGAGACTGTTAGCAGTGGGGTCCCACAGGGGTCTGTACTGGGTCCAGTGCTCTTCAATTTATTTATTAATGACCTAGTAGATGCAGTAGTGAGCAATGTTGCTATTTTTGCCGATGATACAAAATTGTGCAGAATCATCAACTCTCAGGAAGATAGTGTCATATTGCAACAGGATCTGGATAGGATGGCTATATGGGCACATACATGGCAGATGAAATTCAATGTTGAAAAATGTAAAGTCATGCATTTTGGTCGTACCAATGGTCTAGCACCATACAAAATAAATGGGATACAGTTGGGAGCATCAAACTTGGAGAAGGAGTTAGGAGTACTCATTGACAACAAGTTAAATAATCGTACTCAATGCCAAGCAGCTGCAGCTAAAGCTAACAAAATTTTGGGATGCATTAAAAGGGAAATAAAAACTCGAGATGTTAGCATAATATTGCCCCTGTTTAACTCTCTAGTAAGGCCACATGTGGAATATGGAATTCAGTTCTGGGCACCACATTACAGGAAAGATATTGCAGTTTTAGAGCAGGTGCAGAGACGAGCAACAAAATTGATACTTGGGATGGAAGGTCTCACTTATCAAGAAAGGTTAGATAAACTGGGTTTTTTTAGTCTAGAGAAAAGACGCCTTAGAGGGGATCTAATTAACCACTTGAGGACCTAGGGCTTTCTACCCCTTAAGGACCGGCCACTTTTTTTCCATTCAGACCACTGCAGCTTTCACGGTTTATTGCTCGCTCATACAACCTACCACCTAAATGAATTTTGGCTCCTTTTCTTGTCACTAATAAAGCTTTCTTTTAGTGCTATTTGATTGCTCCTGCGATTTTTACTTTTTATTATATTCAGCAAAAAAGACATGAATTTTGGCAAAAAAATGATTTTTTTAACTTTCTGTGCTGACAGTTTTCAAATAAAGTAAAATTTCTGTATACATGCAGCGCGAAAAATGTGGACAAACATGTTTTTGATAAAAAAAACCCATTCAGTGTATATTTATTGGTTTGGGTAAAAGTTATAGCGTTTACAAACTATGGTGCAAAAAGTGAATTTTCCCATTTTCAAGCATCTCTGACTTTTCTGACCCTCTGTCATGTTTCATGAGGGGCTAGAATTCCAGGATAGTATAAATACCCCCCAAATGACCCCATTTTGGAAAGAAGACATCCCAAAGTATTCACTGAGAGGCATAGTGAGTTCATAGAAGATATTATTTTTTGTCACAAGTAAGCGGAAAATGACACTTTGTGAAAAAAAAAAAAAAAAAAAAAAAGTTTCCATTTCTTCTAACTTGCGACAAAAAAAAATGAAATCTGCCACGGACTCACCATGCTCCTCTCTGAATACCTTGAAGTGTCTACTTTCCAAAATGGGGTCATTTGTGGGGTGTGTTTACTGTCCTGACATTTTGGGGGGTGCTAAATTGTAAGCACCCCTGTAAAGCCTGAAGGTGCTCATTGGACTTTGGACCCCTTAGCGCAGTTAGGGTGCAAAAAAGTGCCACACATGTGGTATTGCCGTACTCAGGAGAAGTAGTATAATGTGTTTTGGGGTGTATTTTTACACATACCCATGCTAGGTGGGAGAAATATCTCTGTAAATGACAATTTGTTAATTTTTTTTACACACAATTGTCCATTTACAGAGATCTTTCTCCCACTCAGCATGGGTATGTGTAAAAATACACCACAAAACACATTATACTACTTCTCCTGAGTACGGCGATACCACATGTGTGGCACTTTTTTGCACCCTAACTGCGCTAAAGGGCCCAAAGTCCAATGAGTACCTTTAGAATTTCACAGGTCATTTTGAGAAATTTCGTTTCAAGACTACTCCTCACGGTTTAGGGCCCCTAAAATGCCAGGGCAGTATAGGAACCCCACAAATGACCCCATTTTAGAAAGAAGACACCCCAAGGTATTCCGTTAGGAGTATAGTGAGTTCATAGAAGATTTTATTTTTTTGTCAAAAGTTAGCGGAAATTGATTTTAATTGTGTTTTTTCACAAAGTGTCATTTTCCACTAACTTTTGACAAAAAATAAAATCTTCTATGAACTCACCATACTCCTAACGGAATACCTTGGGGTGTCTTCTTTCTAAAATGGGGTCATTTGTGGGGTTCCTATACTGCCCTGGCATTTTAGGGGCCCTAAACCGTGAGGAGTAGTCTTGAAACGAAATTTCTCAAAATGACCTGTGAAATTCTAAAGGTACTCATTGGACTTTGGGCCCTTTAGCGCAGTTAGGGTGCAAAAAAGTGCCACACATGTGGTATCGCCGTACTCAGGAGAAGTAGTACAATGTGTTTTGGGGTGTATTTTTACACATACCCATGCTGGGTGGGAGAAATACCTCTGTAAATGGACAATTGTGTGTAAAAAAATCAAAAGATTGTCATTTACAGAGGTATTTCTCCCACCCAGCATGGGTATGTGTAAAAATACACCCCAAAACACATTATACTACTTCTCCCGAGTACGGCGATACCACATGTGTGGCACTTTTTTGCACCCTAACTGCACTAAGGGGCCCAAAGTGCAATGAGTACCTTTAGGATTTCACAGGTCATTTTTGTTTCAAGACTACTCCTCACGGTTTAGGGCCCCTAAAATGCCAGGGCAGTATAGGAACCCCACTAATGACCCCATTTTAGAAAGAAGACACCCCAAGGTATTCCGTTAGGAGTATGGTGAGTTCATAGAAGTTTTTATTTTTTTGTCACAAGTTAGCGGAAATTGATTTTAATAGTTTTTTTTCACAAAGTGTCATTTTCCGCTAACTTGTGACAAAAAATAAAATCTTCTATGAACTCACCATACTCCGTACGGAATACCTTTGGGTGTCTTCTTTCTAGAATGGGGTCATTTGTGGGGTTCCTATACTGCCCTGGCATTTTAGGGGCCCTAAACCGTGAGGAGTAGTCTTGAAACCAAATGTCGCAAAATGACCTGTGAAATCCTAAAGGTACTCATTGGACTTTGGGCCCCTTAGCGTACTTAGGGTGTAAAAAAGTGTCACACATGTGGTACCGCCGTACTCAGGAGAAGTAGTATAATGCGTTTTGGGGTGTATTTTTACACATACCCATGCTAAGTGGGAGAAATATCTCTGTAAATGACAATTGTTTGATTTTTTTACACACAATTGTCCATTTACATAGAAATTTCTCCCATCCAGCATGGGTATGTGTAAAAATACACCCCAAAACACATTATACTACTTTTCCTGAGTACAGCGGTACCACATGTGTGACAATTTTTTGCAGCCTAGGTGCGCTAAGGGGCCCAACGTCCTATTCACAGGTCATTTTGAAGCATTTGTTTTCTAGACTACTCCTCGCGGTTTAGGGCCCCTAAAATGCCAGGGCAGTATAGGAACCCCACAAGTGACCCCATTTTAGAAAGAAGACACCCCAAGGTATTCCGTTAGGTGTATGGCGAGTTCATAGAAGATTTTATTTTTTGTCACAAGTTAGTGAAAAATGACACTTTGTGAAAAAAAACCAATAAAAATTAATTTCCGCTAACTTTTGACAAAAATAAAATCTTCTATGAACTCGTCATACACCTAACAGAATACCTTGGGGTGTCTTTTTTTCTAAAATAGGGTCACTTGTGGGGTTCCTATACCGCCCTGGCATTTTACAGGCCCAAAACCGTGAGTAGTCTGGAAACCAAATGTCTCAAAATGACTGTTCAGGGGTATAAGCATCTGCAAATTTTGATGACAGGTGGTCTATGAGGGGGCGAATTTTGTGGAACCGGTCATAAGCAGGGTGGCCTTTTAGATGACAGGTTGTATTGGGCCTGATCTGATGGATAGGAGTGCTAGGGGGGTGACAGGAGGTGATTGATGGGTGTCTCAGGGGGTGGTTAGAGGGGAAAATAGATGCAATCAATGCACTGGGGAGGTGATCGGAAGGGGGTCTGAGGGGGATCTGAGGGATTGGCCGAGTGATCAGGAGCCCACACGGGGCAAATTGGGGCCTGATCTGATGGGTAGGTGTGCTAGGGGGTGACAGGAGGTGATTGATGGGTGTCTCAAGGTGTGATTAGAGGGGGGAATAGATGCAAGCAATGCACTGGCGAGGTGATCAGGGCTGGGGTCTGAGGGCATTCTGAGGGTGTGGGCGGGTGATTGAGTGCCCTAGGGGCAGATAGGGGTCTAATCTGATAGGTAGCAGTGACAGGGGGTGATTGATGGGTAATTAGTGGGTGTTTAGGGTAGAGAATAGATGGAAACACTGCGCTTGGGTGGTGATCTGATGTCGGATCTGCGGGCGATCTATTGGTGTGGGTGGGTGATCAGTTTGCCCGCAAGGGGCAGGTTAGGGGCTGATTGATGGGTGGCAGTGACAGCGGGTGATTGATGGGTGGAAGTGACAGGGGGTGATTGATGGGTGGCAGTGACAGGGGGTGATTGATGGGTGATTGATAGGTGATTGACAGGTAATCAGTGGGTTATTACAGGGGAGAACAGATGTAAATATTGCACTGGCGAATTGATAAGGGGGGGTCTGAGGGCAATCTGAGCGTGTAGGCGGGCGATTGGGTGCCCGCAAGGGGCAGATTAGGGTCTGATCTGATGGGTAACAGTGACAGGTGGTGATAGGGGGTGATTGATGGGTAATTAGTGGGTGTTTAGAGGAGAGAATAGATGTAAACGCTGCGCTTGGGTGGTGATCTGATGTCGGATCTGCGGGCGATCTATTGGTGTGGGTGGGTGATCAGATTGCCCGCAAGGGGCAGGTTAGGGGCTGATTGTTGGGTGGCAGTGACGGGGTGATTGATGGGTGATAGGTGATTGGCAGGTGATTGACAGGTGGTCAGTGGGTTATTACAGGGAAGGACAGATGTAATTAATGCACTGGCGAATTGATAAGGGGGGGGTCTGAGGGCAATCTGAGCGTGTGGGCGGGTGATTGGGTGCCCGCAAGGGGCAGATTAGGGTCTGATCTGATAGGTAACAGTGACAGGTGGTGATAGGGGGTGATTGATGGGTGATTGATGGGTAATTAGTGGGTGTTTAGAGAAGATAACAGATGTAAACAATACATTTGGGAGGTAATCTGACGGCGGGTTTGCGGGCGATCTAATGGTGTGGGTGGGTGATCAGATTGCCCGCAAGGGGCAGGTTAGGGGCTGATTGATGGGTGGCAGTGACAGGGGGTGATTGATGGGTGATAGGTGATTGGCAGGTGATTGACAGGTGATCAGTGGGTTATTACAGGGAAGAACAGATGTAATTAATGCACTGGTGAATTGATAAGGGGGGGTCAGAGGGCAATCTGAGCGTGTGGGCGGGTGATTGGGTGCCCGCAAGGGGCAGATTAGGGTCTGATCTGATAGGTAAAAGTGACAGGTGGTGATAGGGGGTGATTGATGGGTGATTGATGGGTAATTAGTGTGTGTTTAGAGGAGAGAATAGATGTAAACAATGGATTTGGGAGGTGATCTGATGTCGGATCTGCGGGCGATCTATTGGTGTGGGGGGGTGATCAGATTGCCCGCAAGGGGCAGGTTAGGGGCTGGCTGATGGGTGGCAGTGACAGGGGGTGATTGACGGGTGATTGATGGGTGATTGACAGGTGATTGACAGGTGATTGACAGGTGATCAGGGGGATAGATGCATACAGTAAACAGGGGGGGTGGTCTGGGGGGGGGGGTCTGGGGAGAATCTGAGGGGTGGGGGGTGATCAGGAGGGGGCAGGGAGCAGGGTGGGGGATAAAAAAAAAAATAGCGTTGACAGATAGTGACAGGGAGTGATTGATGGGTGATTAGGGGGGTGATTGGGTGCAAACAGGGGTCTGGGGGGTGGGCAGGGGGGGGGTCTGATGGGTGCTGTGGGCGATCTGGGGCAGGGGGGGGGGAAAAATCAGTGTGCTTGGTGCAGACTAGGGTGGCTGCAGCCTGCCCTGGTGGTCCCTCGGACACTGGGACCACCAGGGCAGGAGGCAGCCTGTATAATACACTTTGTAAACATTACAAAGTGTATTATACACTTTGTATGCGGCGATCGCGGGGTTAACATCCCGCCGGCGCTTCCGTATGGCCGGCGGGATGTTGCGGCGGGTGAGCGGCGCCAGGCGGAGGCGGAGGATCGCGTCACTGATGACGCGATCGCTCCGCCCATGCCCCTACAAGGACCGCCGCCAATTGTCAATACGGCGGTCCTTGCGGGGTGCACTTCCCGGCCGCCAATTGTACATACGGCGGTCGGGAAGTGGTTAACATGTATAAATACATCAGAGGGCAATATAACAGCTTGGCGGATGAGCTTTTTGTCCCTAGGCCTTCTCAAATGACTAGAGGACATGATCTGCGCATGGAGGAAAAACGTTTTAGCCATTTATTTAGGAAAGGGTTCTTTACAGTAAGAGTGATTAAGATGTGGAATGCATTGCCACAGGAAGTCGTTATGGCAAACTCTATACCTGCATTTAAAGGGGGCTTAGATGCTTTCCTTGCGTTGAAAGACATCCATGGCTACAATTACTAGGTAATGCCTAATGATGTTGATCCAGGGATTTTATCTGATTGCCATCTGGAGTCGGGAAGGAATTTTTCCCTTTAGGGGCTAATTGGACTATGCCTTGTAAGGGTTTTTTCGCCTTCCTCTGGCTCAACAGGGATATGTGAGAGAGCAGGCTGGTGTTGTACCTTCCTCTGGATCAGCAGGGATATGTGAGGGAGCAGGCTGGTGTTGTGCCTTCCTCTGGATCAACAGGGATATGTGAGGGAGCAGGCTGGTGCTGTACTTTATACTGGTTGAACTCGATGGACGTATGTCTTTTTTCAACCAAAATAACTATGTAACTATGTAACTATGGACACTGGACTGCACATCAGTTATCCTTGCAGCTACAACTGATATATTGTAAAAGGACCCTTGCAGTGCTGGGTTCTGGTTCAAATCCCAGTCAGGGCACTATCTGCAAAGAGTTTATATGTTTCCTCCCACTTCCTAAAAACATACAGATAAATTCATTAGTTTACCCCTAAATTGGCCCTAGCTTATGTTACTGGCATACACTACACGGTACATACATAGACTATGACTATGGTTGGGATTAGATTGTGAGCTACTCTGAGGGACAGCTAAGTGACATGACTATGTACTCTGTACAGAGCTGCGGAAGATGTCGGCAGTCTATAAATCCCGTGTCTCTGTGTCCCTGCGTTTGTGCTGCTGTGCATGTGCCCCAGGGACAGCCTGGGACAGGAGCAGGACAGCCAGGGGGCTGGTGTGGGGGTGTGTGTGCATGTGGCGGCGATGCAGACCTAGAGCCCATTTTTAAACGGGCTAAGGTCACTAGTACTAAATAATAATAAAAGGACCTTAAATAAGTTTCCTTTTTAACTGGTTCAACTGTTCTCTGTTTGAAGAGAACCTGTAACAAAAAAAAGTTCCCCTGGGAGGTACTCCCCTCGGGAGGGGGAAGCCTCAGGGTCCCAATGAGGCTTCCCCCTCCCCTGTAGCTGCAGGCAATCCAGCGCTGGCTCCCCCGAAGTGTCCCGGAATCCTCCCTCCACAAGCCTGATAAGCGCTGATTTAGGCCCCGTTCACATTACAAACGCGGATGGCCATGCGTGCAGAACGCGACGCATGCGAACGCACCCCATCCGTGCTTGTATGCGTTGCGTGGCTGATCCCATCACTGAAAAGTGAATGGGACAGCCGCGCATTTTTGCAAAAAATGTGTACAGCACGTGTTCCCGGACCGCACAGGTGCACTGTCTGATGTCGTGCGTGTCGGGCCTCCTGCACGTGTTCACGGACCGCACAGGTGCACTGTCTGATGTCGTGCGTGTCGGCCTCCTGCACGTGTTCCCGGACCGCACAGGTGCACTGTCTGATGTCGTGCGTGTCGGCCTCCTGCACGTGTTCCCGGACCGCACAGGTGCACTGTCTGATGCCGTGCGTGTCGGCCTCCTGCACGTGTTCCCGGACCGCACAGGTGCACTGTCTGATGTCGTTCCCGGACCGCACAGGTGCACTGTCTGATGTCGTTCCCGGACCGCACAGGTGAACTGTCTGATGCCGTGCGTGTCGGCCTCCTGCACGTGTTCCCGGACCGCACAGGTGCACTGTCTGATGCTGTGAGTGTCGGCCACCTGCACGTGTTCCCGGACCGCACAGGTGCACTGTCTGATGTCGTTCCCGGACCGCACAGGTGCACTGTCTGATGCTGTGAGTGTCGGCCACCTGCACGTGTTCCCGGACCGCACAGGTGCACTGTCTGATGTCGTTCCCGGACCGCACAGGTGCACTGTCTGATGCTGTGAGTGTCGGCCTCCTGCACGTGTTCCCGGACCGCACAGGTGCACTGTCTGATGCTGTGAGTGTCGGCCTCCTGCACGTGTTCCCGGACCGCACAGGTGCACTGTCTGATGCTGTGAGTGTCGGCCACCTGCACGTGTTCCCGGACCGCACAGGTGCACTGTCTGATGTCGCGCGTGTCGGCCTACCGCATGTGTTCCCGGACCGCACAGGTGCACTGTCTGATGTCGCGCGTGTCGGCCTACCGTATGTGTTCCCGGACCGCACAGGTGCACTGTCTGATGTCGCGCGTGTCGGCCTTCTGCACGCGTTTCCGGACCGCACAGGTGCACTGTCTGATGCTGTGCGTGTCGGCCTCCTGCACGTGTTCCCGGACCGCACAGGTGCACTGTCTGATGCCGTGCGTGTCGGCCACCTGCACGTGTTCCCGGAACGCGTAAGGAAACGCGTGCAGTGTGAATGGGTCTTATTTACCTCTCCCGGCTCCAGCGGGGGGGGGGGTCGCTGTTGCGGCTCTCAGCACGGAGATATCTCTGTCGGGTCCGCTCTAAAGTTTAGAGTCAATCAAACACATTTTTTAGTAGTGCCGTAGTGGTTAGCTCTCTCGCCTTGCAGCGCTGGGTCCCTGGTTTGAATCCCAGCCACGGCACTATCTGCAAAGAGTTTGTATGTTCTCTCCGTGTCTGCGTGGGTTTCCTCCGGGCACTCCGGTTTCCTCCCACATTCCAAAAACATACGGATAAGTTAATTGGCTCCCCCTAAAATTGGCCCTAGACTACAGTACTTACACTACATAATATAGACATATGGCAATGGTAGGGATTAGATTGTGAGCTCCTTTGAGGGACAGTTAGTGACAAGATATATATGTACACTGTACAGCGCTGCGTAATATGTCAGCGCTATATAAATACTAAATAATAATAATAATAATAATATATATTTACATAGAAAGAGGGACAAATGAGGAGGAAAGAGGGACACTGGGGAGCTGTCAGATGTGCTCATTATTCACAAACAATAATAAGAAGCGCTGCCTCTCCCATCCTCCCTCATTCTCTGCACTGCTCATTAGATGGCCCTCTATCCCCAGAGCCCCGCCCTCCCGCAGGACAGAGCCCCGCCCTCCCGCAGCGCTGCAGCCTCTCCCGGAGCTTCCACACCAAGCTGGATACAAAGCTGCCCGGAATCCGCCAATCACAGGCCGGGGAGGAGCTCGCGCGCCATTGGCCCATTCCAGCCGCCAGGAGACCAATCGCAGCGCTGCGCTAAGAGCCAATCACCGCGCGGCAAATTCCGCCAATCAGCGCTCAGCTGCCGGAAGGCGGGGCTGAGGGCCGTGACGCTGCTTGTCCAGCCAATCCTGAGCGCGGCGGAGGGGGAGCTGGGATGACGTCACACGCACGGCGGCTCGGCTGGTATATAAAGCGTGGCTGCGCAGCCGTGCGTCACTCGCTGTAGCCGCTGCTGGTTGTTGGAAGACGGAGACATCTGTGGTGAGTGTGATCCGGGGGAGATAGAGCGGGAGGCGGCTGTATGGGGGGGATTGTGCGTCCCCGATCCGCCTCTCACCGCTTCATCAGCACGGCTGCGGGGGGAGGGGAGGATACTGCTGGTGGGGAGCCGTCCAGAGAGGCTCCAGCCTAGGGGGGCAGTGTAGGAGGGGGCACAGAGGCTCCAGCCTGGGGGAGCAGAGGTGAGAGAGGCTCCAGCCTCAGGGCGCAGTGTAGGAGGGGGCAGAGAGGCTCCAGCCTCAGGGCGCAGTGTAGGATGGGGCGCAGGGCTTGGTAGAGGTGAGAGGCTCCAGCCTAGGGGTGTAGGAGGGGGCGCAGAGAGGAAAAAGGCTCCATCCTCAGGGTGCAGTGTAGGAGGGGGCACAGGGCAGAGGTGAGAGAGGCTCCAGCTTCAGGGCGCAGTGTAGGAGGGGGTGCAGGGCAGAGGTGAGAGAGGCTCCAGCCTCAGGGTGCAGTGTAGGAGGGGGCACAGGGCAGAGGTGAGAGAGGCTCCAGCCTCAGGGCGCAGTGTAGGAGGGGGTGCAGGGCAGAGGTGAGAGAGGCTCCAGCCTCAGGGTGCAGTGTAGGAGGGGGCACAGGGCAGAGGTGAGAGAGGCTCCAGCCTCAGGGCGCAGTGTAGGAGGGGCCCCAGGGGCAGAGGTGAGAGAGGCTCCAGCCTCAGGGTGCAGTGTAGGTGGGGGCAGAGGTGAGAGAGGCTCCAGCCTCAGGGCGCAGTGTAGGAGGGGGCACAGGGCTGAGGCAGAGGTGAGAGAGGCTCCAGCCTCAGGGTGCAGTGTAGGAGGGGGCACAGGGCAGAGGTGAGAGAGGCTCCAGCCTCAGGGCGCAGTGTAGGAGGGGCCCCAGGGGCAGAGGTGAGAGAGGCTCCAGCCTCAGGGCGCAGTGTAGGAGGGGGAGCAGGCAGAGGTGAGAGGATCTAGCCTTAGGGTGCAGTGTAGGAGGGGCTGAGTCAGAGGTGAGAGAGGCTCCAGCCTAGGGGTGCAGTGTAGGAAGGGACACAGAGGGGAAAAAGGCTCCAGCCTAGCAGAGAAGATCATTTAGCTGATGGAGCAAATGAG
Organism: Hyperolius riggenbachi; assembly: GCF_040937935.1. Lineage (NCBI taxonomy): Eukaryota > Metazoa > Chordata > Amphibia > Anura > Hyperoliidae > Hyperolius > Hyperolius riggenbachi. The sequence continues at coordinate 5,880,387 of NC_090657.1, forward strand.
TTGGATGTGGGAGGAAGCCCGGGTGCTCTTCATGCAGCTAGTGTTGTGGCCCGGTACCAGCCTTGGTGCTAAGCTCTTGCCATTCATCTTAGCTTTTCTGGCTTTGGACGATCGATCAGTGGCTTAATGTAGTTTGTAGCAGTGCTCTGGGCTTGGCGTTGAGGAGTCAGAGCAAATTTGGGTACTTTGAGTCGGAGGTGTCATAAACTGAGTCGGATGATTTCTGTACTGACCCCACAGTCCTGGTTTGTGTACTTTCTGTTTTGTTAATAAGCGCCACAGGAAATTTAGATGTTAAAGGACTTCCGAGGCCAAATTTAATAAAATCACACTGTACCTTTTTATTATCAGAATCCACGGAGGACGTCCTGCCCGTCCTTCGCTCCGTCCCGCCATCAATGCAGGATTTTCCGCTCCCCTATGGCTTGGCCCGACCCCACCGAACGGGTCGCATCGATTCCACCTGTAAGATGGCCGCCGCCATGCTCCGCGGCTGCGCAGTACGCTTTGCCGCTAGCGCGACTGCGCAGCCTATTGCCCGCCTTCCGCCGCGTATTAGGTCCCGGCATGCTCCCCAAGTGTAGGGCAATAGGCTGCGCAGTCGCGCTGGCGGCAAAGCGTACTGCGCAGCCGCGGAGCATGGCGGCGGCCATCTTACAGGTGGAATCGATGCGACCCCTTCGGTGGGGTCGGGCCAAGCCATAGGGAAACGGAAAAACCTGCATTGATGGCGGAAAGGAGCGGAGGACGGGCAGGACGTCCTCCGTGGATTATGATAATAAAAAGGTACAGTGTGATTTTATTAATTTTGGCCTCGAAGTCCTTTAAGTGTCTGAGTGATGTCACTATTGATACTGAAGCTGTAATTAGCTGTGCTATTACAAATGTTCTTACTGAATCCCCAACAGGGCTGCTCAAATCCGGGAGATACCCAGATAGTTGCTATCCGTATATCTCCCAGTAAACCTGGGCGGGGGAGTCGATCTTACCTGTCTGACGTCTTTTTCAGTCCGTCCCTCGGCACCTCTGACGATGCGGTCCAAGTGGCGGTCATGTGATTACAAACACTTCCTCCTTCCGGGTTGAAAGGAGTGTTTGTAATTACGTGACACACATCACGGGAGACGCTGAGGGACGGCCAAAGAAGATGTCAGATAGGTAAGATTGACCCCTCCCCCCCGCACAGGTTTACTGGGAGATATCTGGATAGCAACTATCCAGGTATCTTCCGGAATTGAGCAGTCCTAATGCCCAATCCACATGTATTCATGCAATGGGGTCCTCTTCTCATACCAAGTTATAATTTACTGGGGCTGCTGTCTTCTGGTGCTTAGCCCCGCCCCTGCTGAAAGACGTCGTGGTGTTCTCTCTACCCAAGATAAAGCACATGGTACTTTTCTGCAGGGGTGGGGCTGTGTGCCAGAAGGCGGGGCTGAGGGTGGGATTTGGGGGTAAAGGCAATGGGTAGTAACTTGCTATTAGGACTTGTTGAATAATGTACACTGGAGGACAGATTTAAATGGTCGCTTCTATAAAATTACCAGTTTCCTAGAAGACTTGGTCATGCAGCATATGGAATAAATTGTGTAATTTTTGTAATTCTAGGTAAAATATGGCTCGTACAAAACAAACTGCTCGTAAATCCACTGGAGGAAAGGCTCCTCGTAAACAGCTTGCTACAAAAGCAGCCCGGAAGAGTGCGCCCTCTACAGGTGGTGTGAAGAAACCCCATCGCTACAGGTAAACCTTGCTGGGATCTTGGTTGTCCTCCATCTACTCATTAAAGCATACCTCAAGTGAAAAATGTAGTTGCTTGCCATGGTAGTGGAAAGTCTCTAGAGTTCCTGGATCCTTGCACAGCCCACCATGCCAGTACAGGGCCCCTCTAAATGTATTCAACGAAAGCTTGTTTCCTTGTGACAAGTGCATCTGGGCTGATCAAGCATGTAAGGTCTGAGCATGCCCAGTAGAGAAAAAAGCACTTGTGTACAGAGTATAAAACTTGGTTTAAAGGATACAAGAGCCAAATACTAGAGAAAGGGGGGGGGGGGGGGGGACGCATGCATATAGTATCACCTGTCCTGATGTCCACCCGTTCCTCCATATCTTACGTAAGAGCTGCCCGGTATCCTTTTCTTGGCCGCTGGAGTCAGGCTTTACTGCCCTCACCGGGCTGCACGCGTCCTGCAGCACGTGTCTGTGGCTGGGATCGCTGTGACATCACGCACGGTGTGCTCCCTGGCCTTAGGTGTCTGCAGCCTGGTTTGTGCAGTGAAGCATGACTGGTGAGCTGGAAGAGGATTGGGGGGGAGGCATTAGGACAGGTGAGTATATTGCTGCTCCCCGTTTCTCTAGCTTAATTTCGGCTCTGGTATCGTCTAAGGCCCCGTTCATACTTGCGTTTTGGCAAATAAACGGACCGGCTCCTGATCGGATCCTGACCTGATCAGAACCATACGGTTCCGATCCGGTCCGTTTGCATCAGGCATGCATCAGGCTGCCATCCGGATCCGTGGGCAAAAAATAGCGAAATTTAAAAAAAATTGTTGGGGTCAGCAGAAGGTGCACCTGTAGAATCAGGTTCCTCCGCTGTAGGCCTCACCTCCGACATTCTGCCAAACAACTCCAGCACGTCTGTCACTGCTGCTCCACTCCAGACATGCTTGGCTCATGTGTCCCCATCTGAAATGGCCGCTTGGATACGCATAGGAAGTGGGGTAGAACGTCAGGTTTTTTTTTAGGCAGTGTGTTCTGTGCCTTCCGTTTCCCATTGGTTTCTGTGTTCCGGATGGTGCGGTCAGGCTCAGGTCCGGGTGCGTGGGCCGGAGATCTGGACCCAAAAAATAGCGCATGTTGGAAAAGAGTCCGGATCCGATCCGGCTCTGTACTGTACGGAACGGACACGTGTGAACGTCCGTATAGACTTTACATTGCTATGCGGAACGTATGTTCCGTTTGTACAGTATGCAGTCCAGATCAGATCTGGAAAATCCGGATAGCGAACGCTAATGTGAACCGGGCCTTATGGTTCATGCCACAAAATGTATCTTGGGAGGGAGAGTACAAATTGATGTAAACGGTTGTTCACATTTTTGCTGCTTTAAAACCCGTCTGAGGCTTTGTACGCTGCAAATCTGTAAAAGCCATAGCAACACAAGAAGAAACATGTCGCATGCTGGACTTATAAGATCTATACTGTGGCCTTGTATCATTTTGTGTATCTGTAAAGCAACTGATAAGTCGGCTTCCTTGTGAGTGCCTCTTATTTGGCCAAACAGAACTGATTCAGAAGATCTCACTCTAAAGGGGGTAGATTTTGTGAGTTCTTAAACCCCCTGGAGGTTATGCAGACTGTTGGCAGCAGAGCTTACACTCCTGTACACTGGCATGCTTCTCCCTGTGTCAGTCTCCATTGCTGCGGGGGTCTGTACCCTGTGATCTGGGGGCATGTACATTACATGACTACATACAAGCCACAGGGGGCGCAGTCCCTGGATGGAGACAGCAGTGCACCAGCAGATAGAGAGCACACTTTACATGGGGAAAGGGGATTTCAAACTAAAATCTATTAAATCCATTTGCAGCGTATGACAGTAATGGGTCCCTCTCTGGTATTTTGATCAGAGGAATGGATCTGTTACAATCTAATGCCAGTGTATCGTCACACTTATTCAGCCTTGGCAGGTTTTGATTGGTCTATTTTAAGCTGCTTAATTTGCCTTCAAAATTAGCACAATCCTGCATCAATTCACATTTTCAATCTCCCTGGCCATCCCCACTCGTGTTCATCGTGTTGGTTGAGGTGCACTTGGAGTTCTCCACTGCTTTCCATTCTGGTGGAATCTTTGTTCATGCGTTTCCATCATCCGTAGATCTTTCTAGCAGCTGCTGTAGTGGGCCTGTGTCAGATCAGTACTTGCACCCAGTGTTGCCCCAAATAATGGCATGGTGTTAGTTTTATTGTAAAATGCTTTTATATCTTACCAATTTTTTTCTTTTTGTCATCAGACCAGGAACTGTTGCTTTGCGTGAGATTCGCCGTTACCAAAAATCAACAGAGTTGCTGATTCGTAAGCTGCCTTTCCAGCGACTTGTGAGGGAAATAGCGCAAGATTTCAAGACTGATCTTCGGTTCCAGAGTGCGGCTATTGGTGCCCTGCAGGTACACATCACATGCCAATACCATGCTCTTTTATGTACTCTATCGGGATGTACTAAGTCTGTTTACAGAAATCTGCACAATGCTTGCATGAGTGCTTGGTATACGGGAACTGTATGACTAACCAGTAGGGTCTGCACTTTAAAGTGGATGTGAGAAACTTTTACTCATTGCATAATTGTGTTCGTTTCGTATAGTTTATAGGGCATTCCTCAAGCCAAATACTGTTTTTAATACTCTATGAACTAAACAAGCCTTGCCCACAGCTTCTCTGGAGAGCCTTGGCACACTCAGCCTTTGTAGCAAGGGCTTATGGGAGCTTAGTCTGGGCAGGAGGAGGTTACTAGCCAGAGATTTCAGAGGGGAGGAGGGAGGAGTGAATTTGTAACAGGCTGAGGGCTGGAGATATAAATCAGCTTGCCTGTGTGTAATTGACAAACTGAACATGGTGGCTGTCGTATCACAGGGATAAATCATAAACTGTTGAAGCGGTTTGCAGCTAGATTTGCTGTGTAAACTATCTAAACTTTAGACAAGTTACTTGTTCTAGTTAGCTTTTCATCTCGGATCTGCTTTAAGCAGGTTAAAGTGACTGTCCATTTATACATGGTATAGGCTTCAAGTATAATTATTGGTTGAAGCCTTTATTTAGTTATTGTGGCTGCTATCTCTCCCTAATGCAACTTCCCTGCAAGAATGCAGCAATAGACACTAGACATTTTGTCCTAGACTATAATGTGGTGCTGTTTTGGCTGAGAATTGTGGATGCCAGATTCTTAAAGGATACCTGAAGTGACATGATGAGATAGACATGTGTATGTACAGTGCCTAGCACACAACTCTGCTGTGTTCCTTTTTTTTTTCTCAGCCTGAAAGAGTTAAATATCAGGTATGTAAGTGGCTGACTCAGTCCTGACTCAGACAGGAAGTGAGTACAGTGTGACCCTCATTAATAAAAAAATTCCACCTATAAAACACTTTCCTAGCAGAAAATGGCTTCTGAGAGCAGGAAAGAGATAAAAAGGAATTATCAGTGCGGGTCACTGTAGTCACTTCCTGTAAGGACTGAGTCAGCCACTTACATACCTGATATTTAACTCTTTCAGGCAGAGAAAGAAAAAGGCACACAGCATAGTTATGTGTGAGGGCTCGTTTCCACTGTAGCGGTGCAGAATCGCCTGGATTCCACCGCTGAAGAAATCGCATGCGGCTGCGTTTTTCCGCATGCAGATTTCCCCGCGATTTCGCATGGCAAGGAGCCAGGCGAATTTAACCATGTCACTGCCTGTGTAAAGTTCCATTGCCTTTCATGCGACATCGGGGGGAAATCCGCATGACAAAGCCGCATGCGATTTCCCTATTGAATGCATTAGCGGCGATTCGCCCGCATTCCTGCCGCACGTGAAATCTGACGACCCTGTCGTGCAGATTTTTCCCGCACTGAAAAACGCTGCCGTCGCACATGTGGAAACAGCCCCATCCACTAACATTGAGTATGCGAATCCGCATGGAGTGCCCGCATGCGGATTTGCTATAGTGGAAACGAGCCCTGATAGGCCCTGTACAGTCACATGTCTCATGTCACTTTGGGTATCCTCCCTAGCGGTATCCGACCATAAAAACATGCTGAAAACAGTATAAAAGTGCATACACATCAATACACTCCTGCGCTGTATACTAGACCCTTGCTTGACACATTTTGGCAAGTTACAGGAAAAACATTTTTATAAAAATATCACTTTTTGCACAGAAATCCTGGTAAAATTGAACGCCAGGGAGGTTATTAATGCCGTCTCAATCTCTTCAGTTCCCCTAATAACTTACCTTGCTAATATCTTGTCTCTCTTGCAGGAGGCTAGTGAAGCCTATCTGGTTGGACTGTTTGAAGACACCAATCTCTGTGCAATCCATGCCAAGCGCGTGACAATCATGCCCAAAGATATCCAGCTTGCTCGCAGGATACGAGGGGAGAGGGCATAAAAGCCAAGCTGAAAGTGTTTTTATAGAAAATTCTGTACAATACTTTGGTTTTCATGTTTTATAAACTGTTAACTTACAAACCATTCCATCTGCCACTCAGGTGAATGCTTATGAAGGCTGCCCCGGATTACCTGCAGAATTTGGGTACTTTCTAGGGAAGGGCAGCAGGTGCTTTTTTTGCATGAGTTTGGTGGCTGTTTCATGGTGTTCGGCAGCCAATGCAATAACTTGTCTTGGGATCCCTAAGCTCCAACTCAGCTGGGGCCAAACAAAGCTCCTTCTGACTGCACAAGCCTGGGACAAGGGCTCATTCACTTTGTATTGTGCTTGTGTTAACTCACAACTGAAATGATGGGTATGGAGGCTGCCATATTTCCTTTAAACAATACCAGTTGCCTGGCAGCACTGCTGGTGTATTTGGCTGCAGTAGTGCCTGAAACAAGCATGCAGCTAATCTTGCCAGATTTGACTAAGTCAAACACTTGATCTGCTACATGCTTGTTCAGGGTCTGTGGCTTAAATAGAAACAGAGAATCAGCAGGGCTGCCAGGCAACTGGTATCGCTTAAAAGGAATCATGGCAGCCTCAATATACCTCTCTTCAGTTGTCCTTTAAGTCATTTTACAGGGTCTTTCTGTAAATTTTTGTACAACTTTAGATTGTCCTGAGTGCTAGTCTGATACACTGTGGAACATGTCGGTCATTGTTTCACTGTACGTCATAGCTGGTAGTTAACTCCATTCCTGGTGCTTCTGAAGTGCAGACTGATGTGTTAACAAGGCAGCTAAACACAATGTGCATTTATGAAAGCTATTTTATAGTAGTGTCAATATTTTAAATTAAATGTTTTACATTCAATTGATCCTTCTGGAAGTGTCATTTGTTTTGTTTACTGGTATGTAACATAGGAGTCACTTTTACAAAAATAACTTTATTTAAATAGGTAGAAATTACATTCATCGTCAGTAGTGGAAGCTCTGGCTGCAGAAGTGTCAATTTCAGTCACACAAACCATTCTGTATGCTTGAATCCTGCAGCTGAAAATAGAATGTACACAGTAAGTAAGATTATTATATACTTAGCTTCTGTTGCCCCCAAACAATACAATCTCTCTAAAAACATTTCTGGTTTGGTTTTCTCCCAGGTGTCAATCTTCCTTCCATATTCAACTTTGGGGCTTATTTCCACTATACCTAGATAAATCCACAGACAAAATGCGTGTGTGAATTTACATGCGTGGGAAAAAAATTTATTTTCCTATTGCCACTCATCACTGACATCCGCAAGCAAAAACTCATACCTGCTTAAACATAAACCTCCCAAAAATTGTTTAAAGGATACTTTAAAGAGAATTTGTACTCTAATATTCTTACACTAAAAAGCATACCATGCTATTCCTTTTTCCTGGGCCCCTCTGTGCTGTTTCTGCCACTCTCTGCTGCAATCCTGGCTTGTCATTAACAGTTTTAGGCAGGGTTTACAAACTAACCAGCTTGTGATAGGCTCACATAAGCAGAGTGTGTGAGTCATACAGAGCCTGCAGAGGGTGTGTATCGCTTCTATCCAATCACAAGCAGCCCTGCACATTCCACACATTCAAGCCTTAGCCGGACAGACACGACAGAGGAAAGGAGATAAGATTTATTACAGAGACAGTGCAATTAGGAAAGGCTGCAGTAAGCCAGAGCACATTAGAACAGGCATAGGAACTTATAGGATAGAAGAACTAAGGCTGAAAAATTGTTAGTGTCTCTTTAAGTGACATAATTAAATAGACATGTGTATGTACAGTGATTAGCACGCTAATAACTAGGCTATGTTCCTTTTTTTTATTTTTTTTCCTCTGCCTGAAAAAGTTAAATATCAGGTATGTAAGTGGCTGACTCAGTCCTGACTCAGACAGGAAGTGACTACAGTGTGACCCTCACTGATAAGATATTCATCTTTATCTCTTTCCTGCTCTCAGAAGCCATTTTCTGCTAGGAAAGTGTTTTTATAGTTGGAATTTCTTATCAGTGAGGGTCACACTGTAGTCACTTCCTGACTGAGTCAGGACTGAGTCAGCCACTTACATACCTGATATTTAACTCGTTCAGGCAGAGAAAGAAAAAAAGGAAAACAGCCTAGTTATTAGTGTGCTAGGCAATGTACATACACATGTCTATCTCCTCATGTCACCTCAGGTATCATTTAAAGCAAATTTCACCTGTAAAGGAAACATGCCCATTGAAATGCATTGAAGAATGCAAATTCACATGCAGCTAATGCATGTAAATTTGTTAGTACCTACTAGCTCTTAAAAAAATGAGCTAAATTTTTAATGTGATCCTGTACCCAGCTGCAGTTCTCACTTTCCAGTTCCCTCCTCACCATGCTGCTGCCCCAACTGTAACAAGACTATTCGCTAATCCTATCACAAGCATTCCATGACTATATAAAGCTGGCGATGGCTGGCTAGTGGGAGAAGCTTGCTGAAGAACATGCAAGTGCAATGTACAGTGTCAGTTGATTCATAGTTCTACTTCTATTAAAGTAAATCTGAGATGAAAAACTGACAACTTTCTATATATCTAAAGTTTAGATAGTTTACACAGCAAATCTAGCTGCAAACAGTTTATAATCCTGTGATACAATGAGAGCAGCCATGTTCTGTTTGTCACAGGCTGAGGGCTGGAGATGCTATCAGCTTGCCTGTGTGTAAATTCACTCCCCTGTACATACAGTTACAGGCCAATTGCCTCACTATAACCCCCTCTCCATGAAATGGATAAAGAGATCACCACATAAGAGTAACTTCCACTGGGTGGAAACTATGTGCCTGCCAAGAGGAGGACTTGTAACAAACACCCCTGGGGGTACTTCGGAAGGGGGGGGAGGGGGGTCCTATCTAGGTATCTCCCATCCTCCTCCATCCCACAGTGGTCTCGCTCGATATCCCTAAATGGCAGGCATGTAAATGACTACCTTCCCGGCTCAGCTGCAGTAGCAGCTCTCTGATCGGGATGAGGCGGAAATACCAGATCCTAGTCAGATCCACTCAGATGTGCAGACTGGGAAGTCACCTGCGCAGCAGAGCAGACCCGGTTGGATTTGGCTGTTTCCGCCTTAGTCCATCGGGGAGTCACTACTGCGCTGGAAAAGGTAAATATTGCAGGTAACACAGCACAACAAATTGTCAGCTGTGGTTTTGTAGGGGCCCAGCAAGACCACTGGGGGGGAAGGGAAGGTGGATGGGGGAAGCCTCGGTAGGAGTCTTCCCCCTCCTGAGGCCAAACATAATGCAAGGTGGGGAAACCACTTGAGCACCAGATTTGGCCCACAGGCCAAAGTTTGACATGTATGCAGTTTTTATAAAAATCCCTGATACTATTGCATTAGCAAGAGCTTGTTCAAATGGCTAGCATTGAGAAGTCTAGTGAGTTTCAGCCATAAGTCTGAAACCCACTATATAAACGCACACACAAACAGCACACTATACACAGCAGACAGCTTGGTTGAAAGGGTAAAAAAAAAAATCTGTCTAAGTTGAAACTATTAGGCCTCTCATTGACAGGCAGCCCTTCCCGTCAGCTGCTCTGCACCTGCTCATTAGTGGTGGTGGCCCCTTTTTCAGAATTTATCTCTGGTACAGAAAATCACTGGGGTGTAAAGTACCTGAGACAAGGCCACATTAGTAAAATATACTTTTTTTTTCATTTCAATGTCACGTTAAAGAAAAGAAATAGAAGTGCAAGTTCTCACCTATTCGTTTTATCATCTCTTCACACTCCTTGTGATTAATGGTCTCAAACACAAAACAGTTAAAAGATTTTGTATCAGGAGTTCCACCCGTATCACTGAAACAGAAACAATGGGTTAGATTTCACGTATAAAAGTTATGCAAAATGCTTAGACTCTGTTCCCACTAAAGTAGAGAATGGACTCGTATAGTCAGTTCACTCATTGCTAACCGGACAGTGAACGGCTAATGTTATCCATAGGAGCTGATCACACTTGTCACGCTGCATCACATCTGTGGCAGTAAGGGGGCTTTCACATGTAGAAGGCGTGCAGAAGCCGTTCTCCTGCGGCGTGCCATCGGATGTAGCGATGCAATTCAGCGCCGGTAGTAATTCAGCCTGACGGGAAAACACCAGCTCACAACTATTAAGTTGAATTAATACACAACGTCGAGTGTGAAAGTCTATGGACTTTCATTTTACCTTGGTTAACGCAAAGTTCGGCTTTGCGTTAAACAGGCTCTAGTGTGAAAGACCCACAAGAGGAATAGACTTCTGGGCAGTTTGTGATAGTCCCAGACAGGTGGATGTGGTCCCACATATAGCCTATGGGAAAGCCATCTGCCCTGATTACTGCAGACATACTGTCTGCTCCCGCTGGCCTCATGTGAAGAGGAAAAAGCATGTCTGTCTGATGCTGCATTTTTAAGAATGCTCTGAATTACTCTTCAAGAGACTCTAAAGCCATTTTAAAAACTAGTTTTTACATGTTATTTAGCTTAAGAATGATTGTCGGTGCTAAAACGCCACATTCCTGCGGCAGAACAAGGGTTTTATAACCCCCAAATCCTAGCGCAAAAATACAACTTTCAAAGTCTTGGATTTTGCTGCCCGGGGAGGCAGAGCTTAGTGCTGTAGCTCTGCCTCCATTTGCATCAATCCTCTGATCTCCGCCTCTTAGTGAAGGAAGAGAGGCGGGGATTGACAACAGTAGAGGCAGAGCTACAGCCCTAAGCTCTGCCTCTACCAGGAAGTGATCCCTGGTTTTGCCCCGGGGATTATAAAACCCTCGTTCTGCCACGGGAGTGCAGCGTTTTAGCACTGACAATCATCTTTAAAGAAGTTATCAAGATAAATGGTCAAAATGAGCTTTACTCAGCTGGGGCTTTCTCCAGCCCCTTGCAGCCGACTGTCCTACATTGACCACACCCCGCCGCTGTCGCCATGCTCCGTATTCAGGCTGAGTGCGGGGTCGGCCTTACTGTGGCTGCGCGAAGTGCCACTGTCAATTATGGCCACGTGGGCTGCGGCAAACTTGGGTTCGCTGTGGCCATGATTGACAGCGGCGCAGCCACAGTTAAGCCGACCCCGCACTCAGCCTGAATATGGACACCGGAGACTGGGACAATGGCGGGGAGCAGAGCGGTTGGCCTCTGCACCGTGCAGCGAGACTGGGACAACGGCGGGGAGCAGAGCGGTCGGCGTGGCGCAAGGGCCTGGAGAAAGCCCCAGGTGAGTAAAGCTCATTTTGACTATTTATCCTGATAACTCCTTTAAGCTAAAATAAAAAGGTAAAAAATAGTTTTTAAAATGGCTTCAGACTATCTTTAAAAGTCCCACTAAACCCAAATATAGAAAATACACATAATGCTGACAGCATATTCCAAAAAAGCATTATAAAGAGCACATACCCCACTGAAAGCACCCGATGAGAGAGACACAGGGGACATATGCAATTCACTTTTCTCCTAGGAGAAGATTTTTCTTCTTTGATTTAAAATACATTTTTAGCACTTTGAAATGGGAAAAGTGCCACACAAGTAGGTGGAAAACAATTATTAAAATTATTTTGAGTATTTTCTTGCTGGTGGTTTAAAATGCATTTTATGACAACAAAAATATCACCTAGGAGAAAACCCAGGTGAAAAAGTGAATTGCATATGGCCCAGAGAGAGAAACAGAACGTGTGCTTTCAACAAAGGCTCGCTACTATAGAGATACATGCAGATAAATTAAAGTGAGTGTTTACTATTTCAAAAATAAAAAAGTCAGATACTCACCTAAGGAGAGGGAAGGTTCGTTCCTAATGAGCCTTCCCTCTCCTCTCCCGGTGCCCGGTCCCGCGCAAGATCCCCCGTGGCAGTATTCGACCATTTCGGTCAAATACTGCCACTTCCGCATGCCGAAGGGAGCTTTCGGGAGCACTCGGGCTCCCGAGGACGGGCCGCTCCATACGACGCATGCGCGAGCGCCCTCTGACGCACTCGCGTGTGTGTAGTATGGAGCGGCCCGTCTTCGGAAGCCCGAGTGCTCGCGAAGACCTCCGAAGTCCCTGCGGCGGCGGACGCGAACAGGGGAGCCAGCGCAGCACCGAGGGCACCGGGAGAGGAGAGGGAAGGCTCATTAGGACCGAGCCTTCCCTCTCCTTAGGTGAGTATCTGACTTTTATTTTTAGATTGGTACCCATTGGCTTTAACAACCCAAAGCTTAGCTTTGTACATGACTGTAATGAATAGCAGAGATGCCGCCGCATGGGAGAGCGGCATGGCGGCCATCTCTGCGTCCCAGCCAGCCGCTGCTGCCGCGCAGCAGCGTGATGCTGCCTTGCCTGGTCCTACTAGTGCACACAGATGGAGAACTGCGCACGCCAGGTGACAGGACCTTTATGCTGCTAGAAGAGGAGTCAGCTGATCATGCCGATCAGCTGACTCCAGCTATGCTCCGGATTGGCTGACTGGGGCGGCGCTGTGGAGCGCTTTTAGTATATTATAGGACTCGCTTGTCACTTGCAAGTTGTCTGCTGTTGCGAACATATACGTGTGAGCGCTCAGACCTGAGTCAGATCCCGCAGTGTGTTAGAACCAGCCGGAGCTGGGAATTCACACTGAGTCAGATTCCATTGATAGCTTTAAAGTACTACCGATTGCTACTGTTTATGTGTTCGACTAGTTCCCAGGTGTTGAGACCAAGGACCTCACACCTAAGACTAGGAGATTGCTATATTGTTACCATCATCTGTTATGCTGGATACACACCATGCGTTTTCACGTTCGATGCGTCCGTCGATACGAGTCGATTCGATTATTTCCGACATGTCCGATTCGCAGTTCGATGGATCGTTAGGTCGATTTGCCATACTTTACATGGCATTCGACCTAAAAATAATCGAAATGCGCTCGGAAATAATCGAATCGACGCGTATCAACGGACGCGTGCGACGCGGAAACTCATGGTGTGTATTCAGCATTAGACTAGTTCCCAGGTGTTGAGACCAAGGACCTCACACCTAAGACTAGGATTGATTTATATACTGTTACCTGTTATGACCTCTGGCTTTCCTGACTACTCTCCTGTTCTCCGATTCGGTACTTCCGCCCATCTGATTACCTGTTGCCAACATTGCCTGTACCTGGATACCGAATCAGTCTTCCGCTTCTGTATTTTGTCTGTCCGTGTGTTGCCGACCTGGCTTGTCTGACCTTTCTGGCTGTCACCTAGCCCCTGAGTGATCAGCCTTACTGTATACCTGTGACGCCTGCTCTTCAGGTGGTTATTAGCTGCTAATTCAGGCCTATGGTCGCCAGCTCCACTGGAGACCATCGTGCAGCACAGTCAGTGGGTCTCTACCTATCCAAGGTCCACTGGCTGCAGTACAGTTTGATTCCCTGCCTCTCAGGGAATCCTTGGCTGCAGTACAGTCTGATTCCCTGCTCCTCAGGGAATCCCTAGCTGCAGACCAATCATCTATATTACTCCAGACAGTGATTCCTGCTCCTCAGGTATCCACTGGCTGCAGTACAGCCTGATTCCCTGCCCCTCAGGGAATCCAAGGCTACAGAAGTGTTTGCATCTCCCGCTTCTCGGGAGATCATCTCTCCAATTACTGTTGCACAAAACACTATATCACATTGGGTGTCCTGTGTCTAGCTATACTAGTATTATTGGTGATACTGCAGATCAGAAAAATCTGTGTTGCTGACACCAATCGTTACAAGGACTTTATAAAAAATACTCACATTGCACATAAAGCAAATACCCTTTTGTTATCCACTCTGCGGCCCACGCTGGAAATGTCTGGGTACAAATAGTGAAACAAGACCTGTGGAAAATAGTTGTATTCTGCAGTTTGTTTTCTTTCTTTGCAACACATTATTACTATATTTGGTAAACATGCAAAAGATATAAAGTATCTCACAAAAGTGAGTAAAACCTCATTTTTTGGTAAATATTTTATATGTTTTCATTGGACAACACTGAAGATATGACACCTCAGTACAATGTAAGGTACTGTACAGTATAACAGTGTAAATTTGCTGCCCCAATAGAATAACTCAACACAGCCATTACTATCTAAACTACTGGCAATAAAAGTGAGTACACCCCTAAGTGGAGAATGTCACAATTCTGCCCAATAATTTCCTTCCTCGGGGTCATGTGACTGGTTAGTGTTACAAAGTCTCGTGTGTGAATGGGAAGCAGGCGAGTTAAATTTGGTCTTGTCACTCTCACACTGGTCACTGAAAATTCAACATGGCACCTTATGGCAGAGAACTCTCTAATGCTGAGCATACACGGTAAGTTTGTTTCCTTATCAATCGAGCCGCTGATGGCCAAACAGGTCTCCAGACTTAAAGGACACCTTAACCAAGAACCGAGGGGGATAAAGAGGCAGCCATATTTATTTCCCTTTAAACAATACCAGTTACCTGGCTGTCCTGTAATCCACTGCCTCTATCTATTTTAGTCATAGACCCTGAATAAGCATGCAGATCGGATGCTTCTGACAGAAGTCCGACATAACCTAGTTGCACTTCATTTGCAAATTGTGTGCTCATTTCAGGTGTGTGATCCAGATACTACTGCAGCCAAATAGATCAACTGAACTGCCAGGCAACTGGTACTCGGTTGGCTGATGGTGTAATGGTTAAGGGCTCTGCCTCTGACACAGGAGACCAGGGTTTGAATCTCGGCTCTGCCTGTTCAGTAAGCCAGCACTAATTCAGTAGGAGACCTTTGGCAAGTCTCCCTTACACTGCTACTGCCAATAGCGCGCGCCCTAGTGGCTGCTGCTCTGCTCTGGCGCTTTGAGTCCGCAAGGAGAAAAGTGCAATATAAATGTTATTTGTCTTGTCTACTTTTTACAAGGAAATAAATATGGCAACCTCTATATTACTCTCAGTTCAGGTGTCCTTTAAACCTTATTGAGCTTCTGTGGAGCATCCTCAAACGGAAGGTGGAGAAGGGTAGGTCTCTGAAATCCACTAGCTTCGTCATGGAAGAGGATTCCATCCAGTGGCAACCTGTGATGCTCTAGTGACCTCCATGCCCAAGACAGTTAAAGGATACCTGAAGTGACATGTGACATGAGACAGACTTGTATGTACAGTGCCTAGCACACTAATAACTATGTTGTGTTCCTTTTTTTCCTTTCTCTGCCTGAAATAGTTAAATATCAGGTATATAAGTGGCTGACTCAGTCCTGACTCAGACAGACAGGAAGTGACTACAGTGTGACCCTCACTGATAAGAAATTCCCCTTTTTATCTCTTTCTTGCTCTCAGAAGCCATTTTCTGCTAGGAAAGGGTTTATAGTTGGAATTTCTTATCAGTGAGGGTCACACTGTAGTCACTTCCTGTCTGAGTCAGGACTGAGTCAGCCACTTACATACCTGATGTTTAACTCTTTCAGGCAGAGGAAGAAAAAAAGGAACACAGCCTAGTTATTTGTGTGCTATGTACTGTACATACACATGTCTATCTCATGTCACATGTCACCTCGGGTATCCTTTAAGGCAGTGCTGGAAAATAATGGTAGGCACACCAAATAAGGACACTTTGGGCAGAATTTGGACATTCTTCAGGGGTGTATTCCCTTTTGTTGCCAGCAGTTTAGACATTAATGTGTTGAGTTATTTTGATGGTAAAGCAAATGTGCACGGTTACACAAGCTGTACACTGACCACTTTACATGGTATCACAGTGTCCTATCTTCTGTGTTGCCCCTGGAACAGGTATAATAAAATATTGCCAAAAATGTGAGAGCTCTACTTGCTTTTGTGAGATACTGTATATACACAACACATTCTATTTAAGTGAGAACATCTAAAATGAATTGCATAGCACAGTGGCGTTCCTACCATTGGGCGCAGGAGGGCGTGGCACCCCGGGTGACTGACAGCCAGGGGGGCGTCGCCACAACCCTCCATAGTTGCAGTCTTGCAGAGCAGGAGGGGAAGAGCAGCGCTAGAAGGAGGGGTGACAGGGACAGCGGCGGGGAGGGGGACAGATCCCCCCCCCCCTCACCTGGGTCCCCTCCTTCTGCCTCTCTTCCCCTCCAAAATGACAGCGGGCAGCAAACAGACAGGGCAGGCGAGCGGAGAATACTCACTTCACTTCGGCGTTCCACCTGCTGGAACACTGCGTCGCCGTCGCGTGCCTCTTCTGCGCCTCCAATGCTGGTCACGGTGTTGGAGGCGCAGCGTTCCAGCGGATGATACGCGGAAGTGAGTATTCTCCACCTGCCCGTTTGCTGCCTGCTGCCCCTGCTGCCATTTTGGAGGGGAAGAGAGGCAGGATGGGACCCAGGTGAGGGAGGGGGGGGGGGGGGGGGATCTGTCCCCCCTCCCCACTACCCCTCCTTCTAGCTATACTGGGGGCCACTATACTACCTATCTTGGGGGCCACTATACTAGCTACGCTGGGGGCAGCAGCACTACTTACATTGGGGGCAGCAGCACTACCTACATTGGGGGCAGCAGGTATGCTGCCTATCCTGGGGCAACTTTACTAGCTATACTGGGGGCAACTAACTACCTATACTGGGAGCAACTGTGCTAGCTACCTATAATGGGGGCAACTTTATTACATATACTGGGGCAACTAAATTACCTATATAGGGGGCACCTATACCTGGCATTACCCGCCGTGGCGCGCACTTAGTATGCCACACTCACTCCTTTACTTTTTTTTGGGGGGGGGGAGGGGTGTCTTATAATACCCAGCACCGGGTGTCAGATGCCCCCTAGGTACGCCACTGGCATAGCGTGGGAAAGGGTCATGTTCTCCCTTGGATGGTTTCTTCTTACAGATTCCAGGTTGGGGACATTTCTGTTGTTTGCATTCTAATTTGGAAAATGTCACTTTGTTGTAGTCAACTAAAGAAACCATTTTCAGGGAAGAGGAAGACGTGTCCCCACTGAGGCGCTTTGCCTTATTTTCTTGTCACGGTCTGGGTGTCACCAAGAACACAAAGCTAAAAGGAAAAAAAACTTGAAGTGAACCTGAGGTGACAGTGATATGGAGGCTGCCATATTTCTTTCCTGCTAAACAATGCCAGTCGTAGGGCAGCCCTGTTGATCTTCTAGCATAAGTAGAGTCAAAACCCTGGAACAAGCATATGGCTAATCCAGTAAAACCTGAGTCAGAGCATCTGATCTGCTGCATGCTTGTTCAGGGGCTATGGCTGAATGTATTAGAGGCAGAGGGTCAGCAGGACAGCCAGGCAACTGGCATTGCTTAAAAGGAAATAAGGTAGCCTCCATATTCTCCTCACCTCGGGTTCCTTTTAAAGGCAAACCGAGAGGAGAGGGATATGGAGGCTGCCCTAATTCTTTTTAACCAATGCAAATTGCCTGGCTGTCCTGCTGATCCTCTGCCTCTCATAGCCACAGACAAGCATGCAGATTCTGACTGAAGTGCTGCATTACCCGATGGTTGTGTACGATTTATCTCTGCAGTTTTCTTAAAGAGAACCTGTACTGAGTAAAATTGTTTAAAATAAACACATGAGGTAACTTCAAATGAACATTACATAGTCACCTTGCCATCAGTTCCTCTCAGAAGCTCACCATGTTTTTCTGACAATAATCCCTTCCAGTTCTGACAACATTTTGTCAGAACTGAAATATATCAGTTGCTGTCAGTTATAGATCAGTTGCTGTCAGTTACAGCTGAGAGGACAACTGATGTGCCAAGTAATGTCCATGTTTCCCTATGGCTCAAGTGGGCGATGTTACAGTTTAACTGTGTGCTGACCAGAAAGCGGTTATGGGGTAATGGCCATTTTCCAAATGGAGGATGGAGAAATCCATTAATCACAGTGGACAAACAGTACGCAGGAGAGGAGAAAGAGATTGAGGAGTAGACTACACGGGAGGTAAGTATGACCTGTGTATGTTTATTTTGACTTTTAGTTTTCAGTTCAGGTTTTCTTTAAGTAAAGAGTTCTAACTTGTTATACTGGGTGCATATCTGCATGTACAGACCCCCCTGCTCCATCACTTGTTATACTGGATGCATATCTGCGTGTACAGACCACTCTGCTCCATCACTTGTTATACTGGGTGCCTATCTGCATGTACAGACCCCTCTGCTCCATCACTTGTTATACTGGGTGCCTATCTGCGTGTACAGACCCCTCTGCTCCATCAGGTTATGCAGCTTACTTAGAACAGAGAGGAACACTGAATAAATGCAGGAAACACAATACCATAGAGCTCATCACAGCACTTTATAGACAGTGACATCTTGTGGTTGCTTTACTATAACTGCAGCTGACTTCCCTTGTTTAAAAGGAAATGAATAAATCAGCCCCCAAATCACTCTCACTCCAGGTGTGCTTTAACAGAAACACAACCACAAAAAAAAAAAAAAAAAAAAAAAAAACTTGGCTCAACCTCTCCTCCCTCCCCCCCCCCCCCCCAAAAAAAAAAAATCAGCATTCCACTTTCAGAAATTCTTGCAAATTTCAGACTTAAAGTGGACCTCCAGAGTACTAAATAAGTAACTAAAGTACTTGAAGTAACCTTCCATCCAGTATACAACTGCACTTTTCACTGAAAGAAAAACAAGACAAGAAACCGAGAGCCCAATCTGCTGTAGTAATTACTGCAGGTTTGGATGTGTTGAAAAATTTATTTTACAACAATTCTCCAAATTATAAAGCAGCATTATAATTTGTGGCCAGAAAATGTATTTTACAACAATTCTCCAAACGGCTTATACTGATTGGTCATTTATGTACTTGAGGGAGGGGAATCCACCCGTTTCCTTCCTTTTAGACGGTTTCTAATATATTTTACCCTACTTTGGCGCCTTTGTTATTTTTTGCACTATTTCACTGTAAGAAAGCAGTTGGTACTTCTAGGTTTACCTCACATGACTCCTTATCCTTTACAGCTACTTCCGTCTCTCTGATGTCAAGGAACACTTCCTGAAAAAAAACAGTGATCAAGACACAGCTTTGCTGAAATATTAGTAAATTAACATTTCGTTTGAAGTTAAAGTACTCACTTTGGGTGTAGAATTTGACTTTCGCACCTTGGAGATCCCAACATCTAAAATTTCTTTGCCTCCAAACTGTTAAAAACCATTAAGGTTATATCAGAAAAAAAGTCCATATAGAATACAGCTATTAAAGGGGCACTATGGCGAAAAATTGTACAATTTATAATCTGTGCAAACAGACAAATAAGAAGTACGTTTTTTTTCCCCAGAGTAAAATGAGCCGTAAACTACTTTTCTCCTATGTTGCTGTCACTTACAGTAGGTAGTAGAAATCTGACAGTAGTGACAGGTTTTGGACTAGCCCATCTCTTCATGGGGGAATTCTCACCAAGTACAAAATATCAGTGGCAATTTGGTCTTCTCAAGGTGAAAGGCAGCATATACATTATGTTAGGCAAGAGAGATCACAGTTATTTAAATGCATAATGTAAAAAAGAACATGGAATACAGTTGCAGACCTGTCGAAATATTAACCTAAAATACATTGGTTAAATACAGTGCTGCAAACGTTTCCTGAACTGAATAATGCTTGAAAACAACTTGTACTAAAAGAGAAAATGCATTTGATATTTACCATTCCAACGTTAGCCCGTCCAAGATAGTTTACAGAGTACAGGAGTCTGGAGGAAAACAATAAAAATAAATAAATAAATAAATGATTAAAGCCCTTGTCCAGGCCAGTAAGAAAATGTACATGGACAGGATCTTAAACTATTGAAACACATTTCTAACATGTAACAAAGCAACAACATCATTCTTCCGTTTGGTCATAAGATCAGTTCTCCTGTTCTCAAAAAGGAACTGTAAGGAGAAAAAAAAATGTTTTGACAAAAAAAAAAAAAAAAAAGGAGTGTGTGTTATGAGGAAAGGAGGAAGAGATATGTAAAAGAGGAAAAAAATCCTCTCAACCCTGTCAGTGCGGTATAGAAAAAGTGCCTGTACCTCATGCTGTATGGGAGGAATCATGTTTACTACTGGCATACAGAGCTAGAGGGTTGTTTTTTTTATTCCCTTAGTTGAAGACACGCCCCTTTTCTCCTTATATAGATACCCAAGTTTATCCAGATTGCTTAGGGCCATTTCACACTGAAAATCACTGCAAAATGCCAGCTATTTGCGTACGTTAAAAAGGGGCGCTGGGAAAAAAGGGCGCGGGGTTTTAAACGATAAACATGGATAACGTTTAAAAATATAATGTACTATATTTCATTTAAAAATAATGTTTTATAAAGTTATAAATCATTAAATAATGTTCATGAAATCGGCAATTGTGAAAACGTTAATCTTCCGTTTAAAAAGTGAAACGTATAATAACGTTTACAAAAAAATTAGTAAGTAACCCTCCCTGTACCTACCCCTAACCCCTAGACCCCCGTATTGGTGCCTAAACCTAAGACCCCCCTGGTGGTGCCTAAACCTAAGACCCCCCCTGGTGGTGCCTAAACCTAAGACCCCCCTGGTGGTGCCTAAACCTAAGACCCCCTGGTGGTGCCTAAACCTTAGACCCCCCTGGTGGTGCCTAAACCTTAGACCCCCCTGGTGGTGCCTAAACCTTAGACCCCCCTGGTGGTGTCTAAACCTAAGACCCCCCTGGTGGTGCCTAAACCTAAGACTCCCCTGATGGTGCCTAAACCTAAGACCCCCCTGGTGGTGCCTAAACCTAAGACTCCCCTGATGGTGCCTAAACCTAAGACCCCCCTGATGGTGCCTAAACCTAAGACTCCCCTGATGGTGCCTAAACCTAAGACCCCCCCTGGTTGTGCCTAAACCTAAGACCCCCCCTGGTGGTGCCTAAACCTAAGACTCCCCCTGGTGGTGCCTAACCCCAAGACCCCACTGGTGGTGCCTAAACCTAAGACTCCCCTGGTGGTGCCTAACCCCAAGACCCCCCTGGTGGCGCCTAAACCTAAGACCCCCCTGGTGGTGCCTAAACCTAAGACCCCCCTGGTGGTGCCTAAACCTAAGACCCCCCTGGTGGTGCCTAAACCTAAGACTCCCCTGGTGGTGCCTAAACCTAAGACCCCCCTGGTGGTGCCTAAACCTAAGACCGCCCTGGTGGTGCCTAAACCTAAGACCCCCCTGGTGGTGTCTAACCCTAAGACCCCCCTGGTGGTGCCTAAACCTAAGACCCCCCTGGTGGTGCCTAAACCTAAGACCCCCCTGGTGGTGCCTAAACCTAAGACCGCCCTGGTGGTGCCTAAACCTAAGACCCCCCCTGGTGGTGCCTAAACCTAAGACCCCCCTGGTGGTGCCTAAACCTAAGACCCCCCTGGTGGTGCCTAAACCTAAGACCCCCCTGGTGGTGCCTAAACCTAAGACCCCCCTGGTGGTGCCTAAACCTAAGACCCCCCCCTGGTGGTGCCTAAACCTAAGACCGCCCTGGTGGTGCCTAAACCTAAGACCGCCCTGGTGGTGCCTAAACCTAAGACCCCCCTGTGATAAGCATTAATAACGTTTCAAAAAATATTGTACTGTTTTTCGTTTAAAAATAATATTACAAAATGTATAAATCATTAAATAATGGGTAATCATGAGAAGCAGTTATAAAACATTAAAAGTCTCCGGGCGCCGCTTTTAAAACTATTTTTCTCCGGCGCCCTTTTTTCCTGTTGGGCGCCCATTAAACGATATTTATTATGGGAGTGAATGGCGGCGCCCGATTTGTCCACCTGCCTCATGCGCCCTTTTTTACTGTTACCCAGCTATTTTGCCACAACTCTGTTCGCAATTCTAATCCACGGAGCAAAATGCTCATTCCCTAAACAAGAATTGCAAATGCAGCAAAATGTTGTCACAATTTTTACAGTAATTTTCTGCTATTTTTTCTGCTCTCCGGAAGGCTGCTATGTCAGTGCTGAGTCTGATCCTGTGCCATCTAGGAGGAGATTCTGCATGCCAATGGGAAGTCCCTGCCACTGCTTCAGAATGTGAGTGAGGCTGAACTGTATGACTGCTTTTCATTATATACTCTGAAGTTCTTACACTACACAGTTGTGAAGTAAGCGGTGGCTTAAAGGGACACTCAAGTCAAGCAAAAAAAGAGAGTTTTACTCACCTAGGGCTTCCACCAGCCCCCTGCAGCTGTCCGGGGCCCTCGCAGCCTCGCTCCGATCCTCCTGTCCCCGCTGGCAGCTACCTCCAGTTTCGGTGACAGGCCTGGCAACACGAGTGATTCTTCGCGTTCCTGGCCGCCATAGCGCCCTCTATACTGCTATTGCGGCCAGGAACGTGAAGAATCACTCGCGTTGCCAGGCCTGTCCCCGAAACCGGAAGTAGCTGCCAGCGGGGACAGGAGGATCGGCGAGTGACTGCGAGGGCACCGGACAGCTGCAGGGGGCCGGTGGAAGCCTCGGGTGACTAAAACTCATTTTTTATGCTGGACTTAAGTGTCCCTGTCTCAGCTTCAACACAGGTACAGAATTCATACATTCCCGATTAAAAAAAATAATAATTTAGTTGAAATACTAAACCTATTAAACTCCACTCCCCCCCCCCCCCCCCCCCACCAAAAGAAACAAAAATACATGCATATAATGTAGATTTGTCCCAGAATAAAATGCACCATAATTTTTTTTTTCACTATGTCGTGACTAACAATGGGTAAGACAAATTTGAACGGTTTTGGACAAGTCTATCTCCTCATGGGGGATTTTCTGATTCTTTCATTTCAAACGCACTTACTGAATTGCAGTTACCCAGGGGCACTTATGAAATGGGAGATGCTCAGTCCAATTGCTGAAATATTTGTATAGATATTTCAAGTGAAATGAATTGCTGAGGTTGGCATGTATAAAGGTGGCCACTAACGATCCAATTTCTAGTGAAAAGTCGTTCGAGCGATCAGAAATTCTGATCGGAAGTGAAATCATTCACTACACCACCAATCAACCAATCTTTGCTTCCTATCTATCACAACCAACAAGAACATCCAAATTTTGGTTCGACAAAAATCCAATTGAACGACTGATTTTATAATCGTATGTAATTGCTTGTGCTCATCAGCGGAGATTATTTACAACCAATACGAGCAGAAACGATTTTTCACTAGAAATTGGACCGTTAATGGCCACCTTTAAACCATCTAAATGTATATTGGTAAGTAAACAGCAGGATGACTAAAATACTATTACAGAGATCGGCTTTTGGTGGGTGACTCGGCACTTTTCCCCCTTTGTTTGCTCAAACCTGATGGATTCTGTTTAACCACTTGCCGACCGCCTACTTCATATTGGCGGCGGCAAAGTGGCAGCCCCAGGACCACGTAACACAGAATGGCGTCAGGTCCTGGGGCACTGTTTTGCCGGGGATCGCGCGCTGGGATGCGCGCGCATCCGCCGGCAATAGGCTCCGCCCACCCGCGACGTCAACCCGCCGGCCAATTGGAAGCGCCGGCAGGTTGTTAACCCGACGATCGCCGGATAGGAAGCGTATAATACGCTTTGTAATGTTTACAAAGTGTATTATACAGGCTGCCTCCTGCCCTGGTGGTCCCAGTGTCCGAGGGACCACCAGGGCAGGCTTCAGCCACCCTAGTCTGCACCCAAGCACACTGATCTGCCCCCCCCCTGCCCCCTGATCGCCCACAGCACCCCTCAGACCCCCCCCCCCCCCTGCCCACCCCCCAGACCACTGTTTGCACACAATTACCCCCCTAATCACCCATCAATCACTCCCTGTCACTATCTATCAATGCTATTTTTTCTTTTAGTCCCTAAACTGCCCCCTGGGTACTCCTGATCACCCCCCCCCACCCCTCAGATTCTCCCCAGACCCCCCCTCCCCCTGTGTACTGTATGCATCTATCCCCCCTGATCACCTGTCAATCACCCGTCAATCACCCGTCAATCACCCGTCAATCACCCGTCAATCACCCGTCAATCACCCCCTGTCACTGCCACCCATCAATCAGCCCCTAATCTGCCCCTTGCGGGCAATCTGATCACCCACCCACACCAATAGATCGCCCGCAGATCCGACATCAGATCACCTCCCAAGTGCAGTGTTTACATCTGTTCTCTACTCTAAACACCCACTAATTACCCATCAATCACCCATCAATCACCCCCTATCACCACCCATCAGATTAGACCCTAATCTGCCCCTTGCGGGCACCCAATCACCCGCCCACACGCTCAGATTGCCCTCAGACCCCCCCCTTATCAATTCGCCAGTTCATTATTTACATCCGTTCTTCCCTGTAATAACCCACTGATCACCTGTCAATCACTCCCTGTCACTGCCACCCATCAATCACCCCCTGTCACTGCCAGCCATCAATCAGCCCCTAACCTGCCCCTTGCGGGCAATCTGATCACCCACACCAATAGATCGCCCGCAGATCCGACGTCAGATCACCTCCCAAGTGCAGTGTTTACATCTAATCTCTCCTGTAAACACCCACTAATTACCCATCAATCACCCCCTATCACCACCTGTCACTGTTACCCATCAGACTAGACCCTAATTTGCCCCTTGCGGGCACCCAATCACCTGCCCCACACGCTCAGATTGCCCTCAGACCCCCCCTCCCCCCCTTATCAATTCGCCAGTGCAATATTTACATCTGTTCTTCCCTGTAATAACCCACTGATCACCTGTCAATCACCTGTCAATCACCTATCAATCACCCATCAATCACCCCCTGTCACTGCCACCCATCAATCACCCCCTGTCACTGCCACCCATCAATCAGCCCCTAACCTGCCCCTTGCGGGCAATCTGATCACCCTCCCACACCATCAGATTGCCCCAGACCTACCCTCAGATCACCTCCAAAGTGCATTGTTTACATCTGTTCTGCCATCTAATCACCCACTGATCACCCATCAATCAGCCCCTGTCACTGCTACCCATCAGATTAGACCCCTATCTGCCCCTAGGGCACCTAATCACCCGCCCACACCCTCAGAACGCCCTCAGACCCCAGCCCTGATCACCTCGCCAGTGCATTGCTTGCATCTATTCCCCCCACTAATCACACCTTGAGACACCCATCAATCACCTCCTGTCACCCCCTAGCACACCTACCCATCAGATCAGGCCCTAATTTGCCCTGTGTGGGCTCCTAATCACTCGGCCAAACCCTCAGATCCCCCTCAGACCCCCTTCCGATCACCTCCCCAGTGCATTGATTGCATCTATTTTCCCCTCTAACCACCCCCTGAGACACCCATCAATCACCACCTGTCACCCCCCTAGCACCCCTATCCATCAGATCAGGCCCAATACAACCTGTCATGTAAGAGGCCACCCTGCTTATGACCGGTTCCACAAAATTCGCCCCCTCATAGACCACCTGCCATCAAAATTTGCAGATGCTTATACCACTGAACAGTCATTTTGAGACATTTGGTTTCCAGACGACTCACGGTTTTGGGCCCGTAAAATGCCAGCAGGGGTGTAGCAATAGGGGGTGCAGAGGTAGCCACCGCATCGGGGCCCTTGGGCCAGAGGGGCCCCAAAGGGCCCTCCCTCAACTACAGTATTAGCTCTTTATTGGTCCCTGTGCTGGTAATTATCACTTCTATAGATACTTTGAATAGTGGTAATCATTAACAAACAGTTCCCCATCCCCTTCGTCCACCTCTGACACTGTAGTTGCCATTGGCAGGTTTTGGTGCGCCGTATCAATTTTTATGTATCGAGTGCTTGGGGGGCCCCATTGTAAAACTTGCATCGGGGCCCACATCTCCTTAGCTACGCCACTGAATGCCAGGGCAGTATAGGAACTCCACAAGTGACCCCTTTTTAGAAAAAAAGACACCCCAAGGTATTCTGTTAGGTGTATGAAGCGTTCATAGAAGATTTTTTTTTTGTCACAAGTTAGCGGAAATTGACACTTTGTGAAAAAAAAACCAATACAAATCAAGTTCCGCTAACTTGTGACAAAAAATAAAATCTTCTATGAACTCACCATACTCCTAACATAATACCTTGGGGTGTCTTCTTTCTAAAATGGGGTCACTTGTGGGGTTCCTATACTGCCCTGGCATTTTAGGGGCCCTAAACCGTGAGGAGTAGTCTAGAATCCAAATGTCTCAAAATGACCTGTGAATAGGACGTTAGGCCCCTTAGCGCACCTAGGTTGCAAAAAAGTGCCGCACATGTGGTATTGCCCTACTCAGGAGAAGTAGTATAATGTGTTTTGGGGTGTATTTTTACACATACCCATGCTGGGTGGGAGAAATATCTCTGTAAATGACAATTTTTTTATTCTTTTTACACACAATTGTCCATTTACAGAGATATTTCTCCCACTCAGCATGGGTATGTGTAAAAATACACCCCAAAACACATTATACTACTTCTCCTGAGTACGGCGATACCACATGTGTGGCACTTTTTTGCACCCTAACTGCGCTAAGGGGCCCAAGGTCCAATGAGTACCTTTAGGATTTCACAGGTTATTTTGCGACATTTGGTTTCAAGACTACTCCTCACGGTTTAGGGCCCCTAAAATGCCAGGGCAGTATAGGAACCCCACAAATGACCCTATTTTAGAAAGAAGACACCCCAAGGTATTCCGTTAGGAGTATGGTGAGTTCATAGAAGATTTTATTTTTTGTCACAAGTTAGCGGAAAATGACACTTTGTGAAAAAAAAACAATTAAAATCAATTTCCGCTAACTTGTGACAAAAAATAAAATATTCTATGCACTCACCATACTCCTAACGGAATACCTTGGGGTGTCTTCATTCTAAAATGGGGTCATTTGTAGGGTTCCTATACTGCCCTGGCATTTTAGGGGCCCTAAACCGTGAGTAGTCTTGAAACCAAATGTCGCAAAATGACCTGTGAAATCCTAAAGGTACTCATTGGACTTTGGGCCCCTTAGCGCAGTTAGGGTGCAAAAAAGTGCCACACATGTGGTATCGCCATACTCAGGAGAAGTAGTATAATGTGTTTTGGGGTGTATTTTTACACATACCCATGCTGAGTGGGAGAAATATCTCTGTAAATGGACAATTGTGTGTAAAACAAATAAAAAAATTGTCATTTACAGATATATTTCTCCCACCCAGCATGGGTATGTGTAAAAATACACCCCAAAACACATTATACTACTTCTCCTGAGTACGGCAATACCACATGTAGGGCACTTTTTTTGCAGCCCAACTGCGCTAAGGGGTCCAAAGTCCAATGAGCACCTTTAGGCTTTACAGGGGTGCTTACAATTTAGCACCCCCCAAAATGCCAGGACAGTAAACACACCCCACAAATGACCCCATTTTGGAAAGTAGACACTTCAAGGTATTCAGAGAGGGGCATGAAGAGTCCGCGGCAGATTTCATTTTTTTTTTGTCGCAAGTTAGAAGAAATTGAAACTTTTTTCCCCTTTTTTTTTGTCACAAAGTGTCATTTTCCGCTAACTTGTGACAAAAAATAAAATCTTCTATGAACTCACCATGCCTCAGTGAATACTTTGGGATGTCTTCTTTCCAAAATAGGGTCATTTGGGGGGTATTTATACTATCCTGGAATTTTAGCACCTCATGAAACATGACAGGGGGTCAGAAAATTTGGAGATGCTTCAAAATGGGAAAATTCACTTTTTGCACCATAGTTTGTAAACACTATAACTTTTACCCAAACCAATAAATATACACTGAATGGGTTTTTTTTTGTCAAAGACATGTATCAGAATAACTTTCGCGCTCAAATGTATAGGAAATTTTACTTTATTTGAAAAATGTCAGCACAGAAAGTAAAAAAAGTCATTTTTTTGACAAAATTCATGTCTTTTTTGATGAATATAATAAAAAGTAAAACTCACAGCAGCAATCAAATCGCACCAAAAGAAAGCTGTATTAGCGACAAGAAAAGGAGGTAAAATTCATTTAGGTGGTAGGTTGTATGACCGAGCAATAAACCGTTAAAGCTGCAGTGGTCTGAATGGAAAAAAAGGCTCTGGTCCTTAAAGAGGAACTTCAACCTAAACAAACATACTGTCATCAAGTTACATTAGTTATGTTAATTAGAATAGATAGGTAATATAATCTCTTACCCACCCTGTTTTAAAAGAACAAGAAAATGTTTGAGATTCATGGGGGCTGCCATCTTTGTCATGGGGGCAGCCATCTTTTTGGTTGAAAGGAGGTAACAAGGAGCAGGAGACACAGTTCCAACTGTCCTGTGTCCTGATTACCCCTCCCAGCTGCACACGCTAGGCTTCAAATGTCAAATTCAAAAAGTAAAAAAAAAAAATTGCACCAAAACAGCAGAACGAGAACAACAACATCAGAAATCCCATCATGCTTTGCACAGCATCAGGGGAAAAAAGCCCGGGCAGTTTTCTTCTGTGCAGCTAAAAGTGAGGCTTGTATAAGTGAAACAAAGTTCTGATGCTGTGAAACTGTTAAAGAAACACCAAGCCTTTTCAGTGCTTCTGAGTCGATTTTTAGTCCGGAGGTTCACTTTAAGGGGTTTTATGACTGCAGTCCTTAAAGAGAACCAGAGATGAAGCAACCTCATGTATTTTACCTTATAAATCAGTGGGAACATGACAGTAAACACCTAATCTGCTCTTTGTTACATTGTTCTCTGTTTAATTTGCCTGTTATCACCTCTAAGATAAGAATCCCGACTAAGCAGTCGGTCTGGCTTTGCTACAGAATAATTATAGCTGAGACTGTGTTCTTTGCTGTCTTCAAGTCCAAGCCTGCCCCCTGCTGGCTTTGCTCAGGAATCATTATAGCTGAGTCATTATAGCAAAGCCAGAATCAATGCTCAGTCCGGGATTCTTATCTCAGCTAGATAACAGACACTTTTAGCAGTGAGGATGGAACAGAGAGCATGGTAAATGTTTTCTCTAATGTTCCCACTGATTTCTATGGTAAAATACACAAGGGTGCTTCGTCTCTGGTTCACTTTAAGTTGTTAATTCCAATCTCCATGTGATGATTTGCTCAGCTGCCTGCGCAGGCAGGCAGCTTTTTGACCATTGTGTAGGTTTGCATGCTGCAGGACTCTGGAAAGAAGAGCTTCTGTCAGTTTTGCAGCTTGTGCTTGCAGAGGAATTTGCATACGTTGTCATACAAATTGCCTGGCCACATTCATTGGAGGCGTGTACTATAAGTACTATGTGTGTCCCACAATGTTTTGCTGTTCATAAGGAGTCTTCCTGTGAAACACTCTGGAGAGTGTCAGCCATGCTCTTGGTTTAAAGATCAGCTTAGAGTAATTCCTGGAAACTGTGCTAGGCAGATTCCCTAGTGCAGTTAGGATTGTTTATCTGTTTGTTTGTTCTGTTGCTGTTGTCCTGTCCCAGCGGTGGTCGACAGGAAATGGTTCTGATCTCTGTTCTTGGAGTATAGCTGGTGCAGCGGTTGCTACCAGCTATCTCTTCTGTCCTGTCTCCTGGGATCGCGCTAGCCACTTTTCGCTAGCGCTGTGGATCCTTCTGTTCTGTCTCCTGGGATCGCGCTAGCCACTTTTCGCTAGCGCTGTGGATCCTTCTGTTCTGTCTCCTGGGATCGCGCTAGCCACTTTTCGCTAGTGCTGTGGATCCTTCTGTTCTGCTACTCTGTACCTGGATCGCACTCGCTTCTCGCTAGTGCTGTGGATCCTATCTCTCGCTTGTCCCTGTTTTCATGTGTCTGTCTTGTCTGCTACGGACGCTTGCTGGAGGCTTGGTGAGGTAACCGTTAAACAAGCGTTCGCGTCCTCTGTTTCATGTTTGTCTGTCGATGGTTAGTTAGGCGTGCTTGTCTCTATTGTGCTTATCACGTGGAGACCGCGCACAACCGCGTGCACTGTTGCGAATGAGTGCGGTGTTCGCGGTTAGCTAGCGTTTGTTATTTTCCGTATCTCCTCATTGTATGATTTGCTGTGCCTTTGCTACTCTCGTGCTCCGCCTTGCTGTAGCCTTGTGTCACGTCTGGCGATCGCACCTCTCGCGATCGCGTTCCTGCTTCGTATCTGCTGTGGTGTGTGCACAGTCGCGGGTTGGCAACTAGTTTTATGCACACACACAATCTGTCTCTGTGCTCACTCTCAATCGCTTCTCTTGCGATTACGGTTCTTCCCTTCGTACAATTCCTGTCTGGCGTGTGTGGTAGAGCAGAGGAGCTGTTCCTCTGCACTCCACAGCTCCACCTGCCGTCAGGAATTTCCCTCTGCAGGTGCATTGCACCTACTGCTGGGTTCCTGCAAATTTATACGCTTGTGGAGGAAATCCGCCGTGTCAGCGCACGTCTGGTGCGCTGACCACGGAGATGATTCCACAATCGTTACACTCCAATGCCTAAAGCTCACCTCCATACCAAACATAATACTTTTCTGATGCCTTTCTAAGTTCCCTCAACATAATCCCCTTATTGATGCATAACACTAACCACCCTGCCCAACTTCATCTCCTCATCGGTGCCCAACATTCCAACAGACGCATTAAAGTCAATGGGGAAAGTGGAATTCTCTCTCCCGCCATTAACTTCAGTGCATTAGGCTGTTCATCCCTGTCCCCTAACACCAAACCTCCTAATATCGGTGCCTAACTTACCCCAATAACCCTTAAAGGACAACTGTAGTGAGAGGTATATGGAGGCTGCCATATTTATTTTCTTTTAATCAATACTGGTTGCCTGGCAGCCCTGCTGGTCTATCTGAATGCAGTATTGTTTGAATCACATCAGAAACAAGCATGCAGCTAATCTTGTCAGATCTGACAAAAGTGTCAGAAACACCTGATCTGCTGCATGCTTGTTCAGGGGTTATGGCTGAAAGTATTAGAGGCAGAGGACCAGCAGGATAGCCAGGTAACTGGTATTTCTTAAATGTAAATTTAATATGGCAGCCTCCATATACTTTTCACTACAGTTGTCCTTTAAAGAGAAACTCCGACCAAGAATTGAACTTTATCCCAATCAGTAGCTGATACCCCCTTATACATGAGAAATCTATTCCTTTTCACAAACGGATCATCAGGGGGCGCTGTATGGCTGATATTGTGGTGAAACTCCTCCCACAAGAAACTCTGAGGACCGCGATACTCCTGGCAGTTTCCTGTCTGTGAACCCTGTTGCATTGTGGGAAATAGCTGTTTACAGCTGTTTCCAACTGCCAAAAAAACAAGCAGCAGCGACATCACCTGCCAACAGCGATGGGCTCAAATTTGGATTCGGGTGATCCGGATAGTTGCTATCCGGATTTCACCCAGTAATGCTGTGCGGGGGGTGGGGGTCAAGCTTACCTGTCTGACATCTTCTTCGGTCTGTCCCTCTGCACCTCCCACAATGCGCTCCAAGCGACGGTCACGTGACTACAAACACTTCCTCCTTCCGGGTTGAAGGAGGAAGTGTTTGTAGTCACGTGATGCGCGTGGAGCGCATCGTGGGAGGCGCCGAGGGACGGACGAAGAAGACGTCAGACAGGTAAGCTCGACACGTCTCCCCCCCCCCCTCCCCCGGCCGGCCCACACAGCATTACTGGGTAAAATCCAGATAGCAACTATCCGGATCACCCGAATCCAAATTTGAGCCCATCGCTGCCTGCCAACAGTAAAAATGTCACCATGCAGTAAATGTCCGAATGTAAATCAGGGATTTAAAAGATTTTACAGTGGACAAACACCGACTAAATCATTTATACATAATTATTGTAAAAATGAAGCACTTTTTTTATTACTTTATTTTCACTGGAGTTCCTCTTTAATGCTATTTCCTACTATGATAAACGGATTCAGGTAAGGAACTTTTTTTTTTGCTAGTTGCTTTCTGCAGCTCACACTTCCAGAACATCAGGCCAATCTACTCAGACTCCTTCATCTGCCCCGCCCTCTTGCAGTCTCATCAGAATCATGACGCTCTGACCTAGCAGCATTTCCTGAGGGCTCTCACACTAGGATCTGATCCGGGTGTTGTGACGGATTTCTCCTAGGATGCGGTTAGAGAGATAACATGAGAGTCTATTTGGCTTTCATGTTATCTTTCACATTAGAGAAAACATTCCAGAGCGTTACGTTGTAACGCATCTGGGAGCTTTTAATCGTCCAGCGCCAACATTTTCCCGTCAGGTAAATTAGAACTACCGTCACTGATCAACGTCGCACCGCAACTTCTGGACATCACGCCGCAGCTCACAACACATGCATGAAATCAGGTTTGTGCATGCGTTACCTAATGTGAAAGAGGCCTAAAGAACTGGGCTGCCTGGGACGACTTAAAGGGGAACTTCAGCCTAAACAAACATACTGTCATCAAGGTACATTAGTTATGTTAATTAGGATAGGTAATATAATCTCTCACCCACCCTGTTTTAAAAGACCAGGCAAATGTTTGTGATTCATAGGGGCTGCCATCTTTGTCATGGGGGCAGCCATCTTTTTGGTTGAAAGGAGGTGACAAGGAGCAGGAGACACAGTTCCAGCTGTCCTGTGTCCTGATCACCCCTCCCAGCTGCACACGCTAGGCTTCAAATGTCAAATTCAAAATGTAAAAAAAAAAAAATTGCACCAAAACAGCAGAACGAGAGCAACAACACCAGAAATCCCATCATGCTTTGCACAGCATCAGGGGAAAAAAGCCCGGGCAGTTTTCTTCTGTGCAGCTAAAAATGAGGCTTGTATAAGAGAAACAAAGTTCTGATGCTGTGAAACTGTTAAAGAAACACCAGGCCTTTTCAGTGCTGCTGAGTCGATTTTTAGTCCGGAGGTTCACTTTAACACATTTACCTAGCAGGGTAGGTCTTGGATGACACAAAAAGTAACATTTCAGCACTAAAGCTTACACAGTGTACTTATTACTGTGCCCGGAATTTGGGCTGCAGATCTCACCGGCCATCCTGCTGTGGAGTATCCTGGAGTCTTTCTTGGTTTCTGGGCTTCTGTTGGAGTTGAAAGTTTGGGACCCGCTCCTGGACACCTTTAAGATACGGTATCAGGGGACGAAAGACTTCCCCATTCTTCCATCGCCAGCGGATAATCCGGAATTCTAGAGGCTCGCCCTTTATTCTACTTAGTACTGTGCCAGCCTGAACAATGATATGAAGGTTCATCAACACAAAGCAACATTACGTGCAAAAATGAACTGATGTACAATACAAATACGGCTTTCACAATGTACTATATTCAGCCAAAGAGATCAGCAGGACAGCCAGGCAACTGGTATTGTTTAAAAGGAATTAAATATGGCAGCCTCCACATACTTCTTGCTACAGTTGTCCTTAAAAGCACCAAATTCAAAATGAACTTTACCCTAACCTCTGCACTGGTCATAGCGCTCACTTCCTGTATATTCCCCGCATTGGGGTGACGCAAGTTGCGCTGCCATGGCAACGCAGCACTTTCCTCCTTGACGGTATGCCGTTATTACATAAAGAGGATGTGAGCGATGTAGGGGGCGTGGTCTCCGAAGAAGCCGGCATTCACCGGCGACATGTGTTAGGCCCTGCGGGGTGGCTGTGGGTCATGATCCCTCATTTTAGGACAGGCAATAGGCGGTTTTAAAAAAAAAAAAAAGCACCAGGTAAGTTACAAGTATCCAGTTCATGTGTGATTTATACACAAACACCCTTATTTCATTTTTTCCTAGATGACATTTTCACACCTATGCAATCAAATGTCTTAAAGGATACCTGAAGTGACATGTGACATGATGAGATAGACATGGGTATGTACAGTGCCTAGCACACAAATAACTAGGCTGTGTTCCTTTTTTTCTTTCTCTGCCTGAAAGAGTTAAATATCAGGTATGTAAGTGGCTGACTCAGACAGGAAGTGACTACAGTGTGACCCTCTCTGATAAGAAATTACCCTTTTTATCTTTTTCTTGCTCTCAGAAGCCATTTTCTGCTTGGAAAGTGTTTTATAGTTGGAATTTCTTATCAGTGAGGGTCACACTGTAGTCACTTCCTGTCTGAGTCAGGGCTGAGTCAGCCACTTACATACCTGATATTTAACTCTTTCAGGCAGATAAAGAAAAAAAGGAACACCGCCTAGTTATTTGTGTGCTAGGCACTGTACATACCCATGTCTATCTCATCATGTCACATGTCACTTCAGGTATCCTTTAAGCCAGCAGCAACTAGGAAAATACTCAGAATAATTGACAGTACTTTATCCACTATGGTATTTTGTTATACTTTTTTTTTAATTGCAAAGTGCTGAAAAGTTATTTTATAACAGAAGATGAAAAATTATCTCCTAGAAAAAAAAAATGTAGGCAATAAATTAAAAAAAGAGCTGGGGTTAAAGAGAAACTCCAACCTAGAATTGAACTTTATCCCAATCAGTAGCTGATACCCCACTTTACATGAGAAATATAATGCTTTTCACAAATAGACCATCAGGGGGCGCTGTATGACTGATTTTGTGCTGAAACCCCTCCCACAAGAAGCTCTGGTACTGCGGTACTTTTGGCAGTTTGTTACAATGTAACAATGTTCTCAGACAGGAAATGGCTGTTTACAGCTGTCTCTAACAGCCAAAACAGCTAGGAGCAGCTACATAACCTGCCCACAGTAACAGTGTCACCATGTAATAAATGTCAGAATGTAAATCGGGGAGAGGAAAGATTTTACATTGAGCAAACACTGACTAAATCATTTATACATAATTATGGTAAAAATTAAGCTTTTTTTTAATTACATTATTTTCACTGGAGTTCCTCTTTAACCCCCCTGAATATTAACCTGTATAATCTAGCCTGTATATTTCAGCATATCAGAGACCGGCAAGGTAATAGAATTTACTACACAAATCCTAAACTAAAAGGTGGCAACTATTACTCCCTGGCCACGGAACAGAGTGCTGCAAACTCGACTGGCCAACCTAATCTCACAATGAATGGTGCTGTATGAACACGTGATGCAGCAGCAGCACAACCCCTGCTAGTGAGTGATTGCCCAGCCCTTCTGCCCGGGTGATATTGTTGGATACCCCTGTTATGCCCTGATGAAGGGACATGTGTGTCAGGAAACATTGGCTTTCATCTACAACGCATTGCTGGGAGTGCCGGCCTCATCTGATGATTGCCTATTGGCCAATAGAGCGTTATCAAGCGGTCCAATCATTTGGCTTGAGCACCCCACACACAAATCTTTGGCTTATATGAAGGGTGTGCAGGAAACGCTGACTTTTTCTGGGATAGAACCAGGAGATGGATGGCTACTGATCTTGGTTTTATAATTTTGTAACTGGTAAAGTAAAAGTTGCTGAATTTATTTTGTTAGTAAAAATGATAATCCTGAATGTCCTCTTAAAGGGAACCTTAACTAAGAGGGATATGGATGTTTCCTCTTAACCACTTCAGTCGTTTTTCACCTGATGCATCTGAGCAATTTTCACCTCCCATTCATTCGCCAATAACTTTATCACTACTTATCACAATGAATTGATCTATATCTGTTTTTTTCCACCACCAATTAGGTTTTCTTTCGGTGGTAAATTTTGCTAAGAATTATTTTTTTTCTAAATGCATTTTAATAGGAATATTAAGAAAAAAAATTGGAAAAAAAATAATTTCTCAGTTTTTGGCCATTATAGCTAAAATAATACATGCTATCATAAATAAACCCACACATTTTATTTGCCCATTTGTCCCGGTTATTACACCATTTAAATGATGTCCCTATCACAATGTATGGCGACAATATTTTATTTGGAAACAAAAAGGTGCATTTTTTCAGTTTTGCATCCAACACTATTTACAAGCTTATAATTAAAAAAATATTAGTAATATACCAACTTGACATGCATATTTAAAAAGTTCAGACCTTAGGTAACTATTTATGTTTTAATTTAAAAAATTGTAAATTTTTTTTTTTTTTTTTAGTTAAAATTTTATTTGGGTATTTTTTGGGTGTGGGAGGTAAACTGTTAATTTTAAATGTAATTTATTGTGTTATCTGTGAAAAATAAAAATGTATGTGCATGTAGTTTTACTATTTTTTTGTTTTTCTATCCTGTGTGCGAGCACGCTCGCTTACAGGAACTACAAGGAAAACGTGATTTTCTTTTTCAGAAAGAACGTGGCCTCTGAAAAGAAGCCATAGTTTTTTCTACCGGGGACTTAGATCAATGAATGGGAACAATGTTGCCATTCATTGATCTAAGGGCTACCGGGGGCGGCATAGGAGCGCACCGGTGCACGTGCAAGAGCGCGCAGACACGCGCAGCAGCTTTTTGGATGTGAAAGTCACGTCCAAAACGGCGAAAATGGTTAAACAATACCAGTTGCTTGACTCTCCTGCTGATTTCTTTGGCTGCAATAGTGGTTGAATCACACACCTGAAACAAGCATGCAGCTAATCCAGTCTGACTTCAGTCAGAGCACCTGGTCTGCATGCTTGTTCAGGGGCTGTGGCTAAAAGTATTAGAGACACAGGATCAGCAGGAGAGTCAGGCAACTGGTATTTCAAAAGGAAAAATCCATATCCTTCTCAGTTAAGGTTAAAGGGAACCAGAGAGGATCAAAAAAAGGTTTTATACATACCTGGGGCTTCCTCCAGCCCCATACGCACGGATCGCTCCCACGCCGCCGTCCTCTGCTGCCTGGATCCGCCGGTACCGAGTCCCGTCATTGCCGCGAGTCGGCCGGCGGACGCGGCTGATTCTCCGCATCACACGAAGCTCCCTCTATATAAGTACGCATGAGGCTGCCTACTACGCAGCCGCATGCGTACGGGTATGGAGGGAGCCCCTGTGATGTGGACAATTGGCCGCGTCCGCCGGAAGTGACGGGCCCGGTACCGGCGGTTCCAGGAAGCGGAGGATGGCGGTGTGGGAGCGATCCAGGCTTATGGGGCTGGAAGAAGCCCCAGGTATGTATAAAAGCTTTTTCTATTTTAACAACCCATTCCTCTCTGGTTCCCTTTAAGAGGAGGACCAGTCCTATTTCTCTTTTGTATCGAAGATGGAGTTTCACTGACAGGCTCTGTCAAGGGATTTTATAACACGCTAGTTAAAAGGCCCGCCCATTGAAAAACTGGCACCTGGCCTTGGCCATGATCCCCCCCCCCCCCCCCCATGATGCCCGCACTGACGTGCATGTTTGCCGATCTATCCATGAACACAGGTTGCGTCCCACGTGCGCACTTGCCCGCCCTCTTCCCTGAAGTCTGTCCGCATGCGGCGCGGCACAACGCAGGGTTACAGGAGGACGCAGTGACAGGGCAATTATATAGGATTCTTAGATAACGTAGCTGATTGATATACTGTCTGACAAAGCAATATAGATTCTGATTTAATGAGATTTGACTGCATGTATTAATTGGCTATTATGTCATTTTCACTGCAACTTCTCAAAAAAAAAAAAAATACATGAAATCTAAAACCGTCACATGAATTATCCTCACCTGCCCATTATATGCATGACGTAATGACACACCATTTATTTCATCAATGAGGTCTCCAGCAAGGACTACCTCATCTATTTCAGTCTGGCTATCTGGCAGCACTTCTATCACAATCACCCGACCATCCACATACCTGAAAGGGGGGAAAGAAAGAGGGGTTCAGGTCCTGTAACTTAGGAAAAAAGTTTCTTAAAGGGCCATCATAAAAAAAAAATGTAAAATGTAATATACATACATATCAGATGCATATTTGTTTCACATTAAAATGCACAATAAATTATTTTTTCCTAGGTCACAATAGGTAGTAAAAGTATACAGGTTTTGGACTAATCCATCTCCTCTTGGAAGATTCTAACGGTTTTCTTAATTTTCAAAAGCATTCCCTGGATGGCAGCTGGTCAGTCTAATTGCCAAAATAGTGTGCAAACAAGTAGGAAGGCTGGATAGCATCTTTGTATAGACCCTTTCCATTGAGTGCTTTTGTATAGAATAAAAATACTACTGAGAACCCCCCATGAGGAAATTTACCAGCCCAAGACCTGACAGATTTTTACTATATTCTGTAAGCGACAGCGACATATTCAGCAACATAACTTCTGCTATGTTTATTGACCCCCATTTATTTACGACCACCGTTTCATAAGAGAAAATTGACTGTGCACTATTGTACTTATTATGGAGGTTTCTTCTTGAAGTGATTATAAAGGAAGGTTTCTTCAATAAAATGTATTTTGGGAAATATGATTTCTTATGGTGCCTGATAAATGGTCTGGAGGCCGGCTCAGTAGTGAGGGGAGGCCACTAGGGAAGAGGTAGGAGAGGCAGCGTCTTATGAGACATCAGCAGGAAGTGGGATGGCAGGCTGACACGGGAGTCATGGACAAAGTGGAACTAATACTGGGTACACACTATGAGATTTTATGGTCGATTTACTGTCAGACCAATTATTTCCAACATGTCTGATTTGCTTTCCGATCCATCTCCGAGCATTTTCTGATCGATTTCCATTAACATTAATAGGAAATCGATCTGACAGTAAATCGACCATAAAATCTCATAGTGTGTACCCAGCATAATGCTGAATACACACAGTTCATTCCCGCATCCAATGCGCCGCTTGATTCCCGACTAATCGATTATTCCCGAACATTTCCGAGCGCATTTCGATGATTTTTAGGGCGATTGCCATGTAGTGGGCAGCACGGTAGCGTAGTGGTTAGCTCTCTCACCTTGCAGCGCTGGGTCCCTGGTTCGAATCCCAGCCAGGGCACTATCTGCAAAGAGTTTGTATGGTCTCTCCGTGTCTGCGTGGGTTTCCTCCGGGCACTCCAGTTTCCTCCCACATTCCAAAAACATACGGATAAGTTAATTGGCTCCCTCTAAAAAATTGGCCCTAGACTACAGTATTTACACCACATAATATAGACATATGGCAATAGTAGGGATTAGATTGTGAGCTCCTTTGAGGGACAGTTAGTGACAAGATATATATATATACACTGTACAGCGCTGCGTAATATGTCGGCACTATATAAATACTAAATAATAATAATAATAATAATAATAATAATAAATGGCAAATCGACCTAACGATCCATCGAACCACGTATCGGACATGTCAGAAATAAATGAATCGACGGGAATCGAGTGCGGGAACGAACCGTGTGTATCCAGCCTAAGATTTCAGGCACAAGTCTGCTGAACCATCTCTGACAAATAGGTAGATTACAGTTGGAATTTGGGATTTCAGTTAGTAATATACTGATTCGGGAGTAAAGTAAGCCAGTGGTGGCAGAAACTGAAGAACT
This sequence comes from Hyperolius riggenbachi, assembly GCF_040937935.1. Taxonomy (NCBI): domain Eukaryota; kingdom Metazoa; phylum Chordata; class Amphibia; order Anura; family Hyperoliidae; genus Hyperolius; species Hyperolius riggenbachi. The sequence goes on from NC_090657.1 coordinate 5,919,627, forward strand.
GATACTTACCCGGGCTTCCTCCAGCCCCATAAGCGCGTGCGAGTCCCTCGCCGTCCTCCCGCGGTCTGCCGATCAGCCGCGATCAGCCCCGGTATATAGCTTATTTTATTTTATAACATTGCACCTTTCTCTAATATTTGCAGTTTACAAACCACACTCTGTATTTTAAACTGTGCAACAGAGCAGAGCTTTTTTTACTAGAACAGCATTCAAAGGGTTACACACAGGACTTAAAAGTTCCCTGCCAGCAAAGCTGGACTCATCCGAACTGTAGTTAATATTATATATATTATTTAATTGTATCAAGTGAGGAATGTAAACCAACACTTCTCTGACACTGCAGACTCTCCTGAAAACAGACAGACAATCAGAAAGCATTTCTGCTTACGTTAGAAGATGAATAAAGCAGTTATGAATAAAATGCAATGTCAGCTCTCAGAGCAAAAAAAGTGTACTTTGGGAACGTATGATTTCTAAATGAATAATAATACTTATGCACAAAAGCAAATATGGCAAGGAAATGAGCAGCGGCAGCGCTACTTAAAAACAGATAAGTGCCTACCTGCAAGAGAGTGCAAGCCCCACTTGTGGGATAAAATACACACCTAGCATGCACATGACCTGTCTACCACTGGAGGATGTTGGTTTCCTATAACAGCTTGCATGCAACGTATTAAGTACTCGTCCCTCCCACTGCGGAGAAGTCATCCCCCTATGGGAGGGGACCTATCACTAACTAAATCCTAACCTATGCATATGCATAGCCTGGGTGCGCTACCACGTAAAATCGAAAATTGAAAATTGCGCAAAAGGTGGATCAGCGCATCACCAGGCCGCCTCCGAATGGCCTCCAATCAGAGGTGCGCTGAGCCCCCCCAGGAACTACAAACCCACCTTGAACCCAAACAGAAGCTCTGCATATACACCAAAGCATGGCTGTTAAGTGGGAGCAGCTGACCAAAAATGAATTAAATTAGTACATAGCAAGGAAATGAGCAGCGCTACTAAAAAACAGATAAGTGCCCACCTGCAACAGAGTGCAAGCCCCACTTGTGGGATAAAATACACACCTAGTATACACATGACCTCGCACCCAGGCTATGCATATGCATAGGTTAGGATTTAGTTAGTGTTAGGTCCCCTCCCATAGGGGGATGACTTCTCCGCAGTGGGAGGGACGAGTACTTAACAAGTTGCATGCAAGCTGTTACAGGAAACCAACATCCTCCTCTAGTGGTAGACAGGTCATGTGTATGCTCGGTGTGTATTATATCCCACAAGTGGGGCTTGCACTCTTTTGCAGGTAGGCACTTATCTGTTTTTAGTAGCGCTGTTCATTTCCTTGCCATGTACTAATTTAATTCATTTTTGGTCAGCTGCTCCCACTTAACAGCTTTGCTTTTGGTATATATGCAGAGCTTCTGTTTGGGTTCAAGGTGTGTTTGCAGTTTCTGGGGGGGCTCAGTGCACCTCTGATTGTAGGCCATTCGGAAGCGGCCTGGTGATGCGCTGATCCACCTTTTGCACAAAAGGAAATATGATAACCGTATGGCATATAAAAAGTAGAAAAACATGTTTTATTTAATATTTATACCGGTTTTATACTGCTTTAAACAAGAAACAGTGAGCAAGTTGAGATAAGTCCTTCAGAAAACAGCACTGAGGGCTCAGAGAAGCTCTTTTGCATAGATAACTGAAGTTTCTTAAAGGGAACCTAAACTGAGAAGGATATGGATTTTTCCTTTTAAAATACCAGTTGCCTGACTCTCCTGCTGCTCCTGTAGCTCTAATACTTTTAGCCACAGCCCCTGAACAAGCATGCAGATCAGGTGCTCTGACTGAAGTCAGACTGGATTAGTTGCATGCTTGTTTCAGGTGTGTGATCCAGACTCTACTGCAGCCAAAGATCAGCAGGACTGCCAAGCAAATAGTATTGTTTAAAAGGAAACATCCATATCCCTTTCAGTTTAGGCTCCCTTTAACTCTTCCTGTACTGGAAACAATATAAGACTCATATCTGTGCTACTAATGTTCTATCTCTTAGCTGTGTTACACATACAAATCATTATATAGTACGTTCATTTTCACTTCAGACTCCCTTTAATGTGGCTCATTACCATTTATAAAAAAATGTACATGTAAAATGGCCTTTATTGCTGAAACACTATGGCCTCAATTCACAGCTGCTTTACCAAACACTTTATCAAACGTTTGATAATTTACCTCATGGGTAAAATCTAAATTTGAATTTACTAAGGTGTTACATATTTGTTAAATGTTTTATCAATAAAACGTTCAATAGTTCTATAATACCTTAGTGAATTCAAAATTAGATTTTACCCATGAGGTAAATTATCAAACGTTCCATAAAGTGTTTGATAAAGCTCTGTGAATTGAGGCCTATGTGATCTGTAATAAAACATTTTTTAATCAAGCTACAGAAAACAATTGAGGCAAAGTAAACAGTCTGGACAAGGAAGTAGCAGTCGCCTGGTTAGAACTCGTAAAACCAGTTACTGAGGCAATTCTTTATGAAATCTTACAAAGTAGGTAACAGGGAGCGGCCGCAGGGAAGAGCTGCAGTGTGTAATGTCACAGTGACACCTCCTAAGACAACACAAATACCAGTGCAGTCCCAAGGCCGCAGGCAGGATACACAACAAGGCCGCAGACAGGATTACACAACAAGGCCGCAGACAGGATTACACAACAAGGCCGCAGGCAGGATACACAGGCCGGGGACCGGAAGAGTGGACTTAAAGAGACACTGAAGCGAAAAAAAAATGATGATATTATGATTTGTATGTGTAGCACAGATAAGAAATAAAACATTAAGATCAGATACATCCGTGTAATTGTTTCCAGTACAGGAAGAGTTAAGAAACTCCAGTTGTTATCTCTATGCAAAAAAGCCATTAATCTCTACGACTTTCAAAATCGTGGAGAGGGCTGTCTTCTGACTTTTATTATCTCAAATGTAAGTGAACAGTTTTCTTTTTCTCTGCCAGAGGAGAGTTCATTACTTCACAGACTGCTCTGAAGGAATCATTTTGAATGCTGAGCGTTGTGTAATCTGCACATATTATAGAATGATGCAATATTAGAAAACGCACTATATACCTGAAAATAAAAATATGAGAATATTTTTTTTGCTGCTAATCTTCTAGTAATTATTCATAGTACACAACCAATTCATTATATCATATATTTTTTTTCGCTTCAGTGTCTCTTTAAGGTGGTCATACATTAGAACGAATATGGGCTGATTCAACCAAGAGACAAATTTATCTCTAATTGAATCTGGTTAGAGATAAATTTGTCTCTAATCGAATCTGTCCATACACTACAGGCCGATTCCTGTCAGATTTCAGCATGAAATCATCAGGGAATCGGCTGAGCCGCCGCTGTCCGCCTCGCCGCTGCCCCCAAATGTATAAATGTATGTAGTGTAGTGCATTTATACATTACTCGTCCTGTAGCAGCTTCCGCCCGGTGTCCGTCCATCTCGCCGGGTAACAGCCGCATACACACTAGCGGCGCATAGCGTCTGACGTCAGCCGATATGCGCCTTCTTGACGTCAGAGCACCGCCGGCGTGTATGCGGAACCCGGCGAGATGGACGGAAACCGCATGGAGGCTAACACTGGACAGGTAATGTATAAATGCACTACACTACATACATGTATAGATTGCGGTGGCAGCGGCAGGGGTTTCGTCGTCTCGTCGTTCGTTTGCAATTCAGCCGACGTACCGCCGCGCACCCAACCAACCAACCTCAGCCCGACATTTTCCAACATGCGCAATCGACCATGCAGCCAATTTCTGTCCCGAAATTGGTCGCTTTGTCGGTCGGACATGCACTTGGCTGCAACAATTTTTCATCCAATTCGATTATAATAATTGAATTGGATGGTCGATTGGTTGGTTGGTCACCTAGTTGGTCACCTTTACTGTAAAATCCCATAAATTATAAAACTACAACACTGAGTCTGAAAGGAAAAGCCCTAATGTGTGCAATAATAAAATTTATAATGTTATTCATATACACTAAATCCAGGGGCGTAATTAGAAATCACCGGCCCACCTGCCTAATTTCGGATGAGCCCCCTTCTAACCCCCCTTCCCCCCCCCACCCCACAGAAATTGGAAAGGCAGGCCAGGTGAGATATTTAAAAAAAAAAAAAAAAGCCATACTTACATTTAAGGTTAGCCAGGTATAGGTGCCCTCCGGCTTAGTGCAGCCAGGTATAGGTGCCCTAGTTTAGGTTATCCAGGTGTATAGGTGCCCCCATTGTAGGTAGCCAGGTATATGTGCCCCAGTATAGGTTAGCCAGGTATAGGTGCCCCCAGTATAGGTAGCCAGGAATAGGTGCCCCCAGTATAGGTAGCCAGGAATAGGTGCCCCCAGTATAGGTAGCCAGGCATAGGTGCCCCCAGTATAGGTAGCCAGGCATAGGTGCCCCCAGTATAGGTAGCCAGGTATAGGTGCCCCCAGTATAGGTAGCCAGGCATAGGTGCCCCCATTGTAGGTAGCCAGATATAGGTGCCCCAGTATAGGTTAGCCAAGTATAGTTGCCCCAGTGTAGGTAGCCAGGTATAGGTACCCCAGTGTAGGTTAGCCAGGTATAGGTGCCCTCCGGCTTAGTGCAGCCAGGTATAGGTGCCCTAGTTTAGGTTATCCAGCTATATAGGTGCCCCCAGTATAGGTAGCCAGGTATAGGTACCCCCAGTATAGGTAGCCAGGTATAGGTGCCCCCAGTATAGGTAGCCAGGTATAGGTGCCCCCAGTATAGGTAGCCAGGTATAGGTACCCCCAGTATAGGTAGCCAGGTATAGGTACCCCCAGTATAGGTAGCCAGGTATAGGTGCTCCCAGTATAGGTAGCCAGGTATAGGTGCCCCCAGTATAGGTAGCCAGGTATAGGTGTCCTCAGTATAAGCAGCCAGGTATAGGTGCCCCCAGTATAGGTAGCCAGGTATAGGTACCCCCAGTATAGGTAGCCAGGTATAGGTGCTCCCAGTATAGGTAGCCAGGTATAGGTGCCCCCAGTATAGGTAGCCAGGTATAAGTGTCCTCAGTATAAGCAGCCAGGCATAGGTGCCCCCAGCTTAGGGTAGCCAGGTATAGGGGCCCTCAGTATAGGTAGCCAGGTATAGCTACTCCCAGTACAGTTAGCAAGGTATAGATGCCCCAGGTATAGGTGCCCCCAGTATAGGTAGCCAGGTATAGGTGCCCTCAGTATAGGTAGCCAGGTATAGGTACCCCCAGTATAGGTAGCCTGGTATAAGTGCCCCCAGCTTAGGGTAGCCAGGTATAGGTGCCCTCAGTATAGGTAGCCAGGTATAGGTGCCCCCATTGTAGGTAGCCAGGTATAGGTGCCCCAGTATAGGTTAGCCAAGTATAGGTGCCCCCAGTATAGTTAGCCAGGTATAGGTGCCCCCAGTATAGTTAGCCAGGTATAGGTGCCCCAGTATAGGTAGCCAGGTATAGGTGCCCCCAGTGTAGGTAGCCAGGTATAGGTGCCCCAGTATAGGTAGCCAGGTATAGGTGCCCCCAGTGTAGGTAGCCAGGTATAGGTGCCCCCAAGCTTAGTGTAGCCAGGTATAGGTGCCCTAGTTTAGGTTATCCAGGTATATAGGTGTCCCAGTATAGGTTAGCCAGATCCAGATGTATCAGTGTAGGTAGCAAAGTATAGGTGCCCCTGGCATAGGTTAGCCAGCTATACATTCTCCCAGTATAGGTAGCCAGGCATAGGTTCTCTCAGTATAGCAATCCATGTAAAGGTGCCCCCAGCATAGGTTAGTTAGGTCTATAGATGGGAGCAGCGGGCACACAGTGGCGGGGGTCAGACTCCCCCTCACCTCAGGCCCTCACATCAGTGCTCCCAGCTCTCCTCTCCAGAAATAAGCACAGTGGCAGGGAACCTCACTTCTTCCTAGTACCAGGCGGTGACAGAGCTCTGCGTGCCTCCATCTTTAATGTCTCCAGTGCCGCTGTCTCTACTCCCTGATTAGAGGTGTTGGAGACATAGAAGAAGGAGGCACGCAGAGCTTTGTTGCAGCCTGGAACCTGGAGAGAGGCGAGTTCCCCGCCCGCTGCTGCTATCATATCTGGAGGGGGGAGCCGTGAGTGCTGAACGGGGGGGCCGAGGTAAGGGAAGTGGGAGGAGGGCCCCCCTACCCATGGCTGTGTGCTCACTGCCCCCTTGCTGCCGCTACAAATGGCCCTAGGTGGGTCTCCAATCAGTCTCCACCCCCCCCACAGGCCCCCCTGCGCCTGCATCCCTTACAGGGTCTATTGCTACGCCCCTGACTAAAGAAGTAATAAAATTGTGACTAATAAGCATCAAACTGCCAGCCGGATCACTGAATCACAATCACTGCATCTTGGTGGGGTCCAGCATGCGGCAATATTTTGATGGATATAAATGAGGATCTGTCTTATAATTAAAGTGAACCTGAACTCTTGCACAAGACAGAAGGAAAACTTAAAGAAATACAACCCCTCATCTGTGTCTAATCACAAGTTGTAATTTTATCTCTTCCCTGGTCACCTGACTGCCGCGGCAGATAAGCTCATTTGAAAGCACAGGATGTGACAATATGTCTGCTTCCATAAAAGCAGGAAGTAGACACCCTGGAGATTACCCTGGTCAGGCGCTAGCCTGATCTCCCTACATTGCAGTATTTGTAAGTTTACAAATGCTGCATAAGTTCAGCCTGCTGCTTTGGTGCCCTTGCTCCTGTCGTGCCCTAGGCCTAAATCCGGCCCTGCATGAGGAGGTAAATTTGGGTGCTGGGTGAAGCTGCTAGAAGACCATCGGCAACACTGCCAATATTCTACTAAAGCTTCTACCTTCTCCTAATATCATCCCCTAGCTAATCCTATAACTAGCCCTACTGTAACCCCGAGTCTAACACTACCGATCTCCTCTTAATGTAAATTCATGCCTCTGGCTATAGCAGCGATTTACATTGTGGTCTATGGCGCTGCCCAAATTACCAGGAGCCACATGAGCCCATGCCATTCTTAACATGTGATTGTGGAACCATATATCCATCTGTATAACCCTTTACCTGTGAGCTTTGCAATCTATTAGATACTTATCTCAGGAGAGAGAAGGCTCAGGATCCTCCAGAGGCGTCCCAGGCCTCCTACGCCAGGCAGTCCCAGCGCTGAGACCCCTGGAAATCGCAGGCCTGACTCCACAGTGCACCTGCAGTAAGTGGCACGCACCTGCTTGGGACTGGCTTTCTCCAATGAAGCCTGAGCGGGTCGATGCTACTGCACATGTGCAAACCATCAACAGTCATCAACGGTTTCCGCAAGGAGAACAGGAACAGACCACAGAGGACAACGGGGGAAGCCTCAGGAATAATTAGAGGCTTTCCTATCCCAAGGGCAGTACCCAAATTGGACACTTTTTTTTATTACAGGTACCCTTTAACTCCAGTGTATATAATGGTAGGTCAAGTCTTGGAACTGCATTTGTAAAAGTATTCATTACCAGAATTTCACTGGCAATCTGATCAAATCACAGACTGCTAACTCCTGGTTAAATATTTCAATTTTAAATGTGAAAACCAATAGCTTTTATCAGCAACACCTCTCATGCAGTCTAACATTAGTCACTGGCTTGAGAGGCAAATGACACTGCATTACCACAGGATTACATATCAATATTCTAGGTTTACCTCCTGCGGATGCTTCTCTCTATCCGACCAATATAGCCAGCCTCATAACAGCTGCGGTTTTACAAAAAGGCCTTACCAGTAATAAACACCACACACTGTTGGGTCTTTGTGGATTACTCTGCTTGTAGAAGGAATACGTCAAACCCGATTACCCACTAGGCTCAGTCTATAAACTGGGATCCTCCAGACATGCAGTCAATACTGATCTTGCTTATTAGATTTATATTTTGCATGCTTTGCAAATTGAGATAATAATACCAACATCATCATCATTTGTATAAAGCTTTTCTTCTGTCGGACTCAAAGCACTTGAGAGCTGCAACCGCTAAGGGCACACTCAGTAGGCCAACCTCGGGCGTTAGGGAGCCTTTTCCAACGATTCCTAAAGGTGGCCACTAATGGTCCAATTTCTAGCGAAAAATCGTTCCAGCGATCACAAATTCTTATCGGAAGAAAAATCGTTCACTACACCATCAACGAACCAATCTTTGCTTCCCATCAAATCACAACGAACAAGAAAATCCAAATTTTGGTTTGCCAAAAATCCAAAATCGGACGACTATTTTTTATAATAGTTCAAAATCGATTGTGCCCATCAACTGAGAACATTTTTAACCAATCCGATCAGAATTTCTGATCGCTCTAACGATTTTTCTCTAGAAATTGGACCGTTAGTGGTCATCTTCACTGAATAGTTAACTGGCTCTTTCAGGATTTCAACATGGTCTCCCATGTCAAAAGTGATGTATTTAAACCAAAGGTTTGAACTTATTAGTGGGGTCTGTATGGCTGATATTGTAGAGAACCCCCCCCCACACACACACACAGTGTGATGTCATGACCATGGCCCTGACAGTTTCCTGTCTGCGAGCCTTGTTGCATTGTGGGAAATAATGTCTGTTTACAACTGCCAAGCAACCAGTATCTCCCTCTGTGTATATGTATGTCTATAAAAACAACCTTTTAGCCTATCACAATTGTTAGTGGGTGTTATCAATAATGGCAGTTGGTGTGATCTAGTTTTTTTTCTTGTCTGCCAGTAGTAAAGATGATGATGTGCCGGCTGATTGTGGATCAGACAACCTGAACAAATTACACACCTAATATAAATCATTTCTTGATCTCTCCTATTTTTTCTAGTTTTTACTTTGCAGAGTATTGTCAGTAGCCAAATACCCAGACATAAAAAACAACAAAAACTTTGAAAAAAATGTTAAAATAAAATATTAACAAAGGTCAGGATGTCCTTTCCTGAAGAGATACAAATATATAAATGATCACCTCAATACCATCCCCAGCTCTCGACACGGTACGGTTTGATAAATGGCACAAATCTAAGGAGACAAAGAAATATTTTAGTCCAAGTAACTGATAAAGTTCATCCGGTGTCTTCTAATCAGGCTTTTGAGGTCTGTCAGTGACTAAGTCATATGGTATCAGCACAAAAAGTTGGCTGCTCTCTTTATGAATTGTTAAAATTGGGGGGTAAGAGGTGCCCGGTGGTGGGTGATGCAATATATAAAAATTGTAATTAAAAAAAAAGTGGTATTTCAGCCCGCGGGGATTTTTCACCTTATGCATCAGAGCAATTTTCACCTCCCATTCATTCGCTAATAACTTTATCACTACTTATCACAATTTATTGATTTATATCTTGTTTTTTCCGCCACTAATTAGGCTTTCTTTGGGTGGTACATTTTGCTAAGAATTCTTTTTTTATAAATGCATTTTAACAGGATTAATAAGAAAAAAAATGGGAAAAATTCATTATTTCTCAGTTTTCGTCCATTGTAGCTTTAAAATAATCCACGCTACCATAATTAAAACCTATGCATTTTATTTGCGCGTTTGTCTCGGTTATGACACCATTTAAATTTTGTCCCTATCACAATGTATGGTGCCAATATTTTATTTGGAAATAAAAGGTGATTTTTTTTCCATTTTGCGTCCATCACTATTTACAAGCTTATAATTTAAAAAAAATGTTCGTAGTATACCGCCTTCAAATGCATATTTAAAAAGTTCAGACCCTTAGTTAACTATTTATGTCTTTTTTTTTTTTTTATATAATAGTAATTTTTTTTTTCCATTAAAAATTTTATTTGGGTAATATTTTGGTGTGGGAAATAAACAGTTGATTTTTAATGTTATTATATGTGTAAATTGTAATGCAAAAAATATGTAGATGTAGTTTTACTATTTGGCCACAAGATGAGTTTTTTTTCTCTTTGTGCTTCTCGCTAAGCAGAAGCACAAGGAGGATGCGGAAAATTGTACGTGCAGAGAGACTGAAGCCTCTAGTAAGAGCACTTCCGTTTTTCTGCTGGGGACACGGATCGGTGATCGGGAACCATGTACCTGTTCACTGATCCCAGGGCTACCGGAGGACAGCACGGGGGCGCGATCGAAGCGCGGCACCACAGCAGAGCAGCCGTCTGGACGTGAGCATCACGTCCGGGCGGCAGAAATGGTTAAAGAGACACTGAAGCGAAAAAAAAATTGTGATATCATGAATTGGTTGTGTAGTACGGGTAATTACTAGAACATTGGTAGCAAATAAAATATTCTCATTTTTATTTTCAGTTATACAGCTTGTTTTTATAACATTGCATCATTCTGTAATATTTGCAGTTTACACATTACTCAGCATTCTACAGGCCCTACATGTTTTTACAGAACAGGCAGTGAACTTTTGACCTGTCCTGAACTGTTCTCTGCAAAAGAAAAATGCAATACAGCTGAGATAACCAAATCAGAAGTCAGAGCTCTCTGTGTCAGAGCTCAATGGCTATTTTGCATAGATAGCAACTGGAGATTCTTAACTCTTTCTGTACTGGAAACAAATATTAGACTTAAGTCTCTGCTCCTAATGTTTTATTTCTTAGCTGTACTACACAACCAATTCATTATATCATCATTCTTTTTCCGCTTCAGTGTCTCTAACTAGAGATGGATGTCTAGACTGTGAATAGGATTTTTTTTTTCAACAAAACAAAACAATGGGTTTCATGGGCAACAATGTGAAACGCATTGTCTTGTTCCAAAATAAAAACTTTTGGTTGCTAGACACTAGTCACATGAAGCAAAAATGAAGCATCAACACGTAACCCCCGACACGTACCCCCCCACATGTACTCCCTCTCGACACGTACCCCCCCCCCCCCCCCGACACGTACCCCCCCAACGTTTGCGGCCTCCTTTTCTACAAAGAAGGATACTTCTTGGATGGCACTTTTGTAGAGCCCACAACAAGGCGTTTCCCTGTCATCCGTTCCCCTGAAAAGGTACAGACCACTATTGCTGGTTTACCATCACTGCTTGTCAGCATCTTGGCTCACAATGGGCCTGATCCAATTCACTACTTCACATTTCTGTGGCTGATCAGTAAATGTAACTACCAAACATGATCTGAGTAGACATTGGCAGCGAGGTCTGACATGGGCTCTTGCAGGAGTCACTCTGCTATAACAAGCAATGACAATTGCATTAAAGGGAATCCCAGGATGACAGTGATATGGAGGCTGCCATATTTATTTCCTTATAAACAATTCCAGTTGCCTGGCTGCCCTGCTGATCTGGCATAAGTAATGTCTTGAGTTGAAACCCTGGAACAAGCATATAGCTAATCCAGTTAAACCTGAGTCAGAGCACCTGATCTGCATGCTTGTTTGGGGTCTGTAGCTAAAAGTATTAGAGACAGAGGATCAGGAGGGCTGCCAGGCAACTGGTATTGTTTAAAAGGAAATAAATATGGCAGCCTCCATAAACCTCTCGCCCAGGTTCCCTTTAAGCAGCATTGTTATCCCATAAGTAAGTGGTGGGTACTATGCTGGCGTCTGACTACATACAATCAAGCAGCTCATTTAGGGAGGACATGCAAGGAATTTTATACGGTAACCCAAGTTATAAACTGCTTAAAAAAAAAAAAACACACACTTACAGGGAGAATCCAGCTCTCATCCAGGAAGCTTGCATTCTATTGAGGAAAAAATACAAAATACAACAAGTTATTATTTGTTAAGAGTTGACATCTTCTGCAGCGCTGTACAGAATATGTATTGTCTTGTCACCAACTGTCCCTTAAAGGGACACTGTAGGAGGGTCGGGAGAAAATGAGTTGAAGTTACCTGGGGCTTCTAATGGTCCCCCACAGACATCCTGTGCCCGCGCAGCCACTCACTGATGCTCCGCCCCCGCAGATATCCTGTGCCCGCGCAGCCACTCCCCGATGCTCCAGCCCCGCCTCAGGTTCACTTCCGGAATTTCAGACTTTAAAGTCTGAAAACCAGGAGTGCACGGCGCAGGCACAGACCATACTGGGCCTGCGCAGTACGCTCCTGGTGCCATCAGCGGGAGTGAGGACACGGCAACGCAGGCGCAGTGGTTTTCAGACTTTAAAGTCTGAAATTCCAGAAGTGAACCGGAGGCGGGGCCGGAGCATCGGTGAGTGGCTGCGAAGGCACAGGACGTCTGCAGGGGACCGTTAGAAGCCCTGGGTAACTTCAACTCATTTTCCCCCGACCCCCCCTACAGTGTCCCTTTAACCACTTAAGGACTGCAGTCATAAAACCCCTTAAGGACCAGAGCCTTTTTTTCCATTCGGACCACTGCAGCTTTCACGGTTTATTGCTCAGTCATACAACCTACCACCTAAATGAATTCTACCTCCTTTTCTTGTCACTAATACAGCTTTCTTTCGGTGCTATTTGATTGCTGCTGCGAGTTTTAGTTTTTATTATATTCATCAAAAAAGACATGAATTTTGTCAAAAAAATGACTTTTTTAACTTTCTGTGCTGACAGTTTTCAAATAAAGTAAAATTTCCTATACATTTGAGCGCGAAAGTTATTCTGCTACATGTCTTTGATAAAAAAAAACCCATTCAGTGTATATTTATTGGATTGGGTAAAAGTTATAGCGTTTACAAACTATGGTGCAAAAAGTGAATTTTCCCATTTTCAAGCATCTCTGACTTTTCTGCGCACCTGTCAGGTTTCATGAGGGGCTAAAATTCCAGGATAGTACAAATACCCCCCAAATGACCCCATTTTGGAAAGAAGACATCCCAAAGTATTCAGTGAGAGGCATGGTGAGTTCATAGAAGATTTTATTTTTTGTCACAAGTTAGCGGAAAATGACACTTTGTAACAAAAAAAAAAAAAAAAGTTTCCATTTCTTCTAACTTGCGACAAAAAAAAAAATGAAATCTGCCACGGACTCACTATGCTCCTCTCTGAATACCTTGAAGTGTCTACTTTCCAAAATGGGGTCATTTGTGGGGTGTGTTCACTGTCCTGGCATTTTGGGGGGTGCCTAATTGTAAGCACCCCTGTAAAGCCTAAAGATGCTCATTGGACTTTGGGCCCCTTAGCGCAGTTAGGCTGCAAAAAAGTGCCACACATGTGGTATTGCCGTACTCAGGAGAAGTAGTATAATGTGTTTTGGGGTGTATTTTTACACATACCCATGCTGGGTGGGAGAAATATCTCCGTAAATGACAATTGTTTTCTTTTTTTAACACACAATTGTCAATTTATAGAGATATTTCTCCCACTCAGCATGGGTATGTGGAAAAATACACCCCAAAACACATTATACTACTTCTCCTGAGTACGGCGATACCACATGTGTGGCACTTTTTTGCACCCTAACTGCGCTAAGGGGCCCAAAGTCCAATGAGTACCTTTAGGATTTCACAGGTCATTTTGAGAAATTTCGTTTCAAGACTGCTCCTCACGGTTTAGGGCCCCTAAAATGCCAGGACAGTATAGGAATCCCACAAATTACCCCATTTTAGAAGGAAGACACCCCAAGGTATTCCATTAGGAGGATGGTGAGTTCATAGAAGATTTTTTTTTTTGTCACAAGTTAGCGGAAATTGATTTTAATTGTTTTTTTTCACAAAGTGTCATTTTCTGCTAACTTGTGACAAAAATAAAATCTTCTATGAACTCACCATACTCCTAACGGAATACCTTGGGTTGTCTTCTTTCTAAAATGGGGTCATTTGTGGGGTTCCTATACTGCCCTGGCATTTTAGGGGCCCTAAACCGTGAGGAGTAGTCTTGAAACCAAATGTCGCAAAATGACCTGTGAAATCCTAAAGGTACTCATTGGACTTTGGGCCCCTTAGCGCACTTAGGGTGCAAGAAAGTGCCACACATGTGGTACCGCCGTACTCAGGAGAAGTAGTATAATGTGTTTTGGGGTGTATTTTTACACATACAGATGCTAGGTGGGAGAAATATCTCTGTAAATGACAATTATTTGATTTTTTTTACACACAATTGTCCATTTACAGAGAGATTTCTCCCACCCAGCATGGGTATGTATAAAAATACACCTCAAAACACATTATACTACTTCTTCTGAGTACGGCGATACCACATGTGTGACACTTTTTTGCAACCTAGGTGCGCTAAGGGGCCTAACGTCCTATTCACAGGTCATTTTGAGGCATTTGGATTCTAGACTACTCCTCACGGTTTAGGGCCCCTAAAATGCCAGGGCAGTATAGGAACCCCACAAGTGACCCCATTTTAGAATGAAGACACCCCAAGGTATTCCGTTAGGGGTATGGTGAGTTCATAGAAGATTTTTTTTTTGTCACAAGTTAGCGGAAAATGACACTTTGTGAAAAAAAAAACAATACATATCAATTTCCGCTAACTTGTGACAAAAAATAAAATCTTCTATGAACTCACCATACTCCTAACGGAATACCTTGGGGTGTCTTCTTTCTAGAATGGGGTCATTTGTGGGGTTCCAATACTGCCCTGGCATTTTAGGGGCCCTAAACCGTGAGTAGTCGTCTTGAACCCAAATGTCTCAAAATGACCTGTGAAATCCTAAAGGTACTCATTGGACTTTGGGCCCCTTAGCACAGTTAGGCTGCAAAAAAGTGTCACACATGTGGTATCGCCGTACTCAGAAGAAGTAGTATAATGTGTTTTGTGGTGTATTTTTACATATAACCATGCTGGGTGGGAGAAATATCTCTGTAAATGACACATTTTTGATTTTTTTTACACACAATTGTCCATTTACAGAGAGATTTCTCCCACCCAGCATGGGTATGTGTAAAAATACACCACAAAACACATTATACTACTTCTCCTGAGTATGGCGATACTACATGTGACACTTTTTTGCAGCCTAGGTGCGCTAAGGGGCCCAACGTCCTATTCACAGGTCATTTTGAGGCATTTGTTTTCTAGACTACTCCCCACGGTTTAGGGCCCCTAAAATGCCAGGGCAGTATAGGAACCCCACAAGTGACCCCATTTTAGAAAGACGACACCCCAAGGTATTCCGTTAGGGGTATGGTGAGTTCATAGAAGATTTTATTTTTTGTCACAAGTTAGTGAAAAATGACACTTTGTGAAAAAAAACAATAAAAATCCAATTTCCGCTAACTTGTGACAAAAAATAAAATCTTCTATGAACTCATCATACACCTAACAGAATACCTTGGGGTGTCTTCTTTCTAAAATGGGGTCACTTGTGGGGTTCCTATACTGCCCTGGCATTTTACGGGCCCAAAACTGTGAGTAGTCTGGAAACCAAATTTCTCAAAATGACTGTTCAGGGGTATAAGCATCTGCAAATTTTGATGACAGGTGGTCTATGAGAGGGCAAATTTTGTGGAAACGGTCATAAGCAGGGTGGCCTCTTAGATGACAGGATGTATTGGGCCTGATCTGATGGATAGGAGTGCTAGGGGGGTGACAGGAGGTGATTGATGGGTGTCTCAGGGGGCGGTTAGAGGGGAAAATAGATGCAATCAATGCACTGGGGAGGTGATCGGAAGGGGGTCTGAGGGGGATCTGAGGGTTTGGCCGAGTGATCAGGAGCCCACACGGGGCAAATTAGGGCCTGATCTGATGGGTAGGTGTGCTAGGGGGTGACAGGAGGTGATTTATGGGTGTCTCAAGGTGTGATTAGAGGGGGGAAATAGATGCAAGCAATGCACTAGCGAGGTGATCAGGGCTGGGGTCTGAGGGCGTTCTGAGGTGTGGGCGGGTGATTGGGTGCCCGCAAGGGGCAGATTAGGGTCTAATCTGATGGGTAACAGTGACAGGTGGTGATAGGGGGTGATTGATGGGTAATTAGTGGGTGTTTAGAGGAGAGAAGAGATGTAAACACTGCACTTGGGAGGTGATCTGATGTCGGATCTGCGGGCGATCTATTGGTGTGGGTGGGTGATCAGATTGCCCGCAAGGGGCAGGTTAGGGGCTGATTGATGGGTGGCAGTGACAGGGGGTGATTGATGGGTGGCAGTGACAGGGGGTGATTGATGGGTGATTGACAGGTGATCAGTGGGTTATTACAGGGAATAACAGATGTAAATATTGCACTGGCGAATTGATAAGGGGGGGGGTCTGAGGGCAATCTGAGCGTGTGGGCGGGTGATTGGGTGCCCGCAAGGGGCAGATTAGGGTCTAATCTGATGGGTAACAGTGACAGGTGGTGATAGGGGGTGATTGATGGGTAATTAGTGGGTGTTTAGAGGAGAGAATAGATGTAAACGATGGATTTGGGAGGTGATCTGATGTCGGATCTGCGGGCGATCTATTGGTGTGGGTGGGTGATCAGATTGCCCGCAAGGGGCAGGTTAGGGGCTGATTGATGGGTGGCAGTGACAGGGGGTGATTGATGGGTGGCAGTGACAGGGGGTGATTGACAGGTGATCAGTGGGTTATTACAGGGAAGAACGGATGTAAATAATGCACTGGCGAATCGATAAGGGGGGGGGGTTGAGGGCAATCTGAGTGTGTGGGCGGGCGATTGGGTGCCCGCAAGGGTCTAATCTGATGGGTAACAGTGACAGGTGGTGATAGGGGGTGATTGATGGGTAATTAGTGGGTGTTTAGAGGAGAGAATAGATGTAAACGATGGATTTGGGAGGTGATCTGATGTCGGATCTGCGGGCGATCTATTGGTGTGGGTGGGTGATCAGATTGCCCGCAAGGGGCAGGTTAGGGGCTGATTGATGGGTGGCAGTGACAGGGGGTGATTGATGGGTGGCAGTGACAGGGGGTGATTGACAGGTGATCAGTGGGTTATTACAGGGAAGAACGGATGTAAATAATGCACTGGCGAATCGATAAGGGGGGGGGGTTGAAGGCAATCTGAGTGTGTGGGCGGGCGATTGGGTGCCCGCAAGGGTCTAATCTGATGGGTAACAGTGACAGGTGGTGATAGGGGGTGATTGATGGGTGATTGATGGGTAATTAGTGGGTGTTTAGAGGAGAGAATAGATGTAAACGATGGATTTGGGAGGTGATCTGATGTCGGATCTGCGGGCGATCTATTGGTGTGGGTGGGTGATCAGATTGCCCGCAAGGGGCAGGTTAGGGGCTGATTGATGGGTGGCAGTGACAGGGGGTGATTGATGGGTGATTGACAGTTGATCAGGGGGGATAGATGCATACAGTACGCAGGGGGGGGGAGGGTCTGGGGGGGTCTGGGGAGAATCTGAGGGGTGGGGGGGTGATCAGGAGGGAGCAGGGGGCAGTTTAGGGACTAAAAAAAAAAATAGCGTTGACAGATAGTGACAGGGAGTGATTGATGGGTGATTAGGGGGGTGATTGTGTGCAAATGGTGGTCTGGGGGGTGGGCAGGGGGGGGTCTGAGGGGTACTGTGGGCGATCAGGGGGCAGGGGGGGGCAGATCAGTGTGTTTGGGTGCAGACTAGGGTGGCTGCAGCCTGCCCTGGTGGTCCCTCGGACACTGGGACCACCAGGGCAGGAGGCAGCCTGTATAATACACTTTGTATACATTACAAAGTGTATTATACACTTTGTAGCGGCGATCGCGGGGTTAACAACCCGCCGGCGCTTCCGATTGGCCGGCGGGTTGACGTCGCGGGTGGGCGGAGCCTATTGCCGGTGGATGCGCGCGCATCCCAGCGCGCGATCCCCGGCCAGAGAGTGCCCCAGGACCTGACGCCAATCTGCGTTACGTGGTCCTGGGGCTGCCACTTTGCCGCCGCCAATATGAAGTAGGCGGTCGGCAAGTGGTTAAGGGGGTGCACAATCTAATCCCTATTATAGTCATATGTCCATCAGGGTCTAAGGTCAAAAATACGAGGAAGCCAATTCACTTATCTGTATGCTTTTGGGATGTGTGAGGAAAGTCCCCTTACTCATCAGGATAAAGCAGAGGGACACCAAGAGCCCCAATAGTGTAATTCGTCTTGGGGACAACAAAATAAATGAGAAGTTAAAATGATACTTACAAACCAGGGTTACCAATAGGCAACCACTGTATAGGCAGGTGGGGAGAACAATCCTGACCCCACTCAGGAATAAAAAGTCGCTCTCTGTAGACAGGAAAATAGGGTAACAACCCTCCACCCAGGGTGGACTCAATGTAGTGTACAAGATACAGAGGCGCCAAAAGAATAAAAGGTAATTACATGAACTTAAAAACCAACTGGTTAAACAGAGGAGGCAGCGGTGGTCTTATCCCCTCCAAACAGACACAGGCAAGGACTGCGATTCAGACAGTCAACAATTTATTCGGAACTCCAAAAAACAATGCAACGCGTTTCACGGGCCATACATCCCGCTTCCTCAGGAAAAATACAGTAGGAGTCACAGCGTCTGTATTATATCAGCGAGCTCGGCGCCTCACACAGAGGTGAGGAGCCTCACAGAGGCGGCGAGCTCGCTGATATAATACAGACGCTGTGACTCCTACTGTATTTTGCCTGAGGAAGCGGGATGTATGGCCCGTGAAACGCGTTGCATTGTTTTTTGGAGTTCCGAATAAATTGTTGACTGTCTGAATCACAGTCCTTGGCTGTGTCTGTTTGGAGGGGGTAAGATCACCGCTGCCTCCTCTGTTTAACCAGTTGGTTTTTTAAGTTCATTTAATTACCTTTTATTCTTTTGGCGCCTCTGTATCTTGTACATTACTCATCAGGATGTTTCTTCCCTGGAGAGACACACATTGGTTGCTCACCCAACCTTAGTGGAACTGAGACTCAGAGGACTGCCCCATGACCAGATATCCCCAAAGCCTAATAAGTGTCTGCCTGATCTGCAGTATCCTGAACCGTGTGAGCAATATTCAGCCAATAATGACTCCACTACAACAGGCTTTCTGCCATTTCCCCTCCCTATGTAGCCCCATGGTTATTGGAGCCATGTTTATCCAGTCCAGTTTATTTGTTGTTGTTTGTAGTTTAAAGAGATAGGGCCTGATTCACAAAGCGGTGCAAAGTGTTTGCACGCCTGATGAAAAGCCCTTTATCACGCCTAAACTCAGTTTAGGCGTGATAAAATGAAACTCGCGCAAAATTCCTGCACGCGATGCGCCCATTAAACCCTATGGGCGCTGCGCGCAGAGTTGCGCCTTTGCGCGCGAAAAAGAGCACAAACCAGTGCTAACTCAGCAGTGCAAAGGTTATCACGCCTAAAGTCTTTTAGGTGTGATAACTGAGTTATCACCGCTTTGTGAATCAGGCCCATACTGTAGGGAAGGGGGGGGGGGGTGTCGGGGGAAAATGATTTGAACTTACCCGGGGCTTCTAATGGTATTGTATTGCGCAGGCCCAGTATAGTCTATGCCTGCACAGTACACTCCTGGTGACATCAGCAGTAGTGAGGACACGGCAACGCAGGCGCAGTGGTTTTCAGACTTTAAAGTCTGAAATTCCAGAAGTGAACCGGAGGCGGGGCCGGAGCATTGGGGAGTGGCTGCGCGGGCACAGGATGTCTGCGGGGGCGGAGCATCGGTGAGTGGCTGCGCGGGCACAGGATGTCTGCGGGGGCGGAGCATCTGTGAGTGGCTGCGCGGGCACAGGATATCTGCGGGGGAGGAGCATTGGTGAGTGGCTGCGCGGGCACAGGATATCTGCGGGGGCGGAGCATTGGTGAGTGGCTGGGCGGGCACAGGATGTCTGCGGAGGGCGGAGCATTGGTGAGTGGCTGCGCGGGCACAGGATGTCTGCGGGGGGCGGAGCATTGGTGAGTGGCTGGGCGGGCACAGGATATCTGCGGGGGAGGAGCATCGGTGAGTGGCTGCGCGGGCACAGGATGTCTGTGGGGAAGCATTAGAAGCCCCAGGTAAGTTCAACTCATTTTTCCCCTGACCCCCCTACAGGGTCCCTTTAAATTATTTACATTTCTTGAAATGGATAATTTTTACTTTTTCATACCTGTAATTGTAGAGCAAAAGTGCTTTGAGATACTACCAGCAGCAAAGACAGAAACGGTTCTGCAAAACAAGAAGAAAAAAAAAAAAAATTAATGGAGCTTCCTTAAAGGACACCCGAAGCGGAAATAAACTAATGAAACAAACAATTCTATCTATCTTCCTTCTCCTAAAAATGACTTTTTAAGATATTCCACAGTTTTATTTATGGTTAAATCTACTTTTTAAGTTTTAACTGTTTTATTGTTTTTGCTCAATGACACACTCTTTGAAGTATGCCAGAGCTAAAATCTATGAACTATTGACCCTTCTCTTTCTTGCTCTCAGAAGCCATTTTCTGCTAGGGAAGGGTTTTATAGTTGGCATTTCTTATCAGTGAGGGTCACACTGTAGTCACTTCCTGTCTGAGTCAGGACTGAGTCAGCCACTTACATACCTGATATTTAACTATTTCAGGCAGAGAAAGAAAAAAAAGGAACCCAGCCTAGTTATGTGTGTGCTAGGCACTGTACATACACATGTCTATCTCATCATGTCACATGTCACCTCGGGTATCCTTTAATATTTTAGAGTAATATTTTGTAACATTTCATACAGCTGAGTTTTGTTAGTACTGTTTCTTTCACTATTCATCACCTTAATGCTGAACTATTTTGCCTTTCAGTGGTGGAGGTTAATAAGGTCAGCATGATGTTTACTGTTAAATTAGTCAACGCCATTGTAAAATCTTCACCCCGATTTACATTCTTAAATTTATCAAAGATTCTGGCATATGTACTGCAGGCAATGTGAATTGATGCGTTTCCCCCCCTCTGAATTGAGCAGGAGCATCAGACGATCTCCTAGAGTTCTGGGGGAAAAGGCTGGATGATATTTGTGCCTAGGCTAATCATCATATGCAAATATCTTTGTGATTATTACATAACTGTTCAGCAAGCAGCAGCTTTCCATTTCCAGGTCGCCATTTCTAACATGTTAAAAAAAAAATGTCTACTGTCAAAGGCGGCACATGCTGGAGGTGTCAAACGCACGGTGGTACATCATTTCTAATGGGAGAGCCCAAACATACAACCATTACAGTAACTCACAGGGAGCCATATAACTGCTAAACTGTTAGTAGCGTGCAACTGGAAGAGCTCCTGCATTCCTACTATTCTCCAGGTCTTCAAAGGACTAAACAAGAGCTGTAGACTGGATGATGTGTTTCACAGTGCACATGACAGCATAGAAGCCTTTGGCTTGGTACAAATACAGGGATTCCTCTGAAGCAGAGTCTCTCGTAGGTAGATCAGGAATCGGGGTAGATACCTCCTGTATAGTTGTCTAGAGTGGCGATAACCATACTTGAAATGGAATATCCCACTTGTATGAGGACTTGGATTGTAGAGAGACGGTAAGAGATTGAATGTTTTTTATGCTTTGTCTTTTTTCCCCTTTTCTCCTTTCTATTATCCTTCTGTCTCTCCTTCAGATGAAGGTACAAGTCAGTAGCATGACTATGAAAGTGTAATAGACTGATTTTTGTGTACTAAAATCTGTAAAGCAGTGATTTCCCAATTAGCTATTGGAAAAGAATATTATTCTTTGAAAGATCTATGTAAATAACAGGCTGAAATACAGGATCAGGATTTGGCCATCTACTGGTTGAGTCTGTTAATGTTTAGAAACTAGTTTTACCTGTGGAAAGTACCAAGGGGTGGCTCTTGGCCTGGCTACCTCATTCTCATTAGACATGATGCAGACAGTGGAACCATGCTCATTGAGTTCTTACTTATAATTCCCCTTTTTTAGGGTGTAACATTTTGGAGGTCCCACCGAGATGAATGTGATGAGGATTAGCTGCCCAGACAGATGTCCCTAATCATCATTCAACTTCGCACACGCTGATTGCCAGAGAAGACAGGGAGATCGTAGTAGTAGCGGTGGATGGAGAGACTTGCCAGAGAGAACAGGGAGATCGTAGTAGTAGCGGTGGACGAAGAGACTTGCCAGAGAGGACATGGAGATCGTAGTAGTAGCGGTGGACGGAGAGACTTGCCAGAGAGGTCAGGGAGATCGTAGTAGTAGCGGTGGACGGTGAGACTTGCCAGAGAGGACAGGGAGATCGTAGTAGTAGCGGTGGATGGAGAGACTTGCCAGAGAGGACAGGGAGATCGTAGTAGAAGCGGTGGACGGAGAGACTTCCCATAGAGGACAGGGAGATCGTAGTAGTAGCGGTGGACGGAGAGACTTGCAAGAGGGGACAGGGAGATCGTAGTAGTAGCGGTGGAAGGAGAGACTTGCCAGAGAGGACAGGGAGATCGTAGTAGTAGCGGTGGATGGAGAGACTTGCAAGAGGGGACAGGGAGATCGTAGTAGTAGCGGTGGATGGAGAGACTTGCCAGAGAGGACAGGGAGATCGTAGTAGTAGCGGTGGACGGAGAGACTTGCCAGAGAGGACAGGGAGATCGTAGTAGTAGCGGTGGACGGAGAGACTTGCCAGAGAGGACAGGGAGATCGTAGTAGTAGCGGTGGACGGAGAGACTTGCCAGAGAGGACAGGGAGATCGTAGTAGTAGCGGTGGAAGGAGAGACTTGCCAGAGAGGACAGGGAGATCGTAGTAGTAGCGGTGGACGGAGAGACTTGCCAGAGAGGACAGGGAGATCGTAGTAGTAGCGGTGGACGGAGAGACTTGCCAGAGAGGTCAGGGAGATCGTAGTAGTAGCGGTGGAAGGAGAGACTTGCCAGAGAGGACAGGGAGATCGTAGTAGTAGCGGTGGATGGAGAGACTTGCCAGAGAGAACAGGGAGATCGTAGTAGAAGCGGTGGATGGAGAGACTTCCCATAGAGGACAGGGAGATCGTAGTAGTAGCGGTGGACGGAGAGACTTGCCAGAGGGGACAGGGAGATCGTAGTAGTAGCGGTGGACGGAGAGACTTGCCAGAGAGGACAGGGAGATCGTAGTAGTAGCGGTGGATGGAGAGACTTGCCAGAGAGAACAGGGAGATCGTAGTAGAAGCGGTGGATGGAGAGACTTTCCATAGAGGACAGGGAGATCGTAGTAGTAGCGGTGGACGGAGAGACTTGCCAGAGGGGACAGGGAGATCGTAGTAGTAGCGGTGGACGGAGAGACTTGCCAGAGAGGACAGGGAGATCGTAGTAGTAGCAGTGGATGGAGAGACTTGCCAGAGAGGACAGGGAGATCGTAGTAGTAGCAGTGGATGGAGAGACTTGCCAGAGAGGACAGGGAGATCGTAGTAGTAGCGGTGGACGGAGAGACTTGCCAGAGAGGACAGGGAGATCGTAGTAGTAGCGGTGGACGGAGAGACTTGCCAGAGAGGACAGGGAGATCGTAGTAGTAGCGGTGGATGGAGAGACTTGCCAGAGAGAACAGGGAGATCGTAGTAGAAGCGGTGGATGGAGAGACTTCCCATAGAGGACAGGGAGATCGTAGTAGTAGCGGTGGACGGAGAGACTTGCCAGAGGGGACAGGGAGATCATAGTAGTATAGCGGTGGACAGAGAGACTTGCCAGAGAGGACAGGGAGATCGTATTAGTAGCGGTGGAAGGAGAGACTTGCCAGAGGGGACAGGGAGATCGTATTAGTAGCGGTGGATGGAGAGACTTGCCAGAGGGGACAGGGAGATCGTATTAGTAGCGGTGGACGGAGAGACTTGCCAGAGGGGACAGGGAGATCGTATTAGTAGCGGTGGACGGAGAGACTTGCCAGAGGGGACAGGGAGATCGTATTAGTAGCGGTGGACGGAGAGACTTGCCAGAGAGGACAGGGAGATTGTAGTAGTAGCAGTGGACGGAGAGACTTGCCAGAGGGGACAGGGAGATCGTAGTAGTAGCGGTGGACGGAGAGACTTGCCAGAGAGGACAGGGAGATCGCAGTGGTAGCAGTGGATGGAGAGACTTGCCAGAGAGGACAGGGAGATCTTAGTAGTAGCGGTGGACAGAGAGACTTGCCAGAGAGGACAGGGAGATCGTATTAGTAGCGGTGGAAGGAGAGACTTGCCAGAGGGGACAGGGAGATCGTAGTAGTAGCGGTGGATGGAGAGACTTGCCAGAGAGAACAGGGAGATCGTAGTAGAAGCGGTGGATGGAGAGACTTCCCATAGAGGACAGGGAGATCGTAGTAGTAGCGGTGGACGGAGAGACTTGCCAGAGGGGACAGGGAGATCGTAGTAGTAGCAGTGGACGGAGAGACTTGCCAGAGGGGACAGGGAGATCGTAGTAGTAGCGGTTCGGATAGACTTGCCAGAGAGGACAGGGAGATCGTTGTAGTAGCAGTGAATGGAGAGACTTGCCAGAGAGGACAGGGAGATCGTAGTAGTAGCGGTGGACTGAGAGACTTGCCAGAGGGGACAGGGAGATCGTATTAGTAGCGGTGGACGGAGAGACTTGCCAGAGAGGACAGGGAGATTGTAGTAGTAGCAGTGGACGGAGAGACTTGCCAGAGGGGACAGGGAGATCGTAGTAGTAGCGGTGGACGGAGAGACTTGCCAGAGAGGACAGGGAGATCGCAGTGGTAGCAGTGGATGGAGAGACTTGCCAGAGAGGACAGGGAGATCTTAGTAGTAGCGGTGGACAGAGAGACTTGCCAGAGAGGACAGGGAGATCGTATTAGTAGCGGTGGAAGGAGAGACTTGCCAGAGGGGACAGGGAGATCGTAGTAGTAGCGGTGGATGGAGAGACTTGCCAGAGAGAACAGGGAGATCGTAGTAGAAGCGGTGGATGGAGAGACTTCCCATAGAGGACAGGGAGATCGTATTAGTAACGGTGGATGGAGAGACTTGCCAGAGAGGACAGGGAGATCGTAGTAGTAGCGGTGGAAGGAGAGACTTGCCAGAGAGGACATGGAGATCGTAGTAGTAGTGGTGGAAGGAGAGACTTGCCAGAGAGGACATGGAGATCGTAGTAGTAGTGGTGGACGGAGAGACTTGCCAGAGGGGACAGGGAGATCGTAGTAGTAGCGGTGGATGGAGAGACTTGCCAGAGAGGACAGGGAGATCGTAGTAGTAGCGGTGGATGGAGAGAGTTGCCAGAGAGGACAGGGAGATCGTAGTAGTAGCGGTGGATGGAGAGACTTGACAAAGAGGACAGGGAGATCGTAGTAGTAGCAGTGAATGGAGAGACTTGCCAGAGAGGTCAGGGAGATTGTAGTAGTAGCGATGGACGGAGAGACTTGCCAGAGAGGACATGGAGATCGTAGTAGTAGCAGTGGACGGAGAGACTTGCCAGAGGGGACAGGGAGATCGTAGTAGTAGCGGTGGACGGAGAGACTTGCCAGAGAGGACAGGGAGATCGTAGTAGTAGCAGTGAATGGAGAGACTTGCCAGAGAGGACATGGAGATCATAGTAGTAGTGGTGGATGGAGAGACTTGCCAGAGAGGACAGGGAGATCGTAGTAGTAGCAGTGGACGGAGAGACTTCCCATAGAGGACAGGGAGATCGTAGTAGTAGCGGTGGACGGAGAGACTTGCCAGAGAGGACAGGGAGATTGTAGTAGTAGCAGTGGACGGAGAGACTTGCCAGAGAGGACAGGGAAATCGTAGTAGTAGTAGCGGTGGACGGAGAGACTTGCCAGAGAGGACAGGGAGATCGTAGTAGTAGCGGTGGATGGAGAGACTTGCCAGAGAGGACAGGGAAATCGTAGTAGTAGCGGTGGACGGAGAGACTTGCCAGAGAGGACATGGAGATCGTAGTAGTAGTAGCGGTGGATGGAGAGACTTGCCACAGAGGACAGGGAGATCATAGTAGTAGCGGTGGATGGAGAGACTTGCCAGAGAGGACAGGGAGATCATAGTAGTAGCGGTGGACGGAGAGACTTGCCAGAGAGGACAGGGAGATCATAGTAGTAGCGGTGGACGGAGAGACTTGCCAGAGAGGACAGGGAGATCGTAGTAGTAGCGATGGACGGAGAGACTTGCCAGAGAGGACAGGGAGATTGTAGTAGTAGCAGTGGACGGAGAGACTTCCCATAGAGGACAGGGAGATCGTAGTAGTAGCGGTGGACGGAGAGACTTGCCAGAGAGGACAGGGAGATCGTCGTAGTAACGGTGGACGGAGAGACTTGCCAGAAAGGACAGGGAGATCGTAGTAGTAGCGGTGGAAGGAGAGACTTGCCAGAGGGGACAGAGAGGTCGTGGTGGTTCAACAGCCGTGGAAGGAGAGACTTGCATGTGATCTGAGGTTAACAAATAGTGCCAGGAGAGCTGCGCTGTCTATCCTACAGGAAAAGGTTGAACATCAGACTAAAGTTGTTCTAGGGCCAGGAATCTAGATGGAATCATCGTAGTAGAGGACTTGAAAGTACAAGTGGGTGCCTTGTGCATTATTCAAAGAAGCTTTGCTGGAAATTTGTGTCTTTTTATCTATTGCTGGTCCTTCATCTAAGAATGTAGTAGATAAAAGTCGGTCCTTTCTAATCTTGCATATTATGAGGCATCTGGAGAGGGAAGAGTTATGTGAATTTGAGGACCAGGGCATGTCTGAGTTACTCATGCTGGAGGATAAAAGTGAAATAACTGCCACAAGCTTGTAGGGATAGAGTATGGTGAGTATTTTTCCTTTGTTCTCACAGACACCCACAACCTTTGTGACGTACTGCACCATTTGGGCTCCTGTTTCTGTGCTTTTTTCTTACCTTCACCCTCAACCACCACTTATCTCCAGATCTGGCATTTTTTAGAATTCAATGGAAAATAAAAAAGGAAGAGAGAAGTTGTAGTTAGCCAGAGAAAGGACAGAATACTGAAAATGAAAAGTTGAAGTTGTGGGATTTGCAGGTTTCCTGCGTAAGCAGCTGACGTTACCCATATGTTCTTCATTTCCAAGAACAGAAAACAGCGGGTCATACCACTGAAAGAGAGGAAATGACGTTAGTACAGAAGAAAATAAAAATAACGATTACATTGCCAAGCATAGTAATCAACCATTATAACACTTTCCTTCATAAATCATTTAACTTGTGGAACCACATTTACTACAGGACAAAATTAACTGCTTGCCGACAGCTCCACGCCGATTGGCGTGAACGTGGCGGCTGCCCCAGGACCATTCCACGCCGATTGGCGTTAATGGCCTTCTATGGGGATAGCAGGAGAGCGTGCATGGCCGATGTGAGTGCATCTCCGCTTTGGAAGAGCTCCGCCTTCAGTCTCCCAGAGGCGATCGCCGCACGGAGACTGTTAGACGGTGAAACCACTGTCTAATAAGGCTGTACAGCGCTGCGATCTAAGGCAGCGCTGTACTGGGGACAGCCGTGTGACACCGCTGTCCCCCTGGGGGACACAGGATCGATCGGCGGTGATAGGCTGACAAGGGAAGGGAGGAAGGGAGGGAGGATGGTAAAAATAATGAAAAAAAAAAAAAATAAGAAAGAAAAATATTTGTAAAAATAAACAAACAAACATTGGGGGAACGATCAGACTCCACCAACAGAGAGCTGAGAAAAGGCGAGGGGGGGGGGGGAGAGAAATCGCTTGTGTGCTGAGTTGTACGGCCCTGCAGTGACGTCATAAGGCTGCAGTGGCCCAATTTATGAAAAATGGCCTGGTCACTGGGGGGCTTTTGGTTAACACCGTGGTCCTCAAGTGGTTAACTGCTGTGCCCAAACAATAATGTATGTGGGCCTTTTATGTGGGTCATACTTCCCATACCAGGTTAACTTCCTGAATTTAGAATTATTAAAGGGAACCAGAGACGCCGGAATCCTAAAAAGAAAAAAAGATTTTATACATACCTGCGGCATCTTCCAGCCCCATAAGCCTGGATCGCTCCCATGCTGCCGTCCTCCGCATCCTGGATCGCCGGTACCGGGTCTCATCACTTCCGGCGGACGCGGGCAAATGTCCGCATGCGCAGGGGCTCCCTCCATACCCTTACGCGTGCGGCTCCGCAGTATGCAGCTGCACGCGTAAGGGTATGCCGGGAGCCCCTGTGATGCGGACAATTGGCCGCGTGCTGCCGCCGACTGGCCGAAACTACGGGACCCGGTGCCGGCGGATACAGGAAGCGGAGGAGGGCGGCGTGGGAGCGATCCGTGCGTATGGGGCTGGAGGAAGCCCCAGGTATGTATAGAATCTTCTTTCTGGGGCCTCTGGTTCCCTTTAAAGAGGTGAACGAATCTACCAATAAATTTATATATGTGCCATATTTGCTTTGTCTTGTTAACCTGAAGACCAAAGACAAGAGCAACTGTTTTTGTTTTTATTTTGGAATGTCACAGATACGGCATTTGTTTAACAATTCTCTGCTCTCGTTTACAGCATGTGATCTGAACACGAGTCATTCAGCTTTAACTTGTAAAATATCTAAAGAGTAGCGGATGGTTCACACTGCAAGAGCTTGTTCTATGCGCTTCTGATGTAAAAAGCTCTTGCTAATGTTCTCCTACAGTGGGTTGCAAAAGTATTCGGCCCCCTTGAAGTTTTCCACATTTTGTCACATTACTGCCACAAACATGAATCAATTTTATTGGAATCCACATGAAAGACCAACACAAAGTGGTGTACACATGAGAAGTGGAATGAAAATCATACATGATTCCAAACATTTTTTACAAATAAATAACTGCAAAGTGGTGTGTGCGTAATTATTCGGCCCCCTTTGATCTGAGTGCAGTCAGTTGCCTATAGACATTGCCTGACGAGTGCTAATGACTACATAGAGTGCACCTGTGTGTAATCTAATGTCAGTACAAATACAGCTGCTCTGTGAGGGCCTCAGAGGTTGTCTAAGAGAATATTGGGAGCAACAACACCGTGAAGTCCAAAGAACACACCAGACAGGTCAGGGATAAAGTTATTGAGAAATTTAAAGCAGGCTTAGGCTACAAAAAGATTTCCAAAGCCTTGAACATCCCCCGGAGCACTGTTCAAGCGATCATTCAGAAATGGAAGGAGTATGGCACAACTGTAAATCTACCAAGACAAGGCCGTCCACCTAAACTCACGGGCCGAACAAGGAGAGCGCTGATCAGAAATGCAGTCAAGAGGCCCATGGTGACTCTGGATGAGCTGCAGAGATCTACAGCTCAGGTGGGGGAATCTGTCCATAGGACAACTATTAGTCATGCACTGTCAAAGTTGGCCTCTATGGAAGAGTGGCAAGAAGAAAGCCATTGTTAACAGAAAGCATAAGAAGTCCCGTTTGCAGTTTGCCACAAGCCATGTGGGGGACACAGCAACCATGTGGAAGAAGGTGCTCTGGTCAGATGAGACCAAAATGGAACTTTTTGGCCAAAATGCAAAACGCTATGTGTGGCGGAAAACTAACACTGCACATCACTCTGAACACACCATCCCCACTGTCAAATATGGTGGTGGCAGCATCATGCTCGGGGGCTGTTTCTCTTCAGCAGGGACAGGGAAGCTGGTCAAAGTTGATGGGAAGATGGATGGAGACTTGAGACTGGGGCGGAGGTTCACCTTCCAGCAGGACAACGACCCAAACATAAAGCAGGGGGGGGGGTGCATCTCTTCAGCAGGGATAGGGAAGCTGGTCAGAGTTGATTGGAAGATGGATGGAGCCAAATACAGGGCAAACTTGGAAGAAAACCTCTTGGAGACTGCAAAAGACTTGAGACTGGGGCGGAGGTTCACCTTCCAGCAGGACAATGACCCTAAACATAAAGCCAGGGCAACAATGGAATGGTTTAAAACAAAACATATCTAACTGTTTGCTCCACTGAGAACGCACACATACAGTGGGTTGCAAAAGTATTCGGCCCCCTTGAAGTTTTCCACATTTTGTCACATTACTGCCACAAACATGCATCAATTTTATTGAAATTCCACATGAAAGACCAATACAAAGTGGTGTACATGTGAGAAGTGTAACGAAAATCATACATCATTCCAAACATTTTTTTACAAATAAATAACTACAAAGTGGGGTGTGCGTAATTATTCGGCCCCCCGAGTCAATACTTTGTAGAGCCACCTTTTGCTGCAATTACAGCTGCCAGTCTTTTAGGGTATGTCTCTACCAGCTTTGCACATCTACAGACTGAAATCCTTGCCCATTCTTCTTTGCAAAACAGCTCCAGCTCAGTCAGATTAGATTAGATGGACAGCGTTTGTGAACAGCAGTTTTCAGATCTTGCCACAGATTCTCGATTGGATTTAGATCTGGACTTTGACTGGGCCATTCTAACACATGGATATGTTTTGTTTTAAACCATTCCATTGTTGCCCTGGCTTTATGTTTGGGTCGTTGTCCTGCTGGAAGGTGAACCTCCGCCCCAGTCTCAAGTCTCAAGTCTCCATCCATCTTCCCATCAACTTTGACCAGCTTCCCTGTCCCTGCTGAAGAGATGCACCCCCCGAGCATGATGCTGCCACCACCATATTTGACAGTGGGGATGGTGTGTTCAGAGTGATGTGCAGTGTTAGTTTTCTGCCACACAGAGTTTTGCATTTTGGCCAAAAAGTTCCATTTTGGTCTCATCTGACCAGAGCACCTTCTTCCACATGGTTGCTGTGTCCCCCACATGGCTTGTGGCAAACTGCAAATGGGACTTCTTATGCTTTTCTGTTAACAATGGCTTTCTTCTTGCCACTCTTCCATAAAGGCCAACTTTGTGCAGTGCATGACTGAAGGTGCGTACACACATGCGACTATAGTCGTTTGAAACGATCGTTCCCCGATCGTTTCAAACGACGATCATTTAAAAAAAAGCAACCAACGATCAATAAGTCTAACGACGGACGAGCTAGATCGTTAAAAACGAACGATCTAGCTTGGCGGATTTTTCCCAACGACGATCGTTTGCAAAAGTAGTACATCGTTGGAAACGGTCGTTCGTACTAGGCCTGACATGCGCATTTCACTATTTCTCCATAGAACTTCTCATTTTTATGCGCAAGCGCAATAGTTGCTTTACGTGATGTAACGTTCGTTCTAACGATCAGATCGTTACACACCTTTTAAAACTAACTTTACTCAGGTCGTTCTTTCATCAATTAAAAGTTCGTTCGTCGTTCTCAACGAACGATCGTTGTCGCATGTGTGTACGTAGCATAATAGTTGTCCTATGGACAGATTCCCCCACCTGAGCTGTAGATCTCTGCAGCTCGTCCAGAGTCACCGTGGGCCTCTTGACTGCATTTCTGATCAGCGCTCTCCTTGTTCGGCCTGTGAGTTTAGGTGGACGGCCTTGTCTTGGTAGGTTTACAGTTGGGCCATACTCCTTCCATTTCTGAATGATCGCTTGAACAGTGCTCCGTGGGATGTTCAAGGCTTTGGAAATCTTTTTGTAGCCTAAGCCTGCTTTAAATTTCTCAATAACGTGATCCCTGACCTGTCTGGTGTGTTCGGACTTCATGGTGTTGTTGCTCCCAATATTCTCTTAGACAACCTCTGAGGCCCTCACAGGGCAGCTGTATTTGTACTGACATTAGATTACACACAGGTGCACTCTATTTAGTCATTAGCACTCATCAGGCCATGTCTATAGGCAACTGACTGCACTCAGATGAAAGGGGGCTGAATAATTATGCACACACTACTTTGCAGTTATTTATTTGTAAAAAATATGTTTGGAATCATGTATGATTTTCATTCCACTTCTCATGTATACACCACTTTGTGTTGGTCTTTCATGTAGAATTCCAATAAAATTGATGCATGTTTGTGGCAGTAATATGACAAAATGTGGAAAACTTCAAGGGGGCCGAATACTTTTGCAACCCACTGTAACTCCCAAACACACTACACAGCGTAGCCTCTCTCCCTTCTGCCCGGCCCTGCGCCCCCTCCTACACTGCGCCCTGAAGCTGGAGCCTCTCTCGCCTTTGCCTCAGCCCCGCCCTGTGCCACCCCCTCCTACACTGCCCCCTGAGGCTGGAGCCTCTCTTGCCTCTGCCTTGGCCCGGCCCTGGTCATAACAAACCAGTAGCATGACCTACCTCCATCAGCTTCTGTGTATGCTGCAAGTGCTGGGCTGCAGAGGCTATCGATTTCCTATTCAGAGCCAGCCGTAGGAAATAGCGCCCTCTTCCCTGAGCGGTTATAACCTTGTTACAGGCTAGAGTGTTCTGTATCATGACAGATAGGTGCGAAAGCCTGATAAACAGAACAGAATACAACAGAGTTTATCATTACAAATCACAGGCAGTAAACATCCTCGATTTGATCAGGTCACTAAAGAAATTATATTTAAAGGATACCCGCAGTGACATATGCCATGATGAGAAAGACGTGTATGTACAGTGCCTAGCACACAAATAACTATGCGGTGTTTTTTTTTTTTCTCTGCCTGAAAGAGTTATATTCAGCTATGCAACTGATAGTTTCTTTCCAGTCAGGACCTAGGCAGACTATAGCATCCCTCATTGATAAGGGATTACAGCCATAAAACACTTTCCTGACAGAGAACTGTGAATCTGTAGGCAGGTGATAGATTAACACAAAAAAAAAGTCAATAGTTCATATAATTTAGCTCTCCGAGACACGGGACAGACGGTCATTGAGCTGAGACCAAACAAACAATCTACTTTTTTAAGTTTTTAACATAAAAAACAGATATCTAAAAGTCGTTTTTAGGAGTAGGAGGATAGATACAATCTTATCAGTTTATTTTCACTTTAGGTGCACTTTAAGGTTTCTTCCCTAAATAAGTTTGTATTTTACTAAGAAAAAAAATGCAGCAAACACCAGTTTTCCTTAAAATTAGGCTATAAATCTGTCTCGGATCAATACACCAAACAGTTGCAGAGGAAAACGTTGTGTGTTCATAAAGGCCAGACTAAACAGGTGGATTTTTCAGGTGTGGAGCGCTCTTAATTTGGGGTGGTAAGGAATTCCAAAGAGTGGGGGCAGCATGACAGAAGGCTCTGGTTTCAAAGGTAATGAAGGGGAGTCTGGGGGTGACTAAGCTATTAAATAATGTTGATCTGAGGTTGTATTTCTCTACTACCAGTTCTCAAAACCATGATAATAAGCGGTGCTCACCTGCCACAGGTATCACTCTGCGGAAGCTCCTCTATCCAATGCCAGTAATCTCTTTTTTTCAACCCCAAAACGCCACCTAGAAAAAAGATGGACAAAAATAATGCATTTTTATAATTATCCAGTTACAACACAATAATATTCCCTGGCAGTAGTGGTTTCAGTGCTATGAAGGACAGCAAAATGAAGAAGATTTTTATGTGTTTTAACTTTCAGCCATCTTAAAGTGGACCCAAACCAAACATTTTTTTAATTCAGAATATTTAGTTGCAGCACTCTGACACATACAAAGATAAATAAACACTCCTCCAAGCCTATGAGCATTTCAGTGCATGCTTTTCACCCTTCTCTTTCCATAACTAGGGTCATACAGGTGGCAGCCATTACTTCTGAGCTTAGTAGGAGGAGATCATGGGTGTGTTTGTCATCAGCTACCCTCCCTCACAGGGGCGTGGTCTGTGTGACATCACACACAAGCTGAGATCACCTCCCCTGTGACATCATCAGTAGCAGCCTGTGTTTTGTTTTTTATCTCCTCCACCAGTCTGCCGGATTCTGTCCCGGCAATATGAAAGGAAGGGAGGGGTTCCTCCAATAAATGTAAAATATTTTATATTTCTCATCATGCAGCTGAAAAAAGGCTGCTATTTATTATTATAAGTTAGAAAATAGATTTTATTTCTGAAATCTTGTGTTTTTCATTTGGGTCCACTTTAGGGAAAAAAAAAGGGGGGGGGGGATGTACTTTACATGAGATTTCATATCGCACCCCTCCATGTAAGAATATGGCCACATCGTGCATTCACAAGTATGGTCGAGCCTGAGCAGTAAGCCAAAGCTGCAGTAAAAGAGAACCTCTTACTGCACCTGCACAGGAGGCATTCACTAACATGAACGCGTACGGGGATACGCGTGGCAAGCCAGCAAAACCAAAACGAAGCCGCGGCGGGGGAATGGAGGATCGTTGAGGACCGGCGCGGGCACAGGACGGCTGCGGGGACCTGGTAGAAGGCCCAGGTAAGTGAAACCCTCAAATAGATCGGGGGGGGGGGGTGGTACGACGACTGTGTGGCTGATATTGTGGTAAAACCCCTCCCACAGTGTGATGTCATGGCCATGGTCCTGACAGTTTGCTGTCTGTGAACCTTGTTGCATTATTATTACCGTATTTTTCGGACCATAAGACGCACTTTTTCTCGCCCCAAAATGGGGGGGAAAAGTCCCTGCGTCTTATGGTCCAAAGGTGCCCAACAAATGTGGTTTATGGTGCCCTGCATCGTCCTCCCCGTGTTGTGTCTCCGTCTCCATTGTCCTCCTTGCTTATGTCTCTGCCCACCTGTGTTGCCCGCCCCCATCTCACTTGTCCGCAATGTCCAGCTGCCTGTCACATCCCCCTGCCGCGTTACAGGCATATGTGTCCTGCGTCCCCTGATTATATAAACCGCTGTGTATGAAAGAAAGATCGATACTTACCAAACAGCTAATGACGCGGCAGGATTCCCACGCCGAGATGAGAAGCCCCGCATTAGTTACCGATCACCGGGACTCGCTTCAGCTTGATCCAGCGCTGTGCAGCCAATCAGGCGTGGGAGCTGCATCACGCTCATCCAATCACCGCTGCCTGCTATTCTGACTGGAAGCGCTAGTGATTGGCCTCCGGGACCATCGCTTCCAGTCAGAATAGCAGGCGGCGGTGATTGGATGAGCGTGATGCAGCTCCCACGCCTGATTGGCTGCACAGCGCTGGATCAAGCTGAAGCGAGTCCCGGTGATCGGTAACTAATGCGGGACTTCTCATCTCGGCATGGGACTCCTGCCGCGTCATTAGCTGTTTGGTAAGTATCGATCTTTCTTTCATACACAGCGGTTTATATAATCAGGGGACGCAGGACACATATGCCTGTAACGCGGCAGGGGGATGTGACAGGCAGCTGAACATTGCGGACAAGTGAGATGGGGGCGGGCAACACAGGTGGGCAAAGACATAAGCAAGGAGGACATTGGGGACAGCAATATGAGGACAGGTGACACCAGGTTGGATGACACAGGAGGGGAAAGACATAAGGGAGGACATTGGGGACAGCAATATGAGGACAGGTGACACCAGGTTGGATGACACAGGAGGGGAGAGACATAAGGGAGGAGGACATTGGGGAGAGCAATATGAGGACAGGTGACACAGGTGACACCAGGTTCGATGACACAGGAGGGTAGACACATAAGGAAGGAGGACATTGGGGACAGGCATACGAGGACAGGTGACACAGGGGGACAGGTGGCACCAGGTTGGCTGACATGGGAGGGCAGAGCCTTGGAGGAAGGAAACCATTAAGGACGTGACACAGGGGGGCAGGTAACACAGCAGAGCAGAGGAAACACAGGGACAGAGGAGGACATAGAGAGTAAAGAGACACAGGGTGACAGACAATGAGACTGGATGACATGGGGCAAAGGCAGACACAGGGGAACAGACTAGAGGAGACACAGAAGGGACAGAGAACACAAAATCTACAAGGGGAAATAGAGGGGAGAACCTCCACAAGATGCCCCTGCACCATGGATGCACCAGGTTTAGCATATTTTTTTTTCCCCTGGATTTTGACCTCTAAACCTAGGTGCGTCTTATGGTCCGGAGCGTCTTATGGTCCGAAAAATACGGTATATCTATTAAAGCAAAAAAAAAAACTTTTAGCCTATCGCAATGTTAGTGGGTGTGGTTATAGGTAATGGCAGTTGGTGCAGTTTTTTTTCAGTCAGCAGTAAAGTGGATGATGAAGTTTCATCTAAAACCAGCCGTGGAACTTTACAGCTCCTCCAAACTTCTGCATGTTCAATACATCATGGAAAGAAAGAGCCAGAAACTATATGTAACCCATGCATCTAATATAGAACACATTAACCCCAAACCTCCATTCGCAACAATCTGAGATTAGGGCTTCTGGCATTTCACATTTCTATTAGCTTCTTTAACGACCATGTTTGATTCCGTGTAGGACAACAAGCCACGGAACTTGGTATTCAAGAAACCCAAACCTGATCTCCTTGTCATGTTTTCATGCAGAAAGTTATAAATATGAAAGCATTTTTGTCTTTGTAACAAGAGACAGTTCCAAGCAAGAAAGTACTGCACAGACACCTTACTCTTTAATCCTTTGCGGAGAATCATCTCAATGACGTCACACAATGGGGTCACATACGGGGAGTCATCTGTGATAGTATCAGAACCAGCTGCCTGCAGTTCAACAACACAAGCTGTAAGAAAGAAACATTATTTATAACATAGGAATACAATTATAACAGCAGCAGCAGCAGGAGGAATTGGTGGTATCAGAAAAGGCCGTGGAACCTGGCTGTGTGGGACCGTAGCATGACTTAAATTATGACCACAGCAGGAGTTGTTGATATCAGAATAGGCTGTGGAACCTGGCGGTGTGACCACAGCATTAATGAAATTCCAGTATTACAGCAGCAGCACTAACAGTATTTTCAACATTTGTAAAGAATGGTGTTAGGCCCCGTTCACACTTGCGTTTTGGCATGCAAACGGACCGGATCCGGATCGGATCAGGACCTGATCCGGATCCGAACCGGATCCGGTCCGTTTGCATCAGGCATGCATCAGGCTGCCATCCGGATCCGTGTGGAAAAAATAGCGAAAATACTATTTAAATTGTTGGGGTCAGCAGAAGGTGCACCTGTATAATCAGGTCCTCCACTTTTAAGGCCTCACCTCCACCTCCGACATACTGCCAAACAGTTCCAGCACGTTAGTCACTGCTGCTCCACTGCTGCCCATGTGTCCCCATCCGAAATGGCCGCTATGATATGCATAGGAAGTGGGGTAGAACGTCAGGTGTTTGTATCCTGTGTGTTCTGTGCTTTCCGTTTCCCATAGGTTTTCTGTGCACGGATGGTGCAGTCAGGTTCCGTTCCGGGTGCGTGGGCCGGATGATCCGGACCCGAAAAATAGCGCATGTTGGAAAAGTGTCCGGAGTCCGGATCCGATCCGGCTCCGTTCTGTACGGAACGTATGCATGTGAACGTCCGCATAGACTTTGCATTGCTATGCGGAACGTACGTTCCATTTGTACACTATACGGTCCGGATCCAATCAGGCGGATCAGGACAGGGAACGCTAATGTGAACCAGGCCTTACTGTGGGATGTGAGTGCGGCTTGAGACAACTGTACCGCTAAACTATTACCTCAGCTAATTAAATACACTACCTAAAAGATTTTCTAAATACAAGAAAAAAAAAAAAAAAAAAAAAAAAAAAAAAAGCAAGTATCGATCAGTACTGAAACCGACAGACGTAGCACTAATTTTTTTTTTCTTTGTAAACACTTAGCGAACAATTGCACAGAACATGTGTGAAAGCAAAACAAAAAAAAAACACTACATGAGATACGGGACAAGTGCTTAGTTTAACACACCGAGCACAAGAAAGCAGAGAATGTATATCATTTTTCTTAACAAATAACACTGTCAGACAAAAAGCTGAATGACAAACTACAAAAAAAAAAAAAGCGCAAAGAAATAGCACACAGAAGCACTCAAAACTTGCCTATTAAGTGAACACTGACTGACTATAGACTAAATGAATGCTACACTATGTACAGCAGCACTAACCAACTTACTGCTGATAGCTCAAAAACAGAGTAAGGCCTGGAACCCACTAAAATGACCTATTGCAATCGCAAGTGATTCTGGAAGTGATTTCCCTGCTCTTGTACATTAGAATGAAAACGCTCCCAAAATGCTACATGTCCAGTGGGATCTGCTCCATCCACTTACATGGGCAAAGCATTTTGGGAAATCGCTAGTGA
Source organism: Hyperolius riggenbachi (assembly GCF_040937935.1). Classification (NCBI taxonomy): domain Eukaryota; kingdom Metazoa; phylum Chordata; class Amphibia; order Anura; family Hyperoliidae; genus Hyperolius; species Hyperolius riggenbachi. The sequence continues at coordinate 5,957,248 of NC_090657.1, forward strand.
TTGAAAGCAATCCCAAAATGTTGCCAGAAACGCTGTAGTGGGTTCCAGCACTAAGGCCTGAGACCCACTAGCAGCGCTTTTCTAAACCCCAACATGATCTGAAAAGCTCTTGCTAATGTAATGCTATGGGCAGCTGGGAAAAAAAAAATCACCCTCAAGTGGGACACACACAAAGCATTACATTAGCAAGATCTTTTCCAAGCACAAGCGCTTAGGAAAGGCTGCTAGTGGGTTCCTGGCCTAAGGGCCCTGGCCCACTGGAGGGTGTTTTGAGGGTTGTTTTAATGCAAGTCAATGGAAGAGTTTTCTTTTAAATCAACACGACCTGGAAAACGCTCTCTATTGCTGCTGATGTATGAAATCCACGTCTCTGAACGACCACCGATTACACACCATGGGCTTGATTCACTAAACCGTGATAACTGAAATATCACACCTTATCACAGACATCACACCTTATCACAGACATCACACACATCACACCTTATCCCAGACATCACACCTTATCACAGACATCACACCTTATCACAGACATCACACCTTATCAAGGATATCACACTTTATCAATGATATCACACCTTATCCCAGATATCACACCTTATCAAGGATATCACACTTTATCAATGATATCACACCTTATCCCAGATATCACACCTTATCAAGGATATCACACTTTATCAATGATATCACACCTTATCCCAGATATCACACCTTATCCCAGATATCACACCTTATCCCAGATATCACACCTTATCCCAGATATCACACCTTATCAAAGATATCACACCTTATCAAACATATCACACCTTATCCCAGATATCACACCTTATCCCAGATATCACACCTTATCAAAGATATCACACCTTATCAAAGATATCACACCTTATCCCAGATATCACACCTTATCCCAGATATCACACCTTATCAAACATATCACACCTTATCAAACATATCACACCTTATCAGAGTAGCATAGCGAGTGCTATGAACCCGCAGAGGCTCAGGGCTGGACGAGTGCCCTTGCCAATTAGCAGGCATAAGTTCGTAGTGTTCGCTATGCTACTTTGATAAGGCGTGATATCTGTGAGAAGGCGTGATATCTGTGAGAAGGCGTGATATCTGTGAGAAGGCGTGATATCTTTGAGAAGGCGTGATATCTGTGAGAAGGCGTGATATCTGTGAGAAGGCGTGGTATCTGTGAGAAGGCGTGATATCTGTGAGAAGGCGTGATATCTGTGAGAAGGCGTGATATCTGTGAGAAGGCGTGATATCTGTGAGAAGGTGTGATATCTGTGAGAAGGCGTGATATCTGTGAGAAGGCGTGATATCTGTGAGAAGGCGTGATATCTGTGCCAAGGCGTGATATCTGTGCCAAGGCGTGATATCTGTGCCAAGGCGTGATATCTGTGAGAAGGCATGATATCTGTGCCAAGGCGTGATATCTGTGAGAAGGCGTGATATCTGTGAGAAGGCGTGATATCTGTGAGAAGGCGTGATATCTGTGAGAAGGCGTGATATCTGTGAGAAGGCGTGATATCTGTGAGAAGGCGTGATATCTGTGAGAAGGCGTGATATCTGTGAGAAGGCGTGATATCTGTGAGAAGGCGTGATATCTTTGATAAGGCGTTAGAGAGACAGAGGAATCCTACAAGATGGTGCCGGACCCGGACGCCACGGCCACAGGGCTCCGGCCTTTTCTGCTTTTTTAAGGCAATATCTCTGCCTACACTCACCTCTGAGCTCCGCTCTTGCTGAGGTGGGAGGGGAGAGACATGGGCACGGCTGATCCTGCTCCGATACGGCCACGGATCGCAGCCTGCGGGTCGGCGTGAGGACGGGGACCACGTGCAGGCATGGGAGAGGCGGCCGCCGCCACCTCCGGATCACCCGCGCTGACTCCACCAGGCACCGCAGCGTGTCACCCAGAACGGCTCCCAGCATCATCCAGGACGGCTCCACTAGGTGATTACCAGCGTCCACAGCCGTCCCCTGAAGCCGCTTCCATGGAGACCAGGAAGCCGCCGCTATGGAGACCAGGACGCAAGGAGGGAACGCACAGCTGTTCCCCCACCGCTCACAGCCAGCAAGCGCTGCCGGAGGATCCAGGTCGCTGCACAGAGGTGGGTCACAGCTGGTCCTCTGCTGCTGCCCCCAGCCTCTCACTGCACGTGGGAGAAGCCATGGCAGGCCTCATCCACCGAGGCCTGAGGATCCTTTTTGTCCACATGGCAGCCCTGGATCCCTATGGGCCCTGGAGAGCTTGGTTCTCTCTTCTACAGTCCTGGCTCTGTGGGTTTCAGCTGCCGGGAGCACGGGGTCCCTCTGCCTGCAACCACCATCCATACGGATTTTTGGCCCATTTTCCCATCGAGGGATCCTTCACTGCCGCTGCCTCGGGAGATCCCTGCACACCAATTGGACTGATTGTCGGACCCAGGGGTGTTCTTTTTTAATCTGCAGCCCCATAAGGTCCCTGCCTCTGTCTCTCTATCCTTGCCTTGGTTCTTCTCTTGCTATCCTTTCTCTCTTTCTCTATCCACTCCTTTCCAGGACACACTGCGGGGCATCTGGAGCTGCTGTCTGTGGAGCGAGCGAGCGCCGTCAGTAGTTGGGAGGCTGCTCCCCTCACATAGCACTCCAGTTTTCCCCACGCGTCCTTCACTACAGTATGGGCTATATGTGTATTTAGGTATTTGCTTACTTGTACCACTGTACCTAATTGTATGTGTTGAATTGCATGCACGTGTTGTACCATCTCCGACCCTGTAAGAGCCAAAAATAATTCCGGGTACAACCCCCGTTGCACTTGGCGAAATAAATATGATTCTGATTCTGATATCTTTGATAAGGATCTGTGATAAGGTGTGATATCTGTGATAAGGTGTGATATCTGTGATAAGGTGTGATATCTGTGATAAGGTGTGATATCTGTGATAAGGTGTGATATCTGTGATAAGGTGTGCTATGTGTCATATCACGGTTTAGTGAATCAAGCCCCATGACTCCACTACACTAGCGCAATAAGCTAAAGGCACGCACACACGCTTGACTTAAAGGGATACTGTAGGGGGGTCAGGGGAAAATGAGTTGAACTTACCCGGGGCTTCTAATGGTCCCCCACAGACATCCTGTGCCCGTGCAGCCACTCACCAATGCTCCGGCCCCGCCTCCCATTCACTTCTGGAATTTCTGACTTTAAAGTCTGAAAACCACTGCGCCTGTGTTGCTGTGTCCTCACTCCCGCTGATGGCACCAGGAGCGTACTGCGCAGGCCCAGTATGGCCTGCGCCGTGGGCTCCTGGTGACATCAGGGGAAGCGAGGACACAGCAACGCAGGCGCAGTGGTTTTCAGACTTTAAAGTCTGAAATTCCAGAAGTGAATGGGAGGCGGGGCCGGAGCATCGGTGAGTGGCTGCACGGGCACAGGATGTCTGTGGGGGACCATTAGAAGCCCCGGGTAAGTTCAACTCATTTTCCCCCGACCCCCTACAGTATCCCTTTAACCACCCTGGCGTTCTATTAAGATCGCCAGGGCAGCTGCATGAGGGTTTTTTTTAAATAAAAAAAAAACTATTTCATGCAGCCAACTGAAAGTTGGCTGCATGAAAGCCCACTAGATGGCGCTCCGGAGGCGTTCTTCTGATCGCCTCCGGCGGCCAAAAGTAACACGGAAGGCCGCAATGAGCAGCCTTCCGTGTTTGGCTTCTCCTGTCGCCATGGCGACGAGCGGAGTGACGTCATGGACGTCAGCCGACGTCCTGACGTCAGCCGCCTCCGATCCAGTCCTTAGCGCTGGCTGGAACTATTTGTTCCGGCTGCGCAGGGCTCAGGCGGCTGGGGGGACCCTCTTTCGCCGCTGCTCGCGGCGGATCGCCGCAGAGCGGCGGCGATCGGGCAGCACACGCGGCTGGCAAAGTGCCAGGTGCGTGTGCTGCTCTTTATTTGATCAAAATCGGCCCAGCAGGGCCTGAGCGGCACCCTCTGGCGGTAATGGATGAGCTGAGCTCGTCCATACCGCTAAGGTGGTTAAGTCGGCTGAGGCAGCCAATAACAACCGCCTCAGACAGTAATCAAGTGTGGGTACGACAGCTACTAACCCGCGAGCCATCCATTTGATCAAAACTCACCCGACCAACTTCATTGTTCACGTAGCTCCCTCTCTCACCGCATGGAATCATGCACACAATGCTCTGTCATCCCTCCGCCCACTTAGCAACAGAACGCGTCATCAGATACATAGCCAACATGCGTCTGTACTGCCAAGGGGATTGGATCCCGATCCCCAATATAAGCCGAAGGTGTGTATGCACCTTAACATGGAAACGCAAGTAAAAAAAAAAGAAAAAAATATGATCTTACCTGGGGCTTCTTCCAGCCCCCCGGAGTCATCTTGTGCCCACAGCGTCCTCCTGATCCCCTCCGGGCAGCAGCGGTGGCCCCCGCAAAGCTTGCACTTTGTATGCGTTTTTCATATGCTTTTTTTTTATTGTTTTGTGATGTATTTCCGCTTCCTGTTGTCTTCCTAGAGATTTGCGTAAAACACAATGTAAAAAAACGCATAGAAAAAAAACGCATACAAAATGCGTTTTGTATATGCGAACTGCAAAAACGTAAAAATGCACGCAAAACGCTGGAAAAACGTATGTGGGAAAAAAACGCAAATGCAATAAAAATGCACGCAAAAAAAACAAACAAAAAAACCGCACAGGACAGAAAGCGAGACTTTTCACGCCTAAATTACAAGTTTTAACACTAAATCTGGGCAACAAACCAAGGAAATGCTCCAAGAAATTGATAAGCAGCAGCATCCTTCTACAACATCCTCGCTGCAGGGCAGGTTTCATTTATATGGAGAGAGGTAGGAATGTAGTAATATGGGCGTCACAAAGCAGACACTCCCAGTTAGCGCTCCTGCAAGCAGTTCACTAGAATGACTCATTTTACAATAACTGTCAAACCTGTCCTGTTCACCTCTATAACAAAAACAGGTAAAGGCTGTAATAAGTTTAGCTAAAGCAAAAACATACAGTTGTCCAGCAAGAAAATACTTTTTCACCACCACAGTTCAAATACATTTTAAATGACAGTTTCAGAATTTGAAAACTACGAGTATTTCAGAAGTCCTTCCTGATATAAAAACAAGTTTTAGGCCCGTTCACATCTGAGCGTTTTGCCGGCGATTTCGGCAATACGCTCAAGCTCTAGCGCTCTTTAAAGCGCAAGTGCAATACTACCCTATGGGCCTGTTCTCACTTGGGCGATTTGTGTTAATCGCCGGCGATTAACGCAAATCGCCAAACGAGTAGCCTGCACCATTTTCAGGCGATTTTCCAGCGATCGCGTTTAGTGCTATAGAAGTGCTAAACTCGAACGCGATAAAAATCGCCTGAGCAAAACGCTAGCAAAAGTGGTAGCGTTTTGCAAGAGTGAATGCGCCCTTTGGACTCAGACACACGATAAGCACTTTTCTGAGCACTTTTTGGCCTCCAGAGCTTTCTGAGAGCGTTTTAAAAAAAAACGTTCCCACTGACTTGCAGTAAAATCGCAATCTCTGTAAAATCACGCGATTTTAGCGCAATCGCAATTTTACCAAGAGTCAATAGGAGCATTTTTGAAAAGCTGAAAGCTTTGGAGGCCAAAAAGTGCTCAGAAAAGCACTTATAGGGTGTCTGATCCCTTAGGGCTGGTTCACACTGCATGAGCTTTTTCTAAGCGCTTGTGATTTGAAAAGCTCTTGCTAATGCAATGCTATGTGTGAGTTCTCACTGAAGCCATGTGATTTTATTAAAAAAAAAAAAAAATCACCCATAGCATTGCGTTAGCAAGAGCTTCGCAACTCACTAGCACTAAAAAAAAACCTCTTGCAGTGTGAACTAGGCCTTATCCTTCTCTCTCTATGCATATACCCTTACAGCTTGAGGCTAGCTTCACACTGGCAGCAGAACTGATTATTTGTATTGATTTTTATTGTAGCCGTATCTTCCATGGTGCTGTACAGCAGAATACAAGGTATAACAATATAACAATACAATCCAAACATTAGCAATGCTGTAAAAGACAATGGTGGATTACAGGTGAACAAATCAACTACTGATTGTTACATAGGGTGTCAATAATATGTACGCGCAAAACTCAGCATGAAGAGACAAAGGGGAAAGAGATCCCCGGCCAAGAGACTAATCTCTCTCTTGGGGAAAGGGGGAGGGTAGGAGCTAAGAGCAAAAAAATAAATCTTCTGCCCATTGACCCTAGTGGGATACTCTGGTAAAAACCAGTGGTTACTTAGATGCTGCACCCTGTACAGTGGCGTATCCAGGGGCATGCAGGCATGGCTTCTGCCATAGGCGCTACAGCACCCATGGGCACCATGCCTGTCCTCTGCCACTGCTGTCTGCACCCCTTGGCTGCCAGTGCCACCGCTGCCTCAGCCCCACTCTTTCCATGACCAATAACAGACCTCAGAATCTGCGGTGACAGCAGAGCCAGAGACGCCGCACATGCTGCCCGCGCCCGATGTACTGCAAATGCAGGAAATGACCATGAAAGCACAGTGAGGACAGCAAGGACCGGGCGGTCGCTGCAAATCTGAGGTCTGAAATGCCCCAGCCGGCAGCACCCTCTAGTGCCCCAGCCAGCACCCTGCCCCAGCCTGCACCCTGCCCCAGCCAGCACCCTGCCCCAGCCATCATTCTTCCTCAGTCAGCACCTTGCCATAGGCACCATATTACCCAGATATGCCTCTGATCCTGTACAAGCACACCGTTCCAGTGCAGAATCCCCCTGAACATATCTAACAAGAGGTTCTTGCAGCTGTGCTCCTGTGTACAAGCACAGCCGGACTGCGCATGCGCAAGTATGGTCTGTGCCTGCACAGTAGCACACAAATGGGGTTGTAGCTGGGAAGAGGGTCTAGGTCTAGCAGTGATAGGGTCAAAGAGGACATGAGGAGCCCTTGAAGCATCCAGACTTCCCTCTACTGCGGCAAGCATCTGTTTTTTTTTTAAAGTTTACTCTTCTTACAGGTTTGAGTTGAGAAGTAGTAGTTTCAGAGGGTGACAGGGAAAAACAGAGAGGACCCAGAGGGACCTGGAAGACTGCGGGAGATGGTCTGAAACAAGCCCCAGGTAAATAAAAAACAACAGTTCAGGTCTGCTTTAAAGGAACTGTTTAGTAAAGAAAAATGTTGAGTTTCCCTTAGGCCTTTCCCTGAGACTTCTTTCATCCCCACAGACTACAGCGCATGCACGGGACACTTGATTAAGCTCCTGGTTCCCGGGAGCATTCTGCGCATGCATAGTTCCAAATATTACAAACTGCCCATGCGCACCACTTTGGGACATGTGCATGGGGTGACAGCGGCACAACAGAGGGGGCCGGGAGAATACAGAGAGAGACCTCAGGCACTATGGGGACAAGAAAAAGCCACAGGCAAGTAACACAACTTTTTCTCCCCAATTACATTTTTTTTTTCACAAACACTCAGTTTGAACCATCTGGAATGCCCAACCCATTGCACTATATCGGTCTAGGTTATGCTGAATTTGCTCCAATGCGAGAGGTTAAGTAATTCATCTTTATCCAAGTGAGTGGGATTAGGGCAGGGGTGTCAAACTCAAATACGAAGTGGGCTGAAATTGAACACTGGGACCAGGTGGCGGCCAGCCTCAATGTCTAAGCCACCTCCCTCCCTTACAAGGTTCTATGGTGTCTAATGGGCCCTCCTCCCTCCCCTATACAGTTCCCTGGTGTCTAGTGGACCCACTCCCTCCCAGGGGAGGGGAGGACTGGGACCTTTTGGCCTAGGGGAACAACACAAACTAGAGGCCCATTTCATGGCATCCCCAGCCCAAGGCCATATCTTTCTTGTGTGCAAATCTTCAAATTGTGATGACTAATGGCCCATACTCACGGGCTACAATTGTCGCCACAACACGCGGGGCGCGCGTGTTGTGGCGACAGGTCGCCCGTGAGTATGAGGCGTTGTACGGGCACGCACCCCGAACCGTCGCTCGTCGCTGCTGTCGCCAGGCGATTGGCGCGGTCAATCGCCCGGCAACAGTTGCCGCCGCAACTCCGCCGCAACTGTCGCTAGTCCGCGTGAGTATGCGGACTAGCGACAGCAACCAGCAGGGAATACCCTGAGCTTCCGGCGGGGGGAGGAACTTCAGCGACGGCTTCCTTCGCGTCAGTTGTCAGGTCCCTCCGCTGTGTGTATGCGGAGGGACCTGGCGACGAGCTGTCGCCGGCCTGTCGCGCACACACTCCTGTGTGCTAGCGACAGGCCAGAAATGTTGCCCGTGAGTATGGGGCATAACAGCCCCAGCTTCTCCCCCCCCCCCCCCACACACACAAACAAACTATGTACCTGATTCCTAACCCTATTTCTCCGCACAATCTACCTCTCTGTTTCTGATGCCTAACCTTAAAGGAGTTATCAGGTTTTTTTTTTTATGAAAATAAGTGCTACTTACCCAGGGCTTCCTCCAGCCCCAAGCTCCCAGCATGTCCCTCACCGTAGCTCTGCAGTCAGCCGTTCGCTGCCGCTGCCTCCCGGTCCCCGGCGATGACGTCAGGCCGACTGCGCCTGTGCGAGCGGCGCTGTCAATCACTGCTACATGGACCAGAGCGTACTGTGCTGACGCAGAACTACTGTGCCTGCGCAGTACGCTCCGGTCCACGTGGCGGTGATGGACAGCACCGCTCGCACAGGCGCAGTACAGGCCGACCTCCAGGTCGGCCTGGCGTCATCGCCGGGGACTGGGAAACAACGGCAGCGAACGGCTGACTGCAGAGCTGTGGTGAGGGACATGCTGGGAGCTTGGGGCTGGAGGAAGCCCAAGGTAAGTAGCACTTATTTTCATTAAAAAAAGCCTGACAACTCCTTTAAACAACCCCCCCCCCCCCCACACACACACACACACACACACACACACACACACAAACCTACCTAGCTGGTGATGCTTAACCCCACTCCTGCCCACCCATACAAACCACTGGTCTGACACCTACCTCCCCCCCCCCCCCCTCCAACGACCTGCTTGACAGTGCCTAACTGCCTGCCTCCCTCCTCCCCTGCCGCCAATCACACCACAAGAAGAAAAAAACCTTCCCCCTCAGGCCAGGGTCAGAGTGGGGATGATTATCACAAAAAACACTGAGAGGGCACTGGCCTGGGCAGAGAATTGAATTTGACTGCAGTAGCAGGCAACGAAGTGTGAGTAAGTCAGTGACAAGGAGGGAGAATAAGTACAGAAACAAAATTTATAAAAACCACCTTCTCCTCTGGCGACCTGGACCCAACCTCCTCTATCCTCCTGTCTCCTCAGTCCTACACCTCCTCCTTCTCCACAGCAGCAAGCAGCTATTGGTGGCATCTCCGACTCCCAGCCCCTCGAGTGTCCGACTCCTCCAGCCAGGCCAGCCAGCCACTCGTAGCCGCAGCTCCAGGCCCCCCAGCACATAAAGCTGAAGAGTGAGACCGCTCACACCGACGACACCGCAGGCACAGCAGCACATTGCGGGCGGCAATGGCTCCAGGCGGGGGGCAGAGTCAAGCAGGGTCAACCCACCGGACCGGCGAGGACCTAAGCTATTTGTGTGAATATGCTCACATATACACTGCAGGCGCAGCCACGCACAAGGGCACGCCACGGCCGGCCGTCTCAGCCCCCCTCTGTGATTGGATACTTGGCGGAAAATTTCACGCGAGGTTGCTCTCCCCACTGCGGACCTGTCACCTGTGGTCTGTCTGCGGCCACTGCGTATAGCAGCGGCTGGCCCTAATTACTTAAGACTCGGGTGGCCCGGGGGGCAATTGCCCCCCGTCCCCCCCGGGCCAGTCCGCCCCTGCTCCCTCCCCTATACAGCTCCCTAGTGTCTAGTGGCCCCACTCCCTCCCCTATAGTTTCCTAGTGTCTAGTGGTTCCCATTCCACCCCCTAAATAGTTCCCTGGTGTCTAGTGGTCCCTTCCTCACCCCCCTAAACAGTTCCCTGGTGTCTAGTACTTTACCCTCCTCCATATGGCTTCCCTGGTGATCTAGGGCTTTACCCCCCAGTTTAGCTTCTCTGGTGGTCTAGAGTGGGCCAAACATAATGCAAAGTGGGGAAACCGCTTGAGGGCCACTTTAGATGTCTCTGAGGGCCAGATTTGGCCCGCGGGCCGGATTTTGACATGTATGTGTTAGGGGAAGGTGTGGCTGAGGGCATTTCAAGCTCAAGGGTTTCAGCAAACCTCTGTTTCCAGCTGGATAGCTGGAGAACGATCTGTGTACCGCAGCTTTGTACAATCAAGTTCTTAACCACCAAACAAGCAAAGTATATGAGGTCGGCATCCTCCCTAATTACTGCAAAGTGAATTCATGCAGCAGGAAAAAGGACCAATCCAAAGCTGCAGCAGTTGAATTTCTTTGGTTAATTTTCAAACTGCATAAAAAACTACTACAGTATAATCTCATTATAGTAAAACTGATACAGTAAATAAATGTCCAGCTCCTGGCCAAGCATGATTATAGGTATATGGGAGTAATGCCTGGTATAGCAAACTCTGGTATAATAGAATTTCTGTTACAGTAAACCAGTTTTTGGCTCCTGTGGTTATTCTGTATCTGGCTATAGTGAAAAGTAAGCGTGGGCATGCGTAATACGTCAGTCAGAAACCCATGAGCTGTGGGCGAGGCTGGCAGCAAAATGTAGCCTACTAGCTATCTGCACACTACTCTGAGCCTGCTTAGATGACCTCAAAAGCAACAGCCGGTGAGATTTATGCTTCCTGTGTTAGCTATTGCCTGATTACTGAGGGAATTGCCTGTCATCTGTGACTTGTTTGTGCATGGCTGCAATGCTACATCATCATCCAGGCTGCACAGACATGTGGACAGAGGAGCACACTATCAGTACTGTACCTGCAGTAACTGGTGTGACCTATGCTTCCTGTGTAAGCTGCTGCCTGATTACTGAGGGAATTGCCTGTCATCTGTGACTTGCTTGTGCATGGTTGCAATGCTACAGCATCATCCGGGCTGCACAGAAATGTGGACAGAGGCGCACACTATCAGTACTGTACCTGCACTAACTGGTTAGACCTATGCTTCCTGTGCAAACTGTTGCATGATAATTGCATGCAAATCCCTGCATATTGAGCACTGTGCATTGTGAATTTTAAATGTCTGTGCCTGCTTGCTGAAGCATTGACAAGAAAAAATGACTCCAAATTATTGACTGGATTAAAATATAGTACTATACAGTAGTATACTTTATGCGCTTAAAGTGTACCAGAGACGATGAATCTTCAAAGTTTGCTACATACCTGGGGCTTCCTCCAGCCCCATCCACACAGATCGTTCCCACGCCGCTGTCCTCAGCCTTCTGTATTGCTGGTACCGGGTCCCTAAAGTTCGAGCAGTTGCCAGTCTGCACATGCGCAGTGCGCGCTCTCCAGCGGAGAATAGTACTGCACCTGAGCAGTACTATTCTCCACTGCAGAAAGAGATGCAGGGAGTGCACTACGCTCGCGCAGACTGGCTGAAGTTACGAGACCCGGTACCGGAGCAGGAGAAGGCAGAGGACGGCAGCGTGGGAGCGATCTGTGCGCAGGGGGCTGCAGGAAGCCCCAGGTATGTATCAAACGCTGAAGATGCGTCGTCTCTGGTTGACAATTTCTGATACAGTAAACTTCTTATACAGTAAACCACTTCTTTTCCTGGACCTTTGGAGCGGACTATAAAGAGAACTTGCTGTATAACAATTGTGTCCACTTGGAATTACTTAAATCTTATTGGCCTCCCAACTTCACAACAAACAGGAACTATCATGGGCTAAACAGGAAACTTAGCACAGGACCAATTAGATATAGGAGGCTGATAATTGATAACCTATAAAAGGTGACCATTAACAGTACAATTTTTCCTTCAGATTCGATCTTTCTACACGATTTGAACGATCGTAACTAACCAGAAGGCAATTATCGATTGTTCCCAGGGCCGGCCCGCTCATGAGGTGGGGTGAAACGTTTGCCTCAGGCGCAAACTTCTAGGGGCGGCACCCGCCCGCCCGTGGGTGCGGGGTAGTGCTGGGCGAACACCTAGATGTTCGGGTTCGCGAACGTTCGCCGAACATCGCCGCGATGTTCGGGTGTTCGCGCCGAACTCCGAACATAATGGAAGTCAATGGGGACCCGAACTTTCGTGCTTTGTAAAGCTTCCTTACATGCTACATACCCCAAATTAGCAGGGTATGTGCACCTTGGGAGTGGGTACAAGAGGAAAAAAAATATTTGAAAAAGAGCTTATAGTTTTTGAGAAAATTGATTGTAAAGTTTCAAAGGAAAAACTGTCTTTTAAATGTGGAAAATGTCATGTTTCTTTGCACAGGTAACATGCTTTTTGCCGCCATGCAGTCATAAATGTAATACAGATGAGAGGTTCAATAAACAGGGACCGGCAATGCTAACCCAGCAGCAGCAGCAGCACACGTGATGGAACAGGAGGAGGCGCAGGAGGAGAAGGCCACGCTTTGAGACACAACAACCCAGGCCTTGCATGAGGACAAGAAGCGTGCAGATAGCATGCTTTGTACCGCCATGCAGTCATAAATGTAATAAAGATAAGAGGTTCCATAAACAGGGACCGGCAACGCTACCCCAGCAGCAGCAGCACACGTGATGGAACAGGAGGAGGCGCAGGAGGAGAAGGCCACGCTTTGAGACACAACAACCCAGGCCTTGCATGAGGACAAGAAGCGTGCGGATAGCTTGCTTTGTACCGCCATGCAGTCATAAATGTAATAAAGATAAGTGGTTCAATAAACAGGGACCACGCGGCAACGCTACCCCAGCAGCAGCAGCAGCAGACGTGATGGAACAGGAGGAGGCGCAGGAGGAGAAGGCCACGCTTTGTGAGACACAACAACCCAGGCCTTGCATGAGGACAAAAAGCGTGCGGATAGCATGCTTTGTACCGCCATGCAGTCATAAATGTAATAAAGATAAGTGGTTCAATAAACAGGGACCACGCGGCAACGCTAACCCAGCAGCAGCAGACGTGATGGAACAGGAGCAGGCGCAGGAGGAGAAGGCCATGCTTTTTGAGACACAACAACCCAGGCCTTGCATGAGGACAAAAAGCGTGCGGATATAGCAGCAATGCTTTTTGCCGCCATGCAGTCATAAATGTAATACAGATGAGAGGTTCAATAAACAGGGACCGGAAACGCTAAACCATCCCAGATGTTCATTGTTCATGTTACTTGGTTGGGGTCCTTTAGTGTTGCGTAGTCGTTTCCAATCCAGGATTGATTCATTTTAATTTGAGTCAGACGGTCTGCATTTTCTGTGGAGAGGCGGATACGCCGATCTGTGACGATGCCTCCGGCAGCACTGAAACAGCGTTCCGACATAACGCTGGCTGCCGGGCAAGCCAGCACCTCTATTGCGTACATTGCCAGTTCGTGCCAGGTGTCTAGCTTCATGCCTGGTTTCAGGTCCAGCGGTGCCAGCCACAAATCCGTCTGTTCCTTTATTCCCCTCCAAATTTCCTCCCCTGTGTGCTGCTTATCCCCAAGGCAGATCAGCTTCAGCAACGCTTGCTGACGCATGCCAACAGCTGTGCTGCACTGCTTCCACGATCCTACTGCTGCTGGGTTAGCGTTTCCGGATGAGGTACAGCTTTGAGATGCGTTGGAGGAGAAGGAGTCAGAGAGGTAGGTGCTGCTGTTGTTATCCAGTGGGAGGGACGGCGGTGCAGCTGTTTGCGACGTGGGCAACACCCGCGCCGTAGCAGGTGAGGAATCGCTGCCAGGCTCCACAAGGTTCACCCAGTGCGCAGTAAGGGAGATGTATCGACCCTGGCCGAACGCACTCGTCCAGGTGTCAGTGGTGAGGTGAACCTTGCAGGCAACGGCATTCTTCAAGCTTCGGGTTATTTTGCTGACCACGTGCTCATGCAACTCAGGCACTGCAGAGCGCGCAAAGTGGTAGCGGCTGGGAACCACGTAACGTGGGATGGCCACTGACATCATGCCCTTGAAGCTGTTTGTCTCCACCACTCGATATGGCAGCATTTCGCAGGCCAGAAGCTTGGCTATGCTGGCTGTTACTGCCACGGCCCGGGGGTCATTTGCTGGCAATTTCCTCTTGCGCTCAAACATCTCCGAGACAGACAACTGAACCGTAGGGCTGCACACCGAAGGGCTGTTGGTTGTTGTGTTTGATGAACACTGGGAGACCTCAAGAGCACTACTCCGGAAAGTGACAGTGTCAGCGTCGTCTGATGTTTGTGAATGTTGTGAACCACGCAATGGCTGGGCTACTGCTGCTGCTGAGGCGGGTCTGGTGGTGAGTCTGGTGAACCCAAGGGAGGCAGTGTTGCTGGTACCCTGTCCTGCCGCGTTTGCCCACAGAGTGGGATGTTTGGATAGCATGTGGCGGCTCATGCTGGTGGTGGAGAGGTTGTTAATACTTTTCCCCCTGCTCAGGCGGGTCTTGCACACCTTGCAAATCGCCATGGTAACATCCTCAGTGCAGTCTTCAAAGAAAGCCCAGACTTTGGAGCACCTGCCTTGCTGGCGATTTCTGTTTGCGCCTCTTTTGCCTCTCACTTGAACTTACACGCTTGTGGTGCCTGAAATTGCGCGCCGCCTACCTTGTGGCACAAGGCGAACTCGTGCAGCAGTGGGTTCTTCAACAGACTCATCTGTGCTGCTGCTACGACGTCGATATTCTCGTTCACAAACAAAATCTGGGTCTATGTCCACATTGACCATACCCTCCTCTTCCATCTCCTCAAACTCGTCATATGTCATTGTGGGGGGCCGCCGCCGTGGAGTAGAGCTCCCCAGAACAACCTCTGCGCAGCTCACTTCAACGTCGTCTGGTTATCTGGCAGTTGTGTGCGTGGTGTCGCTGCCGGTTGTGTCAGCTTTGTGCCCACTGGCTCCTTGTAACTGGCTGAGGACTCGGACCTCGTGCGTGATGTGCTGGTGCTGCTTAACCCACTGCTGGATGCTTGAGAGGTCATCTAAGTAATTATCTGGTCCTGTTCTTTTGGATCTGTGAGGGTGGTTGTCCTGGACAACATGGGCGGTATTGAGTGGGTTTTCTTGGGTGCTCCCCTGTGGCCTGTACGTGAACCATCAGGGGAAACACCTCTTCCCTTGCCCCTCCCTCTTTCACCGGATTTCTTCCTCATTTCACTTATCCTTAAAGTACACGCTGACTGGCAGCAGTACAGTGGCAGTACAGAAATGCTATACAGTGGTGGGTGAGCGGTGTACCACTATTGCCAGCAGCGACACAGAGCACAATGCTATACAGTGGCGGGTGAGCGGTGTACTACTGTTCCCAGCAGACACAGAGTGGCAGTAAACACAATGCTATATAGTGTGGCTGAGCCGTGTACACAGAGTAGCAGTAAACACAATGCTATATAGTTTGCTATATAGTCACCCCGAACGGGGTGATGTTCTGCAGAACCCGAACAGTGGCGAACACTGTTCGCCCAACACTACTGGGAACGCAGATTTTAGTACCTAAACACACGATACAACATGTTTTCCGGGGTCGGACTCTGAGGCACATACAGATGGTCCCGATCATCATCCTCATCATACAACTCTTCTCCTGAGTCTGACCCACCCACCACCTCTGCCACCCCAACATCCCCAGACACAGACCCCTCATCGTCCTCAACATTAACTTGGGATGCTGGCCTGAGCCAGACCTCCTCCTCCACATCAGGCCCCATCATCTCCTCAATGGCAGCCCTCATTAATCGCTCTGGCGACGGACCGATGGACACAACGTTCTCCTCCGGGGAGGGCTGCTGCTGACCACTGGCTGCTGGGGTGGATGCTATAGCTTGCGTGGGGCGTTGGCTGTTGCTGTTGTTGGGAGTGCTGCTCACAGCGGAGGTCTCTGAGGAACTCATGGTGAGCTCATATAGTGGTTGGCGGTGAGTGGAGTATTACTGATCCCAGCAATATACACACTGACTGGCAGAGTACGCAATGCTATATAGTGTGGCTGAGCGGTGTACACAGAGTGGCAGTAAACACAATGCTATATAGTCTGGCTGAGCGGTGTACACAGAGTGGCAGTACACACAATGCTATATAGTCTGGCTGAGCGGTGTACACAGAGTGGCAGTACACACAATGCTATATAGTCTGGCTGAGCGGTGTACACAGAGTGGCAGTAAACAATGCTATATAGTGTGGCTGAGCCGTGTACACAGAGTGGCAGTAAACAATGCTATATAGTCTGGCTGAGCCGTGTACACAGAGTGGCAGTAAACAATGCTATATAGTCTGGCTGAGCGGTGTACACAGAGTGGCAGTACACACAATGCTATATAGTCTGGCTGAGCGGTGTACACAGAGTGGCAGTAGACACAATGCTATATAGTGTGGCTGAGCGGTGTACACAGAGTGGCATTAAACAATGCTATATAGTGTGGCTGAGCGGTGTACACAGAGTGGCAGTAAACAATGCTATATAGCGTGGCTGAGCGGTGTACACAGAGTGGCAATAAACAATGCTATATAGTGTGGCTGAGCGGTGTACACAGAGTGGCAGTACACACAATGCTATATAGTGTGGCTGAGCGGTGTACACAGAGTGGCAGTAAACAATGCTATATAGTCTGGCTGAGCGGTGTACACAGAGTGGCAGTACACACAATGCTATATAGTCTGGCTGAGCGGTGTACACAGAGTGGCAGTACACACAATGCTATATAGTGTGGCTGAGCAGTGTACACAGAGTGGCAATAAACAATGCTATATAGTGTGGCTGAGCGGTGTACACAGAGTGGCAGTAAACAATGCTATATAGTGTGGCTGAGCGGTGTACACAGAGTGGCAGTACACACAATGCTATATAGTCTGGCTGAGCGGTGTACACAGAGTGGCAGTACACACAATGCTATATAGTCTGGCTGAGCCGTGTACACAGAGTGGCAGTACACACAATGCTATATAGTCTGGCTGAGCGGTGTACACAGAGTGGCAGTAGACAATGCTATATAGTCTGGCTGAGCGAGGTACACAGTGGCAGTACACACAATGCTATATAGTCTGGCTGAGCAGTGTACACAGAGTGGCAGTAGACAATGCTATATATAGCGTGGCTGAGCGAGGTACACAGTGGCAGTACACACAATGCTATATAGTCTGGCTGAGCCGTGTACACAGAGTGGCAGTAAACACAATGCTATATATAGTGTGGCTGAGCGAGGTACACAGTGGCAGTAAACAATGCTATATATAGTGTGGCTAAGCGAGCGGTGTACTACTGTTCCCAGCAGCGACACACAATGACTGGGGGGGACCCTGGCTAGCGTGGCTGGAGAGCGAACTACCCTGCCTGCCTACCCAAAGCTAAACCCACAGACAAATGGCGGAGATATGACGTGGTTCGGGTATTTATTTACCCGAACCACGTGACCGTTCGGCCAATCAGAGCGCGTTCGGGTCCGAACCACGTGACCCGTTCGGCCAATCACAGCGCTAGCCGAACGTTCGGGGAACGTTCGGCCATGCGCTCTTAGTTCGGCCATGTGGCCGAACGGTTTGGCCGAGCACCGTCAGGTGTTCGGCCTGAACTCGAACATCACCCGAACAGGGTGATGTTCTGCAGAACCCGAACAGTGGCGAACACTGTTCGCCCAACACTAGTGCGGGGGGCCGGCCGCTGAGCCGGAGGGGTAGCAGACAGGACGGGGGTATTGGGCCTAGCGGTGGGGAGGGGGGTCGGACCCCCCCCCCCCCTCGCCTGGGTCCCCCGATCTGCGCTCCCCTCCAGCTGTAATAGGAAGCTGCCAATGCCCAATAGTAAGAGGCAACGGGCGGGGAGGACTCACCTTATCCGCGTTCCAGCGTGCGCTCCACTGACGTCACTTCCTGCATCGCCGCCCACTTACAATACAGTGGGCGGAACAATTTAAGAAGGTTTTACATTCCGATTTGATTATAAAATCCTACTTCCAGATCAATAGGTTTTCCTTTTCCAATCGACCAAAGAATAGTTTCACACTGATTTGCATCACACACAGCGTAGTTTTCTATACGATTCAATTATAAAAATTGTGTCGAAAGATCGAATCTAAAGGAAAAATTGTACCAGAAATGGGCACCTTGATTGATCACCTGTAAGTTAATAAGTGAATAGTTTCCACATCAGATATGTCCTGTCAGAGGCGTATCTAGAGGGGTGCAGGAATGGCTTGTGCCATGGGTGCCCATGGCTGCCCCTTCCTCCCACATGCTCCATCACCATACTGTGAAATGCAGCTCGTAACTTATACTGGGGGGCGGGGGGGGTTACCTGTAGCAACCTGTACTGCTGCATCGGCTACCTATGGAAGGGGGGGGGGGGGCACTCGTCTAAATACTTATGCTGGGAGGGCAACCTAAACTGATTGACTGCCTATACTGGAAGGGCTACTTCTGGCTATCTATCCTAGGGGGCGACTTCTAGCTACTTATACTGGGGGGCTAACTCTGGTGACCTATTTATTTTTTGTATTTATAAAGCGCCAACATATTACGCAGCGCTGGACATTAGTTGAGGTTACAGACAATATTTAGGGGTGACATACAACAATATGACAATACAGGAATACAAGAAAGACCAGATCATGCAGCACAGTATGAGTAATAATGGCAGTATTTGTATAGCGTCTTTCTCCTGGCGGACTCAAAGCGCCAGAGCTGCAGCCACTAGGACGCGCTCTATAGGCAGTAGCAATGTTAGGAAGTCTTGCCCAAGGTCTCCTACTGAATAGGTGCTGGCTTACTGAACAGGCAGAGTCGAGATTTGAACCCAGGTCTCCTGTGTCAGAGGCAGAGCCCTTAACCATTACACCATCAGCCAACCAGCCAACCATTACTCTATTACCAGGTAATGCTACACTGAGGGCTACATCTGATTAAAAATACTAGGGGGGGGGGGCTAATTCTCACTACATATACTGGGGGGCACCTCTGGATATATCAATACTGGAGGGACAGCTTCAGTACGCATATGTGGCACAATTGGATATGGGGCGCAAAATGATATGGTGCGCAATTTCAGTGTTTGCCACAGACGCTATATTACCCAGATACACCCCTGTGTCCTGCGCAAAGTTGCAGCTATGCTCTTGGTAAAGTTTGAGTCATCTGCAGCAAGAGAACCACCTAAAAGTTTAATTTTACACTCATTAATTGGACATGGTGAGACTTGAAATACTGTTAAGCTGAAGCTGTCACTGCAAGTTGTGCTCCTTTCATTTAATTCAGCTTCTAAAACTTGCCCATTTGTCTCCTCTGTAGGGGTAATCTCTAAGCAGAGGACACTAAACTTCAGGCATGATTTCCCCATTCACAGTCCTGTATCCCCCCCCCCCCCCCCCCCTCTGGCATTTCCCCATTCACAGTCCTGTATCCCCCCTCTGGCAATTCCCCATTCACAGTCCTGTATCTCCCACCCCCCTCTGGCATTTCCCCATTCACAGTCCTGTATCTCCCCTGTGCAGCAGCAGTGTACAGCTGAGGCCAGCATAGCACCTGCTGCCTCCATAGCGCAGGACTGAGCACTGTACAGACCTTTGAGAGCGGCCAGCAGTGGATCCTTCCCGGCTGCCATCCTCTTCCCGGCGGTGCAGCTGCTGCTGGGCTCCGCCACTGCCAGGCAGGAGGATCGCACGTCTGCTGCTGAGTGCTGATAACAGGCTGCAGGATCCGGACTCCCCCTTCACAGGAATGGATCGGGCCAGAGGGCAGCTGAGCGAGGCTGGTGCCGGAGGGACGAGGTGTGGCCGTTGCCTGCCAGTTACACCTCTACAGACCGGTCCCTGTGCTGAACTGGAGGAATTCCTGCACAGGTGTCACATTAACCTCTTGCAGCACACTCTCACTTGGACAGTTTATTATCATTGTGTATATTATTTATTATGCAGTGTGTGCACCAGTAATATCCAACTGAAGCCAACAGCTAAAGTATTCCTTTTAAAGTAGAGTGACCAGATTTTTGTTGGTTCAACCTGGGACAGAGGTGGTGGGAGGGGGGTGCGCGCCGCGCCTAAAAATGGGGGGCGGGGGGCGGCTCGCTTAGCATGCAGATACGGTGGCCAGAGTCCCGAGGCCGGGACGTCCCGCTGCTAAAAGCGGGACGTTTCCCGGGACCTCATGCAGCCTGGGACAGGGGACCCCGAATCCGGGACCTGACGTATAGGGCTCTATTCATAAAACTTTACCGCAAGTTTTTCGCTCAAAACAGCGGACTTTCCCGACCATTTAGCACAGTGTGCATTCATAAAAGCTGTTCCCGCATGAAAATCTACAATCCCCCAGCAGAGCGAGAAATTTCCGCCTTCTGCTGTGTTTTTCTAGATTTATCTAGAAAAAAGTAACAAAATGGCCATTCATAAAGATTAGAGGAAGCGGTATGTGGACGGGAAATCGCTTCCTCGGATGTAGCGAGAAGCGTGCGGATTACATACAAGTGAATGGGACAGACCTCACAGAGAGAGCAGCGCACGGAGGGACTCTGCCGGATGAAGTGTTTCGGCATGCCTTCCGACAGCTTACCGCCAGCTTTCAGCGGGAGATCTCCGCTCTGCTATCCCAGCTGCATGCGGATGAGAAATACCGCTTCCTCGGATGTAGCGAGAAGCGTGCGGATTACATACAAGTGAATGGGACAGACCTCTCAGAGAGAGCAGTGCATGGAGGGACTCTGCCGGATGAAGTGTTTCCGCATGCCTTCCGACAGCTTACCGCCAGCTTTCAGCGGGAGATCTCCGCTCTGCTATCCCAGCTGCATGCGGATGAGAAATACCGCTTCCTCGGATGTAGCGAGAAGCGTGCGGATTACATACAAGTGAATGGGACAGACCTCTCAGAGAGAGCAGCGCACGGAGGGACTCTGCCGGCTGAAGTGTTTCCGCATGCCTTCCGACAGCTTACCGCCAGCCTTCAGCGGGAGATCTCCGCTCTGCTATCCCAGCTGCATGCGGATGAGAAATATCGCTTCCTCGGATGTAGCGAGAAGCCTGCGGATTACATACAAGTGAATGGGACAGACCTCTCAGAGAGAGCAGCGCACAGAGGGACTCTGCCGGATGAAGTGTTTCCGCATGCCTTCCGACAGCCTTCAGCGGGAGATCTCCGCTCTGCTATTGCAGCTGCCAACATTTTTATGAATGACCACCCAGAAGTCTAAAATACTGATGCGGTATTTTCCCTCCACGAGTTTTTACGGCACAATTTTTTTATGAATAGAGCCCATAGTCACCGTATTTAAAGTGGAACTCCAGGTCACTGCATCCACATCAAGATCTGTGCGAGCAGCTCGCCCGTCAGATCTGCACCGAGCTTGTGTCACATTAAACCATACTAGTGATCTTAGCCTGTTTAAAAATGGGCTAGGTCTGTCACCACTCCGCCATGTGCATGCGCTTGCCGTCACGCTTCGAGGCCGTCACTTGCGCACGCACGCCCATCACGCGCACACGCCTGCCGCGTGCGCTCGCCCGCCCCATCCTCCCTCAGCTTTCGTCAGTGTCTCTGCGTTCCTCCCTGCACATGACACAGGGACATAGCGGACGCAGAGACACAGGGATATTATACGGTATAAAGAGACTGGGCTCTATTCACAATGAGTTACCACATGATGTCATTTGGGTAGTGATAAATACCGACCAAAATATCTCCATTTTGTAATTCACCGTTTTTTTTCCTCCCTAAATTACCTCTTGCAGTGAGGCCACATTCACACTTGAAAGGGCAAAACGCCGGCGATTCTTGCCGGCGTTTTGCGGGAGTGATTTTTCCGCAATTTCAGGCGGAAAAATCACTGGACAATGCAGCGATTTCTCCGCAATCGCATTTAGCGCTTCTATAGCACTGAAACGCGATTGCCAGGAAATCGCCTTAAAATGGTGCAGGCTACGCGTTTGCGCTTCACGATTTTGGGCAATTTGCGGCGATTAGCACAAATCGCCCAAGTAAGAACGGGCCCATAGGGTTTTATTATACTAGTGCTTTCAAAAGCGCCAGCGTTTGAGAGTTTTGCCGAAATCGCCGACAAAACGCTCAAGTGTGAATTGGGCTTAAAAGTGAGGTAAAAGTGTAGTAATTACCTCTAAATGTATCTCCAATTTGAGATTCTCCATTGAATAGTTGGTGTTAATTAAGGATTTTTTTTTATCACCTACAAATGGTAGGTGATAATTTTCACTAATAATACATCATTATCCCTTCTCTGCTGTTGGCCTTCAGGATGGAGCCTTTTGAGCTTTGTTTGCTGGAGTTTATGTCAATTTTACATAGAAGTCAGAGAAGACGGGTGTGTCTAATCTCAAGGCGCACTCTCACACCTCATACAGTCTCTTAGATGATTTCATAGATGCCGAGGAGGAAATTCATCTCTGCTGTAAAAGATAAGCAACAGCATAATTACCATTAAAGAAAAAAACATTTCTTTGTTACAGCTGATACAAATCTAACAAAAAAATCTCCAGTGTGTGTACTTCCTGCTTTCATGGAAGCAGACATAGGGTTAACATCCTGTGTTTACAAATTAGCTGCTCTGCTGAGGCAGCCAGCTGGCACAGCTGAGAGCTCAAATTACAGTTGTGATTATTCACAGATGAGGGGGGATTAGACAGGCTAAATTATATACATACAGGATTCATTTCTATATGTTTTCCTTCTGTCCTGTGCAAGAGCTCAGGTCCCACTGTACATGTGACAGGCTTTCCTGGGCCGTCTCTGTGTAATGGGCGGCAAGCATATGGGCTGCCCTACAGTGGTCAGAAAAGCTTTATTTCCGTACATATTACTGACTGTTTTATCACCTGTTTTATCGCACTTTTATCAAACATTTATCACGCTCAGTAAATTTTTTGTGAATACTCAAAAAAAAAAAATCAGTAATTATCACTGGAGGTAATTATTCAGCCAAAAAAGAGTTACCGCACATGTTATTGTGAATAGAGCCCATTGTACTGCCGATTATCAAAGGGATACTTAACCTCCTGAGCGTTACGCCGCTCAGGAGGTTTTGCAGCCGAGAGTCCCCCAGTATGATTTTAACTTATGCCATGGCTGTAATACCTTCAGCTAGCACTAGGCTAGCTAGCAGTAGTGGCCGGCATCCCCCCAATTACTGTTGATCCCCCCCCCCCCCTATCGCCGCTAAATACATAACCCCCCCTGGATCCAGCGATCGGCGCAGCCTCCCGGCACAGACCCGATCCTCCCCATAGAGAGGACCAGAGATGTGCCGGGAGGCTGCGCTGATCGCTGGATCCAGGGGGGGTTATGTATTTAGTGGCAACCGGGGGGGATCAACAGTAATTGGGGGGATGCCGGCCACCACTGCTAGCTAGCCTAGTGCTAGCTGAAGGTATTACAGCCACGGCATAAGTTAAAATCATACTGGGGACAGCCGGCGGTATGCCCGACACAGTGTCGGGCATACCGCTAAGGAGGTGAAAGTTTACCTAATATGGGGACTTTAGGCTGCTTTCACAGTGGGCTGTTCACAGTGCCCACGTTGCGTTACTCAGTAACGCTGCGCCATAACCGAACGTACTGCATGCAGTACTTTGTAAGCGGCAGAGCCGCGTTACACTGCTTGCACATGCTCAGTAACGTTGGGGAGGAGCGGAGAGCGGCCAGGCACATGGCTAATTAATATGCACTGCACGTTGTGACGTGCAGTGTTTACTTCTTGGAACGGCCGCTCTGTGCGGCGATTTGCCGGCGGGACCACGTGATGCCGCATGTGTCCAAGAGTGCGCATCACGGACGCCAGAGTGAGCTGCACAACGCGGCTCACTCTGACGTCCAAAGCAGGGAGCACCAGGCGTTGTGTTAGGGGCACGTTATGCGACCATAACGTCCCCTAAAACGCAACGTCCCAGTGTGAAACCAGCCTTAAAGTGTACCAGATCTGAAAATTAAAAATATTCTATACATACCTGGGGCTTCCTCCAGCCCCATCCGCCTGGATCGTTCCCACGCCGCCGTCCTCCGCTGTCCGCATCTATGAGAACCGGGACCTGCTAATGCCGTCAGTCGGAGCCAGTCTAGTGTAAGAGAAGTGCGCTGTTTGCGTATCTCTGCAGCAGCAGCCACTGCAGAGATACGTAGAGGGCGCACTTCTCCTGCCTAGCTGGCTCTGATGATGTCAGTGCCGGGACCCGGTACAGAAGCTGCAGGCAGCGGAGGATGGCGGCGTGGGAACGATCCAGGCAGATGGGGCTGGAGGAAGCCCCGGGTATGTATAAAATCTTTTCTTAGGTTCATCTCTGAGTCCCTTTAACAAAAAAAATATACATACCTGGGACTTCCTCCAACCCCCTTATCACTCCCTTGCCGTCCTCCTTGCCTCCTCGTTCGTCCACAACTGGCCCCGGGAATATCCTCCAATCCTGCCACACACACTCCCCTGTCACCAGGAGCTTTCTACGCCTGCATAGTAGTACTGCGCAAATGCAGAATGCTCCCAGCGGCAGGAGTGCATGGCTGGGTTGCACATGTGCAGTCGGCACTAGGTGACTTTCAGGGGCCAATTGCACAAGAATGAAAAGGAAGGCGAGGAAGCGATAAGCCTGGAGGAAGCCCCAGGTATGTATATCATTTCCTCTCAGACATAGCTAATGAAGCCTGATTGGCTGAAGCCTCTTTCCCTCTGTTTTCCCCTCCCACACTTATGTTCCTCTCTGATTGGCCAATATTTCTCATGCTAAGACAATGCACTTTCTATAGTGAAGGGCGGGCGATGCATACACAATGCAGGCAGAGGAGAGTAAGGGAGGAAATGACATCAGGATTGGCTTCAAAATAGCCACAGCTAAAATGGGAAATGCTAAGAAGGAGTTGCTCTTGTAGAAATACTACTAAAATCAAAACATGGACAGTGCAATACATGTGTTATGTAAGTAGAGCAAATATTTATCTATTTATATATGTGTTGTTTTTTTCTGAGATAGTAAGGCTGACAGCTCCTCTTTAATTAACAAGCTGACACATCATTGCATTCCAGCGGTTCTGGAGGTGTGTTTAGCTTCCAAGGGTAACAATGGTTAATTTGCATAGATGTGATGCGCTGGGAGACATCTCATAGACCCACTCCAACCTGAATTATCGCAGATACCTTCTGTTTTGCATAGCATTTTAGTAAGGAGGCTTTTTGGTCCCTTTCAGCCCCTTACACACTTCTAGTTCTGGTTCACCCTGAGCTTGCTGGGCTATAACTCTGCTTAAAGGGGCACTATGGCGAAAAATTGTAAAAGTTCAAATATGTGCAAATATAGACAAATAAGTACGTTTCTTGTAGAGTAAAATGAGCCATCAATGACTTTTCTCCCATGTTGCTGTCACTTACAGTAGGCAGTAGAAATCTCACAGAAGTGACAGGTCCATCTCTTCATGGGGGTATTCTCAGGGGTTTATTTATTTTCAAAATCACTTAGTGAATGGCAGTTGCTCCGCCCAACTGCCAAAAAACCGTGTAGCGAGCAGGAAGGCCGGCCAGCATCATTGTTTAAATGTTTATTAGGGAATATCTTTATAAAGTATAAAATCCTTGCTGAGAATCCCCCCATGAAGAGATGGACTAGTCCAAAACCTGTCGCTTCTGTCAGATTTCTACTACCTACTGTAAGTGACAGCAACATAGGAGAAAAGTCATTTATGGTTCATTTTACTCTGGAAAGACGTACTTCTTATTTGTTTATGTTTGCACATATTTTACAATTTTTCACCATAGTGCCCCTTTAAGCCAATATTTTAACCACTTCACCACTGAGGGGTTTTACCCCCTGACCACCAGAGCAATTTTCACCTTTCAGCGCTCCTTCCATTCATTCGTCTATAACTTTATTATTACTTATCCCAATGAAATGAACTATATCTTGTTTTTTTTGCCACCAATTAGGCTTTCTTTAGGTGGGACATTATGCCAAGAATTATTTTATTCTAAATGTGTTTTAATGGGGAAATAGGAAAAAATGTGGGAACAAATTATTATTTTTCAGTTTTCGGCCATTATAGTTTTTAAATAAAGCATGCTACTGTAATTAAAACCCATGAAATGTATTAACCCATTTGTCCCGGTTATAAAACCATTTAAATTATGTCCCTATCACAATGTTTGGCGACAATATTTTATTTGGAAATAAAGGTGCATTTTTTTCAGTTTTGCATCCATCCCTAATTACAAGCCCGCAGTTTATAAAGTAACAGTGTTATACCCTCTTGACATAAATATTTAAAAAGTTCAGTCCCTAAGGTAACTATTTATGTTTTTTTTTTAATTGTAAATTTTTTTATTTTTTTTTAATTACAAAAAAAAAATAAAAATTGGGGAGTGTGGGAGGTAATGAGTTAATTTATTGTGTAAATGTAATGTTTGTATATGTAAAATGCTTTTAGGGTGTAGTTTACTATTTGGCCACAAGATGGCCACAGAGTGTTTGTTTACATGCGACCTGTAAGCGTCCGGAAGGACGCTTACAGGAAGCAGTAGGAGGCTGGGAGACGCACAATGATCTCGCTGTTTCTGAAAGAAGCAGCAGATCATTGCGGGGGCTAGATCAACGAACGGGAATGGATTTTCCCGTTCATTGATCTCCGGGCGAGCGGGCAGCGGCGTGCACGAGCGGCGGGTGCGCGCACACGAGCGGCGGGAGCGCGGACAGCGGCGGTAGCGCGGAAGGTACGGATTTCTCCGTCCCTGGTTTTTTAGGAGGGAAAAAAGGGGCGGAGAAATTCGTACCGCTGGGGGTAAAGTGGTTAATGGAGTGCTGCGAGTTAGGATATAGGATTAGCTATTGGATTTTTAGAGCAAGAATAATAACCAACGTTTTGACAACTCAACAGGGTCTCTTTATTAACCACCTTAGCGGTATGGACGAGCTCAGCTCGTCCATCACCGCCGGTGGCTGCCGCTCAGGCCCTGCTGGGCCGATTTGCTCGCTGTAAAAAGCAGCACACGCAGCCGGCACTTTGCCAGCCGCGTGTGCTGCCCGATCGCCGCTGCAGCGCGGCGATCCGCCGCGTGCAGCGGCGAAAGAGGGTCCCCCCAGCCGCCCGAGCCCTGCGCAGCCGGAACAAACAGTTCCGGCCAGCGCTGAGGGCTGGATCGGAGGCGGCTGACGTCAGGACGTCGGCTGACGTCCATGACGTCACTCCGCTCGTCGCCATGGCGACGAGCAAAACGAAACAAGGAAGGCCGCTCATTGCGGCCTTCCTTGTTACTGCGGATCGCCGGAGGCGATCAGAAATATGGATTAGGAGCGCCCTCTAGTGGGCTTTCATGCAGCCAACTTTCAGTTGGCTGCATGAAATCGTTTTTTTTTTATTAAAAAAAACCCCTCCCGCAGCTGCCCTGGCGATCTTAATAGAACGCCAGGGTGGTTAAGGTAATGTGCTCTGCTTTTACAATAGCAGCTTCCTTATCCAGGTGTATTGCTGCGAGAGGGTCCAGTGGTGCCAGACGCTCGCTGGCCTGCAATGTGTCGCATACCGGCGTCTGCTTGTGCCGGAAAATCCTAAAAGAATCAGGCGTAACCTGACATTCTATTTACATAATGTGGAGCTCTATTTTCTTACTACACATGGAGGTTCTGCTTTGTTTTACTCATTTATTTGTATACTAGTGACCTTAGCCCGTTTAAGAACGGGCTAGATCTGTCAGTAATCCGCCGTGCGCAAACACACTGCCCGTAATCCACCGTGCGCAAACACACTGCCCGCCGTGCGCAAACACACTGCCCGTAATCCGCCGTGCGCAAACACACTGCCCGCCGTGCGCAGACACACTGCCCGCCGTGCGTAAACACAGTGCCCGCCGTGCGCAAACACACTGCCCGCCGTGCGCAAACACACTGCCCGTAATCCGCCGTGCGCAAACACACTGCCCGTAATCCGCCGTGCGCAAACACACTGCCCGTCGTGCGCAAACACACTGCCCGTAATCCGCCTAGGCAAACACACTGCCCGTAATCCGCCGTGCGCAAACACACTGCCCGCCGTGCGCAAACACACTGCCTGCCGTGCGCAAACACACTGCCCGCACGCCCCGCTGCGCGTGGTCTCCTCGCCTCGGATTTCCAGAGTGCTTTCATGAATGAATACATTGTATTTATTCTTTTCCAGGTCAAAGAGTTCACTTCCTGATTTGCGTCGGGAAGTGAAAAAACAAATCGCTCTGCAAAAGTGCTTCGAAAAGCGCGTTTACAAAAAATCATAGCGCGCAGGTGGCGTTAAAAAAAAATAACTCACAAAATCGCAAAATGCTGGCGTTAGCGATTTGCGATTTTAGATGTTAACAAAGCCTGACTGTTTACTCTAAATACACCCGTCTGACACTGCAGCTGTCCTTGATAGGATTTAGGGCTCCATATCAGTGCTTGGGGTCCCATGTAAAACGCGCACTGTGGCCCACAAACTCCTTAGTTATGCCACTGCTCTTATCCCATCTCTGTTAAACATCACTGTAGCTTATTGAAAACCGGCTACTGCAGACATAAGCTTGAAAAGCCATAGCCCTCCCTCTGGAGAAGCCATATACTCATCATGCCATCTGCCAGCCTGAGGC
The DNA here is from genome assembly GCF_040937935.1 of Hyperolius riggenbachi. NCBI lineage: Eukaryota > Metazoa > Chordata > Amphibia > Anura > Hyperoliidae > Hyperolius > Hyperolius riggenbachi. The sequence goes on from NC_090657.1 coordinate 5,985,834, forward strand.
GCGTTGCATTAACATCCAGACAACAATAAACCATCAAACACAGTTTATACATACAGTACGTCTGAGCACTGCTTCTGCTGGTCAGTGCAGTGTGCCCCTTGTACTAGTAGTGTCAGGGGGGCTGGAGGATGGGAGGAAACCAGAGTGCCCGGAGGAAACCCGAGTACTACCAGGCTATCCAAGTCAATAGTGTCCTGGCTCGGATATGACCCGGGGACCCGTTGCTGCCCACTATTCTGCCTGTGCTGGTGCTATATAACAGTCAAGCAGTCTAAGGCCCAGTGCACACCGAGCGGTTTTTGGAGCGATCCGCCGGCCGCATCCGCCTGGAAAAACGCTTGGCTAATGTATTGCAATGGGATGGTGCACACCGGCGGTTTGAGGTTTTTGCCAAGCTGCAAACGCGCCTCCTGCTGCGCGTTTGCGGTTTTCGGAAGCGTTTCGTCAATGTAAAGTATAGGAAAAACGCAAACCGCTCTGAAAAACGCTACTTCAGAGCGGTTTGCCAGGCATTTTTGTTACAGAAGTTGTTCAGTAACAGCTTTACTGTAACAATATGTGTAATCTGCTACACAAAACCGCACCCAAAACCGCTAGGTGTGTTTAGAAAACCTCTCTAAACATACCTAGAATCGCTCTGAAATCAGCTCCCAAAACCGCTAGCGTATTGCGGATCTGCTAGCGGTTTTGGTGTGCACTGGGCCTTAGTTTGGCTATATGATAGCTGAGCACTCATCTGTCTTTTAGCTGAGAGCCACTATTGTGTGCCCAGATTCAGGTACCCGGCCGGCACTCCTCACAGTTATATTGCGGTTTATGGGTAGCCGGAGGCACCGCAGGCGCTTGTGCCCTAAAATCGCCAGCTTCATGGCTGATGAGATGCAAAATAATTCCAGCTTATATTCAAATGTTATGCAAATGATATGCAGCTTGAAATGGGGCCAATAAATGACTTTCCTGTTAATTATCACTGGGCCAGTTACAAGCAGTATACAGTTCTCATTACCTTTGTATGTGAATTGGAATAATGTGCATTTCCTGAACCGTCCTTATTCACTAATAATGAAGACAGTTGTGTTGGAGTAGGTCGCCATCTATTGGCACAAATAAAGTGGGAACGAGTCTAATGCTACGTACACACATGCGACAACGATCGTTCGTTGAGAACGACGAACGAACTTTTAATTGATGAAAGAACGACCTAAGTAAAGTTAGTTGTAAAATGTGTGTAACGATCTGATCGTTAGAACGAACGTTACATCACGTAAAGCAACTATTGCGCTTGTGCATAAAAATGAGAAGTTTCACAGAGAAATAGTGAAATGCGCATGTCAAGCCTAGTATGAACGATCGTTTCCAACGATGTACTACTTTTGCAAATGATCGTCGTTGGTTAAAATCCGCCGAGACAGAACTTTCTTTTGTAGCGATTTGGCTCGTTCGTCGTTTGCCTTAATAGTCGGTGGTTCGTTTTTTGTAACGATCGTCGCTGGTAAAGATCGGGGAACGATCGTTACAAACGACTATAGTCGCATGTGTGTACGCACCTTAAGGGCCCATTTACACTTGCAAAACGCAAGCACTTTTGCTAGCATTTTGCTCTGGCGATTTTTGACGATTAACACGAAAAGAATCACCATTCACACTTTTTTGTGATAGCAATTAGCGCTTCTATAGCACTAAAAGCGAACGCTGGAAAATCGCCTGAAAATGGTGCAGGCTACAAATTTGCATTTGGCGATTTGCATTAATTGCCGGCGACTAACACAAATTGCCCAAGTGAGAACGGGCCCAAAGCTAGAGCTTGTTTTGCCGATATTGCTGGGAATACGCTCAAGTGTAAACGGGGCCTAAAGGTACGGTAGCCACGCACCATACGCACCATTTTTAAAAAAAATATCTGTTCAATTCAAGAATAGCAATCAATTTTTCTGACTAATTGTAACAATTCAAAAATCTGACCAATGTACCACACACACCTATGTTCAATTTTCCCCCAATCATGAATAAAATAATCTAAAGCTCAGAAAAAAATTGATTGAAACTGTACAAGTAACTGACAATCCATCTCACACCATACAATTCTTGGTAAAGTTGGTCTGATATTTCCAGCATGTCCAATCTCCAAAAATCTGATCAGATTCATCGATCAAAAACAAAGAAAAGCTCTCGATTTTTCAGGACAACCGATCGTAATTATCGAATTGCCGAAAAAGTAATTATTTTAATTGTATGATGTGTGGCCACCTTTAGTGCCTTTTGTTTTAAAGTAGACCTGAACTTTTGCACAGGACAGAAGGAAGGTAATCTGTGCAAGCGCATTACGCTCCTTATGACGCGAGTGCGGGCGCCAGCGAGACACCGGGGAGCACTGGAGCTGCGGTGAGGGACCCGAAAGACTTCTAGGGGCTGGAAGAAACCCCAGGTAAGTAAAGATTGGGTACCTTTTTCACCTCGAGAGTCCTTAAGAAGGTCATTATGCTGTTGCGTATCTTTTAGAGCAGAGAGGAAATCCTGAGTTCAGGTCCACTTTAGAGAGTTAGGGCTTGTTTCCACTGTTGCGACGCGATTTCGGCCGCATTCCGACGCTTGTAAAAACGCATGCGGATGCGTTTCCACATGCGTTTTTACCCGCGATTTCGCATGCGAAATTAACCATGACACTGCCAGGGCTAAATAAAATTGAAAAAGGTGCGAAATCGCACGCGAAATCGCGGGTAAAAACGCATGTAACAAACGCATGCGTTTTTACTATTAAATACATTAGCGGCGATTCGCACGGATTCCCGACGCAGGCGAAATCGTTGGCTCTTTTGTGCGTTTTTTTCACGCTGAAAAAAACGCACCTCAACAACGCTACAGTGGAAACAGGCCCATCCACTTGTATTACATGTGCGGATCTGCATGCGTTGGACGCATGCAGATTCGCGATAGTGGAAACGAGCCCTAAGTATGGTGAATTCCACATTGTCCCAGTGATGTCATACGCATGTGCAGTGCGTTCCCGGGCATGAGCTGTAGGACGTGCGCAGTCCGGCTGGCGCATTTGCAGTAAGTCCTGACCCGGCCGGCTGGAGGAGGATCCTGGGGGGCTTTTATGTGAGCTATGGGGGCAGATAGGAGAACTAGGAGAGCGGGGGGCGTAAGGACAGGTAGTAGTATGTTCCTGCTCCCCCCTTTTCTCAAAAGTTTTTTTTTTGGTTCTGCAGTATAGTTGAACAATCTCAAGATGTCACAGTCTGTAAAATGTGATGGGTAATTATTATCCTGTCTGGAAAGTTTTGCAGCTTTTTGTTGAAGTTCTGTTGGATTCCCTAGCCAGATCTAACCATTTTTGGAAAGCTGAAAGTCCCGGCTGTCCTTTGCACTGGGTCCTGAGTCAATACGATGTCCCATTCCCAAGTTAGGGTGGGTTTGTGAGTAGTCTATGGGAGACCACGAGGGGCAGCAGATGGTTCGGGGGCTGACTTCGCTGGGGGGGGGGGAATAGAGGGGCCCCAAATTACTTTTGCCCCAGGGCCCCTGTGTGGCCTAAACCGGCCCTGTTTAAGGTGGCAATATAATGGTCCATATGACAAACATTGATTTTGCAATACAATTTGCTAAGCAAAAACTTGCAGTACCAATCAGCTATATGTGTGCAAGGTGTTGTCCCAAATATGCATTAAAAAAAAGTAAAAATAAATCTGAACTAGGCAGGGCTGGTACAAAAATCATCTGTCTCCGACTTCTGCTCCAGGTACCCAAAATTGCTCTGACTCGGTGGTTCGCGTTCGCCAGCGAAGGCGAACTTTTGCGGAAGTTCAATTCGCCCCCATAGTGCGGGTCAACTTTGACCCTCTACATCACAGTCAGCAGGCACATTGTAGCCAATCAGGCTACACTCTATCCTGGAGCCACCCCACCCCCTTATATAAGGCAGGCAACGCCGGCTATTACACTCACTCGTGTGCCTGCATTACTTAGTGAAGGGACAGCTGCTGGCAGACTCTCATAGGGAAAGATTAGTTAGGCTCTTGTAGGCTTGTTAGCTTGCTCCTGGCTGATTGTTATTGCTAAAATAGCACCCCACAACAGCTCTTTTGAGAGCTAATATTCTGATATTTTTTTTTTGTGTTGCCCACTGACACTGCATTATACAGCCCTATCTGTTGCAGCTGGACCTTGGTAATTGTTATTACTGACCCAGCCAGCCCTGCCTCACTATCTATACTGGGACACCTACCTATGCCTACCTAACTACTGGGGCACCTACTTACCTATACAGGGACACCTACCTATGCCTACCTACCTACCTATACTAGGGCACATACCTATGCCTACCTATACTGTGTCTTCTACCTATGCCTATCTACCTATACTGGGACACCTACCTATGCCTACCTACCTATACTGGGACACCTACCTATGCCTACCTACCTATACTAGGACACCTACCTATGCCTATCTACCTATACTGGGGCACCTACCTATGCCTACCTACCTATACTGGGACTCCTACCTATGCCTACCTACCTATACTAGGACACCTACCTATGCCTACCTACCTATACTGGGACTCCTACCTATGCCTACATACCTATACTGGGACACCTACCTATGCCTAGCTAACTACTGGGGCACCTACCTATGCCTATCTACCTATACTGGGACACCTACCTATGCCTACCTACCTATACTGGGACTCCTACCTATGCCTAGCTAACTACTGGGGCACCTACCTATGCCTACCTACCTATACTGGGGCACCTACCTACATACAAGAAGATAATAAGGTCGTTGCTTCATTGTGGACAGAGCAAATTTGATCAGTTGGACAGTCACTGTTGTTCTATCATTGAGCTACCACAACCCGGCGACCATATGGGCTTGAAAACCGCTATCGCCATGGTGCGCACCAGTCCAGCATGGCCGTCACTACACAAACAGCTGTTTGCGGTGCGTTACACAGTGAGTTTGGTGTGTCAGTGTGAAGCAGTACTCTAATTACACTCCCTGATTGATGTATACACATGCAAGATGTTTGAAAGCACTTTAGTCCTGCAATTTAGCATTCAATCTGATTTCTGCCCTTAAAATGCTGCTTTGTGTCAAATCCAGATTTTTCCCCGGGACTTTTAGCGTCTATCCCACTCAACCGGGTTCGCGAACCTAAAATCGGAGGTTCGGGCCATCTCTACTCCTCAGTATAACTCTTACCAGGACTGTGAAGTTGGTACAAAAATCATCTGACTCTGACTCCTCAGTTTAGGAAACCACCAACTCCAGGCACCCATAATTGCTCTGACTCCTCCTTATAATTCTTACCGGGACTGTGGAGTTGGAGTTTTCTGGTCCCCTGGGGCATCTCACTTTTGTTGTGGTGACTCAGCGAGTTGATGGCCCCTGCACCTGCGTGGCTTTGGCCAAGCGCATCCTGCACATGCGCAATACGAGAATCTCTACTGCGCAAGATGCTCCCGGCAATCGGAGCAAGAATGAGGTTGCACGTGGCCAGGGCCGTGCCGTTGCAGTGGCCATCGACTCGCCGAATCACCTGAAACATAAGTGAGGCGCTGCGGGGGACCGGAGGATCAGGTTGTCACACGGCGGCTGCAGGGGGGCAGCAGAAGCACCAGTTAAGTTAAAATGGCTTTTTTTAAATTACTTTAGGTTCCCTTTAAATTAAACTCTGAGGCCCCATTCACACTAGAGCGTTTAGCCGGCGATTTCGGCAAAACGCTCAAACGCTAGCGCTTTTTAAATCGCTAGTGCCATAATACCCTATGGGCTCTTTCTCACTTGGGCAATTTGCGTTAATTGCCGGCGATTAACGCAAATCGCCAAACGCAAACTTGTAGCCTGCACCATTTTCAGGCGATTTCCCGGTGAAAAAATTGCCAAGTGTGAATGGCGATTTTTTTCATGTTAATCGCCAGAAATCGCCAGAGCAAAACGCTAGCAAAAGCTCTAGCGTTTAGCAAGTGTGAATGGGACCTAAAGGCTGAAAAGTGAAACGCAATAGAAAACACTTGACCAGGGCGGAGTAGAAAAGCACTCTTTAGTAGACCTCCTCAGGACATGCGCAATGAAGTAAATACTGTTTGCAATAATAAAGAAAAAAGATTGTGTAACTTTATCTCTGCCAAGTGGCTGTATATGTGGGGCAATGTATACTGTGGGACAAGCAGAAGCATGCACTCTACCAATGCTGCAATGCCAGCAGGGAGTCACATGACAGTAGTAGGTGTGGTCACTGTCTGCTGTGAAGTCCATCCCAGCACTGATCGGAAGTCCGGCTCTTTTCACTGAATTGATTCAATTCATGAAAAAGTACCGGATCATGAACCAAATCATTTAATTCATGTCACTGGAGAGGGTGTGGCTAGCAGTAACTTCTTGCTAGTCACGCCCTTCCCCTGCTAATTGGCCCAGACATCTATTATTCCTCCTGTCGCTCCTCCTCCTGTGGTTCCTGACTAAATAATCCACTGACCTGATTCGGTGTGACGAGTCTGATCGGTTCAGTGTGATGAGTTGATCCGACTGGGACGCTGTGATGTCCGGCTCATCTGAGCCGGCTTTCCTGTGAGCCGGCTCTTTTCCGTGAGCTTAGTGATCCACTCAGCACAAGGAAAAGAATCGGCTCACAGGAAAGAGCCGGCTCACATGAGCAGGACATCACAGCGTCCCAGTACCGCACAGCTCATCATGTCCCGTCCAGAGGAGGCAGCCAGACGGGCTTATTCCCTGCATTATGGAGGAGCTGCTCCGGAGATCGCGGTGTTCGCGCCCGGCCGGGTCAATCTGATCGGGGAGCACACAGACTACAATGGGGGATTCGTGCTGCCGATGGTGAGATACTGAGAGGCGCTTCCTCAGTGCTTAGAGCGGGTCACGTGTGCCGCAGGTGGTCACATGACCAGCATTCTGATACTTTGTTTGTGTTCTGATACTTTGTTTTTTTGTTTGCTAAAAACAAAACAAACAGACAAACTATTGATTGTAAATGGACACTTGATCATGTAGTGTTGTATTTTATAAACCTAAATTATTTTTTAACTTGCAGCATCAGACTCATTTACAATTTAAAGCAGTAGGATCAGCCGTACTATGTCAGGGTAAAAACACATATATAGGTAGATAAATACTTGATCTACTTACATAACACATGTATTGTACTGTCCACGTTTTGATGTCAGTGAATGTTATATAGTAAATGAGGAGAATTCTGTTCCTGGTGGGGGCCATGTCTTTTGCCACCAGTTTAGGCTAAATCCTGATGTCATTTCTGCCCTTTACTTTTTTTCTTTTCTCCTCCAATCACTGAGTCACCTTAGCCTTGCTTGTAAACACAAGAGAGCAGGGGATCGTGTTTCAGATAAGCAGCTGGCAGGGAAATAAGGGAAGAGGAGGAATATATTATAGATAAAAAGAACCCCCAGCATGCATCTGTTTGGCACTGACTATTAAAGGGCCAGTGCTCCTAAAGTATGTGATGACTCCAAACCATAACAGCAGAAAAAGTTTTGAATGCAGGATTAGCATCTTTATCACTTAACCACTTCACGACCGCCCCCAGCCGATGGGCGGCGGCAAAGTCCGGGCCCAAACGACCGCAATATGCCCATCGGCGGGGGCGGCTGCGGGAGTGGTTATGCGGCGATCGCGTCATTCGTGACGCGATCAGCCGCCGGGGACTGGCTCCGCCCACCGCTCGTAGTAACCCGCCGGCCGTTCGGAAGCGCCGGCGGGTTACTAGCACCCGGATCGCCGCACTTACATTGTATAATAGGCTTTGTAATGTATACAAAGCCTATTATACTGGCTGCCTCCTGCCCTGGTGGTCCCAGTGTCCGAGGGACCACCAGGGCAGGCTGCAGCCACCCTAGTCTGCACCCAAGCACACTGATTTCCCTCACCCTGCCCCCTGATCGCCCACAGCACCCCTCAGACCCCCCCCTGCCCACCCCCCAGACCACTGTTTGCACCCAGTCACCCCCCTAATCACCCATCAATCACTCCCTGTCACTATCTGTCAACGCTATTTTTTTTTTTATCCCCCCCCTGCCCACTGCCCCCTCCTGATCACCCCCCCACCCCTCAGATTCTCCCCAGACCCCCCCCCAGACCCCTCCCCCCGTGTACTGTATGCATCTATCCCCCCTGATCACCTGTCAATCACCTGTCAATCACCCGTCAATCACCAGTCAATCACCCCCTGTCTCTGCTACCCATCAATCAGCCCCTAACCTGCCCCTTGCGGGCAATCTGATCACCCACCCACACCAATAGATCGCCCGCAGATCCGACATCAGATCACCTCCCAAATCCATTGTTTACATCTATTCTCTCCTCTAAACACCCACTAATTACCCATCAATCACCTATCAATCACCCCCTATCACCACCTGTCACTGTTACCCATCAGATTAGACCCTAATCTACCCCTTGCGGGCACCCAATCACCCGCCCACACGCTCAGATTGCCCTCAGACCCCCCTTTATCAATTCGCCAGTGCAATATTTACATCTGTTATTCCCTGTAATAACCCACTGATCACCTGTCAATCACCTATCAATCACCCCCTGTCACTGCCACCCATCAATCACCCCCTGTCACTGCCACCCATCAATCAGCCCCTAACCTGCCCCTTGCGGGCAATCTGATCACCCACCCACACCAATAGATCGCCCGCAGATCCGACATCAGATCACCTCCCAAATCCATTGTTTACATCTATTCTCTCCTCTAAACACCCACTAATTATCCATCAATCACCTATCAATCACCCCCTATCACCACCTGTCACTGTTACCCATCAGATTAGACCCTAATCTACCCCTTGCGGGCACCCAATCACCCGCCCACACGCTCAGATTGCCCTCAGACACCCCTTTATCAATTCGCCAGTGCAATATTTACATCTGTTATTCCCTGTAATAACCCACTGATCACCTGTCAATCACCTATCAATCACCCCCTGTCACTGCCACCCATCAATCACCCCCTGTCACTGCCACCCATCAATCAGCCCCTAACCTGCCCCTTGCGGGCAATCTGATCACCCACCCACACCAATAGATCGCCCGCAGATCCGACATCAGATCACCTCCCAAATCCATTGTTTACATCTATTCTCTCCTCTAAACACCCACTAATTACCCATCAATCACCTATCAATTACCCCCTATCACCACCTGTCACTGTTACCCATCAGATTAGACCCTAATCTACCCCTTGCGGGCACCCAATCACCCGCCCACACCTCAGAACGTCCTCAGACCCCAGCCCTGATCACCTCGCTAGTGCATTGCTTGCATCTATTTCCCCCCTCTAATCACACCTTGAGACACCCATCAATCACCTCCTGTCACCCCCTAGCACACCTACCCATCAGATCAGGCCCTAATTTGCCCCGTGTGGGCTCCTGATCACTCGGCCAAACCCTCAGGTCCCCCTCAGACCCCCTTCCGATCACCTCCCCAGTGCATTGATTGCATCTATTTTCCCCTCTAACCGCCCCCTGAGACACCCATCAATCACCTCCTGTCACCCCCTAGCACTCCTATCCATCAGATCAGGCCCAAAACATCCTGTCATCTAAGAGGCCACCCTGCTTATGACCGGTTCCACAAAATTTGCCCCCTCATAGACCACCTGTCATCAAAATTTGCAGATGCTTATACCCCTGATCAGTCATTTTGAGAAATTTGGTTTCCAGACTACTCACAGTTTTGGGCCCGTAAAATGCCAGGGCAGTATAGGAACCCCACAAGTGACCCCATTTTAGAAAGAAGACACCCCAAGGTATTCTGTTAGGTGTATGATGAGTTCATAGAAGATTTTATTTTTTGTCACAAGTTAGCGGAAATTGATATGTATTGTTTTTTTTTTTCACAAAGTGTCATTTTCCGCTAACTTGTGACAAAAAAAAAATCTTCTATGAACTCACCATACTCCTAACAGAATACCTTGGGGTGTCTTCTTTCTAAAATGGGGTCACTTGTGGGGTTCCTATACTGCCCTGGCATTTAAGGGGCCCTAAACCGTGAGCAGTAGTCTAGAATCCAAAGGCCTCAAAATGACCTGTGAATAGGACGTTAGGCCCCTTAGCGCACCTAGGTTGCAAAAAAGTGTCACACATGTGGTATCGCCGTACTCAGAAGAAGTAGTATATTGTGTTTTGGGGTGTATTTTTACACATACCCATGCTGGGTGGGAGAAATCTCTCTGTAAAAGGACAATTGTGTGTAAAAAAAAAATCAAACAATTGTCATTTACAGAGATATTTCTCCCACCCAGCATGGGTATGTGTAAAAATACACCCCAAAACACATTATACTACTTCTCCTGAGTACGGCGGTACCACATGTGTGGCACTTTTTTGCACCCTAAGTGCGCTAAGAGGCCCAAAGTCCAATGAGTACCTTTAGGATTTCACAGGTCATTTTGCGACATTTGGTTTCAAGACTACTCCTCACGGTTTAGGGCCCCTAAAATGCCAGGGCAGTATAGGAACCCCACAAATGACCCCATTTTAGAAAGAAGACACCCCAAGGTATTCCGTTAGGAGTATGGTGAGTTCATAGAAGATTTTATTTTTTGTCATAAGTTAGCGGAAAATGACACTTTGTGAAAAAAAACAATTAAAATCAATTTCCGCTAACTTGTGACAAAAAAAAAAAAAATCTTCTATGAACTCGCCATACTCCTAACGGAATACCTTGGGGTGTCTTCTTTCTAAAATGGGGTAATTTGTGGGGTTCCTATACTGTCCTGGCATTTTAGGGGCCCTAAACCGCGAGGAGTAGTCTTGAAACGAAATTTCTCAAAATGACCTGTGAAATCCTAAAGGTACTCATTGAACTTTGGGCCCCTTAGCGCAGTTAGGGTGCAAAAAAGTGCCACACATGTGGTATCGCCGTACTCAGGAGAAGTAGTATAATGTGTTTTGGGGTGTATTTTTCCACATACCCATGCTGAGTGGCAGAAATATCTCTATAAATAGACAATTGTGTGTAAAAAAAATAAAACAATTGTCATTTATGGAGATATTTCTCCCACCCAGCATGGGTATGTGTAAAAATACACCCCAAAACACATTATACTACTTCTCCTGAGTACGGCAATACCACATGTGTGGCACTTTTTTGCAGCCTAACTGCGCTAAGGGGCCAAAAGTCCAATGAGCATCTTTAGGCTTTACAGGGGTGCTTACAATTAGGCACCCCCCAAAATGCCAGGACAGTGAACACACCCCACAAATGACCCCATTTTGGAAAGTAGACACTTCAAGGTATTCAGAGAGGAGCATAGTGAGTCCGTGGCAGATTTCATTTTTTTTTGTTGCAAGTTAGAAGAAATGGAAACTTTTTTTTTTTCTTTTTTTTGTCAGAAAGTGTCATTTTCCGCTAACTTGTGACAAAAAATAAAATCTTCTATGAACTCACCATGCCTCTCACTGAATACTTTGGGATGTCTTCTTTCCAAAATGGGGTCATTTGGGGGGTATTTGTACTATCCTGGAATTTTAGCCCCTCATTAAACCTGACAGGTGCGCAGAAAAGTCAGAGATGCTTGAAAATGGGAAAATTCACTTTTGGCACCATAGTTTGTAAACGCTATAACTTTTACCCAAACCAATAAATATACACTGAATGGGTTTTTTTTTATCAAAAACATGTTTGTCCACATTTTTCGCGCTGCATGTATACAGAAATTTTACTTTATTTGAAAAATGTCAGCACAGAAAGTTAAAAAAATCATTTTTTTGCCAAAATTCATGTCTTTTTTGATGAATATAATAAAAAGTAAAACTCGCAGGAGCAATCAAATAGCATCAAAAGAAAGCTGTATTAGTGACAAGAAAAGGAGGTAAAATTCATTTAGGTGGTAGGTTGTATGACCGAGCATTAAACCGTGAAAGCTGCAGTGGTCTGAATGGAGAAAAAGGCTCTGGTCCTTAAGGGGCGAAAAGACTGTGGTCCTCAAGTGGTTAATACACTCAGACCAGTTGCTGTTGAAATTTGATATTTATGGTGGCACTTCTACTTTAAGGCTTCTTGCACACCAAGACGTTGCATTAGGTGGCACGTTAAGGTCGCATAACGTGCACCTAACACAACGTATGGTGCTGCAAGAGCCGACGGTAGAGTGAGCCGCGTTAGGCGGCTCGATTCCTATAATGTCTCCCAGAGTGTCGCTGATTGGCCGGCGGGACCACGTGATGCGGAGCGAGAAACTCCGCATCACGTGGTCCCGCCGGCCAATCAGCGTCCGCCAGTGCAGTGAATATTAAGTAGCCATGTGCGCGGCTACTGTAGCTGGCTCTCCCCGCCTCCTCTCCGCCCCCCACTGCGCATGTGCAAACAGTCTAACGCGGCTATAGCCGCTCCAACGCCGTAGCATGCTGCACTTTGCACCGAACGTGCAGCATTACATGTAACGCAACGTGCGCTGTGTGAACAGCCCACTTGTGTTACATTGCTGTGCGTTGGGGGAGCGTTACAGGCGCACTAACGTGCGCCTGTAACGTCTTGGTGTGTAAGCAGCCTAATAGTTGCAGCAAAGGGTCCATTGACATGTCTAAAGGGGGCCACACACGATACAACAAAATTATCCAATTTTACAGCAATTCAATAAATATGATCGGGTCTCCCAAAAAAAAAAAAAAATTGAAAACTCTTTTTTTTTTCATTTGACTGAAAAATCCAATCGGATTTCCCGTATATTTTTATTTTTTTTTTTATTTTTATTTTTTTTACTATTATTATTCGATCTGGAATGCTGGAATTTTTTTCAATTTTTCTAAATATTGTATAGTGTTTGTTGTTTGTCAATTTATTTATATACACACCCTAGCAATTTTCTCTGGGTTTCCAATCATTTTTATCATAATTGGGGAAAAATTGAACATATGTGTGTGGTACATTGGTCATATTTTTGAAATGTTACAATCGGTCAGAAAAATTGATTACAATTCTTGGATTGAACAGATATTTCAAAAATTGTATGGTGTGTGTGTGTGTGTGGCCACCTTAAGGCCATGTTCACACTATCATCGCTGCCATGCACATTTCGGCAGTGCGTATGGTCTGCAGCACACAAGAACGTCAGAGGTGCATAGACGGCACTTCTGACATTCAAAGTATATGTGCTGTGCAATTGCATTGCTGTGCAACTTTTTGGCAAAAAAAGCGGCATTGATCCCGTTCACTAGGTAATGGGATCGTATAGTGCGTTCTGAACGCACGGTCATCTGCGTTGCTTAATGTGACCAAGGCCTAAGGGTGCATTTATTATGTGCGGTGTTTCCTGGTTGTATGTGAAGTTATGACATGTATTATTGTACAGTGCATCATGCAAAGCATGCACACACTTTAAGCTGGCAGCCCAGCACACTTAGTTTGTACTGGCAGATTGGATGACTGTGATCAAATATGACGGTTATCTGTGATGCATCGAGACACATTAATCATAATTTTGATTGTTTTGTTACAAAAATCGATTGAAATTGCAATCAGACGGTAAATTTCGATCGCTTGAACATGGCCGTAGACCTAGAGCCCATATCGTAGCAGTTTTTATAGATTTTTAATAGATTTAATGCTGTGTATGGAGGGATTCTGTCCAATAAATCAAGATACAGATCAAAGAGGGATTTATTGGTTTGCCATGTTGTATGGAAATCTAACCATGTATGGCCACTTTTAAGCACTATTTTTATCTGTTTGAATGTTAGATACAGGCATATTACTATGCAGTAGAAAACATATAATTCACTAACTCACAAATTGTTGAATATTGGGCTGGGTGCCAGGGCTGTGGAGTCGGAGCAATTTTGGGTACCTGGGGTTGGAGTCGGTGGTCTCGATAAACTGAGGAGTCAGATGATTTTTGTACAAACTCCAGAGCAATTTTGGGTACCCGGAGTCGATGGTTTCATAAACTGAGGAGTTGGAGTCAGATGATTTTTGTTCCGACTGCACAGCCTTGCTGGGAGCGCTGGTCTACTTTAGAGGACCCAGCAGGAAATTTCACTAATGTCATTGGAAGGACAGCACCCTCTCGAACCTTTTAAGTTTCCAATAGGTTGTAGTAAACTACACCCCCACTATTTGACCAATCACAGCCCTGGCTGTAAGAGGGTACTGTGATCGAAGAGCTGTTCTGTATGAGCTTTCCTGCTGGGACCTCTAAAGTAGACTTGCGCTGGGCTGGGTTCCTATTGAACTGTTCGCTAAATGCTGAATAACTAGTAAAACGATTCTGAAAGTGAGTGTAAAGCCAAACAAATAGATACTTACCTATGGATAGGGAAGGCTCTGGAGCCTATAAAGCAGTGGTGGCTAACCTATGGCATGTGTGCTAGAAGCGGCACTTGGAGCCCTATCTGTGGGAACGCATGCTGTTGCCAGGTTTTACAGGCCGGTCATCGCCCAGGTGAACATACAAAGTGGAGTATAAGTGACTGCAATGCAGAGTGTGCATACATTGATGGAGATCATCTGGATACCTTTACTGGGGTGGGGGGTAGAGACATCTGGCTGCCTATACTGAGGCCAGTATAGTGCCATGTCAGCACTTCGCAGTAGATAAATGGGTTTTGGGATGCAGTTTGGGGACATGGTCTGAAAGGTTCCCCATCACTGCTATAGAGCCTTCCCTGCCCTCTCTCTCAGAGGCTCTGAGGACGGTCAATCGTCAGGCCCCAACACTGCTCCCACTTAACCCCACAGCTCTTGGAGGATTTTTAAATGTTACTGCTACGCTTGTTTAGAGATGTATCTCATAAACCAGAAACATTAAAGCTTTTTATACGTGCTATGCAAGTGCCAAACTGCATTCTGGACATTCCTCTTTATTCAGGTTCTGTACTATCCAGTATCTTCAACTGGACACTTAGGCTGCTTTCACAGTGGGACGTTACAGGCGCACGTTAGAGCAGCCTGTAACGCAGTCCAACTCACAGCAATGAAAAATCAATGGGCTGTTCACAGTGCCCACGTTGCGTTACATAGTAACACTGCGCCACCAGACAACGTACTGCATGCAGTACTCTCTAAGCGGCAGAGCCGCGTTAGACTGTTTGCACATGCTCAGTAGTGTTGGGGGAGGAGCGGAGAGCGGCCAGGCACATGGCTAATTAATATTCACTGCACTCAGTGACGTGCAGTGTTTACTTCCTGGAGCGGCTGCTCTGTGCGGCGATTGGCCGGGCGGGACCACGTGATGCCGCATGCGTCCAGGAGTATTACGGATGCCAGAGTGAGCTGCACAACGCGGCTCACTCTGACGTCCACAACGAAGAGCACCAGGCATCGCGTTAGGTGCACGTTATGCGACCTTAACGTCCCCTAAAACGCAACGTCCTGGTGTGAAACCAGCCTTATAGTGTTCTAGAAGATGTTTTGTCAGTCATGACAACTTAAATTCTAATGGTCCTTATTGAAAATCTGTAAGATACTTACGTTGGGGGGAAGCCTGTGGATCCTAATGAGGCCCCCTCGTCGTCCTCCATCTGGGCGATCCAGTGCTGGAAGCCCCCGAACACCAGGGAGATAAATATTTACCTACCGCGATCCTGCGCAGGCGAGGTAGAGCAATCCCAATCAGGCTCGGCTATTTCTGCCTGAGCCCAATCGGAAAGCCGCTACCGCTCCTGCGCTGGAGCCGGGGGAAGGTAAACCTTGCAGGCGCCGCAGTCGACATCTTTGTACGCTGTGGTTTTGGGGGCTTCCAATGCTGATTCTCCAGGACAGAGGAGGATGGGAGGAGCCTCATTAGGATTCAGAGGCTTCCCCCTCCCAAGGTAAGTACCATCCAGGGTTTTTGTAATCTTACAGATTCTCTTTAAGCTGTAGGAAAGCTGGCATGTGACATGAGGATATAAACAATGTTTGGCGCCAATATTTTATTTGGAAATAAAGGTGCATGTTTTTCAGTTTTGCATCCATCCCTAATTACAAGCCCATAGTTTATAAAGTAACAGTGGTATACCCTCTTGACATAAATATTTAAAAAGTTCAGTCCCTAAGGTAACTATTTATGTTTTTTTTTTGTTTGTTTTTTTAATTGTATTTTTTTTTTTTAAATTACAACTGATCTCCGGGCGGGCGGCGGCGTGCACGAGCGGCAGGAGCACGCGCACGAGCGGCGGGAGCGTGGACAGCGGCGGTAGCGCGGAAGGTACGGATTTCTCCGTCCCTGGTTTTTTAGGGGGGGAAAAAAGGGACGGAGAAATTTGTACCGCTGGGGGTAAAGTGGTTAATTGGCAGTTTTAGGCAGTGTTTACAAACAAAAAACATGGCCGCTAACCAGCAAGACACACACACACACACACACACACACACACACACACACACGGGGCGTGCATAACTTGCATTCATTACAACAGAGGCAGCCCAGTCCTCTCTGGGTCGACAATGCTTGACAAAGAAAAGATTAGATATATTACAGAGCCAGTGCAACTAGGTAAGGCTGCTGTAATCCAGACAACATTAGAACAGGTATAGGAACTTATAGGATAGAAGAAATAAGGCTGGAAATGTTGTTACATACAAGGGAATGTTGTTTAATACAAGGGAAAGCAAAAAACCCTGAAGCTGGGGTCACACTTACGGCCCTGAAAAACAGCAATGTTTTAGGGCAGCTGAATCCTCGTTCTTCATTGGCAGCCACCTGAGAACAGCTGATGGTCAGCACAGGGGAATCACACAAGTTGTGCAATAGAAAGCAACAGTGTCGCCTTTTTTCTTCCCACGGGGGAATGCCGCACATTGCACATTGCTCCCAGCGCACTGCAGTTGTGCATTGGGAAGCATTATGAGCTTTTCCACCAAATGTGCCTCTTGGAAATCCCTATTATCATATATATATATATATATATATATTATATTCTCATATATCTGATGTGTGCATTATTATTGACCTTCTTATATTGATCTGTTGCTGCACAGGCCTTGCCTCTTATCACAGTGATTGTGGGATCTCGCCGTAATGACGGGAAGATCTGCCTGGTTACCACTGCTGAGGGAGCTGATGAGCCTCAGAAAGTGGAATTTGAGGCCCCGAGAGAGGACAAGCCCCTTGCCCCGGGGACTCCTAAGTGGGCCAATTATATGAAAGGGGTAATACAGCATTACAGAGGTGAGAGTTTTACATTCTTCACAAGGTTTAAAGAAAACCTGAACTGAAAATTAAAAGTCAAAATAAGCATACATAAGTCATACTTACCTTCCATGTAGTCTACTCCTCAGTCTCTGTCTCCTCTCCTGCATCCTGTTTGTCCCCTGTGATCAATAGATTTCTCTGTCCTCCATTTTGAAAATAGCCATTACCCCATAACAGCTTCCTGGTCAGCACACTGTTACACTGTAACATCACCCACTTGAGCCATAGGGAAACATGGACATTACCTGGTACATCAGTTGTCCACTCAGCTGTAACTGACAGCAACTGATATATTTCAGTTCTGACAAAATGTTGTCAGAACTGGAAGGGATTACTGTCAGAAGAAAATGGTGAGCTTCTGAGAGGAACTGATGGCAAGGTAACTATTTAATGTTCATTTGAAGTTACCTCATGTGTTTATTTTAAATATTTTTACTCAGTACAGGTTCCCTTTTAATGCCTTTTAAAGGATACCCGAACTATGTAAGTGGCTGACTCAGACAGGAAGTGACTACAGTGTGACCCTCACTGATAAGAAATTTCCCCTTTTTACCTCTTTCCTGCTCTCAGAAGCAATTCTCTGCTAGGAAAGTGTTTTATAGTTGGAATTTCTTATCAGTGAGGGTCACACTGTAGTCACTTCCTGTCTGAGTCAGGACTGAGTCAGCCAAGTTGACAAGCAGGACTATGCGCATTTTGTATGCAAATGTAGCAGCTTGAAAATGGACTAATCGAGTTGTCAGGATTCAATTGCTCCATTTTCCAGCTGCATAAATGTGCATTCTCTTTGCACCAACTCAAAATGATTTGCATCTCATTGATTATCAGTACTAGATATAGATATTTCCCATGTCAGCTGGAAGCATACAGCATAGAAGGCATATCACCAATGCCAATGGGAACCATCATGCTGCTATTTAGAACTCTAACCTTGGGTCTAAAGTCTGTAGCTATAGAATGTTGACTTTTTAGTTTACTTATTAAACCAGTAGTTATCCTAGTACTTCAAAACCCCTTGTTCCCCCCTCCTTTACTCTTAAGGTGGCCATACATCAGGCGACTTGGCGGCCGATCAACCATCCGATTCAATTATTACAATTGGATTGGATGAAAACCAGTGCTGCCAAGAGCATGCCGATTGACTATGTGACCAATTTCGGGCCGAGATTGGTTGCGAGTATCGATGAGAGATGCTGCAAGTTGTAGGGTCGGCATGCTTGATCAGATGCACGGCGGTAACGGTGGTCGATATGGGGAAGAACGTGATGGAACCCCTGGTGCTAAATGTGCACGTTCTGCAGTATACTGTACCTGTCAGTGTCCGCCACTGGCTCCGCCTCTGCACTCTTCCTTTCATACATGTGCTGCATGTGGCTGCCAGCGTATATGTGGGTGCTTGTATGATGTCGCTCACACGCCCAGGTCACGTGGGGCGCGTGTAAGGAAGAAAGAGTGCGGAGGTGGAGCCAGTGGCGGACACCACCAGCTATAGTATGATTTTGTATTGCAGTACAGTATGCTAAAGCAAATGTCCAGATGTATTCAGCTTGCCATCGCTTCAGGTTAGATACTCACCTATGTAGAGAGAAGACTCTACATAGACCAGGGCTTTTCAACCTGTGGCACACCACCGGTGGTACTTTGCTGTTGGCCAGGTGGTACACACCAGGTTTGCCTGCCACTTTATTGCCCGCCTGCCATTTGTTCCGTCCTGCCTCCACAAAGTTTGGCTCCCCCTCCCTCGCTCCTTGCTGTGCTGCCCCGCGGCATATTTCACACCTCAGATCAGTGGGGAAGAGACAGCCAGGCCAACGGTGCACAGTAATGATGCAGATACAGGAAGTGACATCACTGCTCACTTCCTGTATACACACTGTCACCATGCACCGTTTGCCTGGCTGTCTCTTCACTGCGGCTGGCTTACCGATGATCTGAGGTGTGAAGTATTCTGCAGGGCAGCACAGCGAGGAGCGAGCGAGGGGCTACTAATAATTAAGTGGAGGTGAGGAGGAGGAACTTGCAAGGCTACCGATATTGGCAATCTACCTACATATTGTCAATACTGACAATCTGTAAGCCAGCAATCTAATTGTAATATTTTTTTTTCCCACCAATGCCTTCTCCTTTTCCCCTCCCATATGCCATCTTTTTCTTAAAGTGTACCTCGAAGAAAAAAGTGCCCCGGGGGGTACTTGCCTCAGGGAAGGGGAGGCCTTTGTATCCTAAAGAGGCTTCCCCCCTTAGTAGAGGGGATCCAGCGCTGGGAGCCCCAAAGTTCTCCTCGTCGGGCTGTGCGCATGCGCAGTAGCTGCTCACCATTCAGGCTCAAGCAGAGACAGCCGAGCCCGATCATGTCCATTCTACTGCGCAGGCACACGGGGGGTACTTGAAAATTTTCAGGCGATAAAAGTGGTACAATTAGGGAAAAGGTTGTAAAGCCCAGCTCTAGAGCCTTTTGTTCCCCTCTCTGCCTTGTTATTGCACTGCCGCCCTTGACCTGCTAGGTCTAATATAGGAGAAGGGGTGATCTCTTGGTCATGTGAATATGAAATAAGAGTCCAGGAGCATAATGGTACCATCTGTTAGTTAGGTGGTGTTAATATGTATTGTGAACAATTTATACTCACAAAGGTGGGTTGTAATCCTTGCAACCATCCAACAAGCCTACGGGGAAATAATCTTCTCTCCCCCTGCTCGGTTCTCCAGGACTTTACCAGAAGTGGATTGTCGCTCTCCTTTGGGCCTTTAGTGTTTGTAATAGGCACCAAGGCTAGAGGTGTGACTATAGATACAATGACAGGGGTGGAGGCACCCAATATGTAATACTGTATAAGTACAATTACTACAAACATAAATGGAGAGGACCTCTTACCTTTGTAGATAAACAGAACCAAGTTAATGGAAAGGATTTTATTAGAGCACTAAGAATAGCCCACAATGCGTTTCATTGGGTTTTACCCGCTTCTTTAGGTCAATCTAAGAGAAGTGCCTTTCTGATGACTGTTGTAGCGTGAGTGCAGCATCTCTCTCTGTCTGGTCTCTCAGCCCAGGTCACCAGAGTTGGGCGGTAGTGCGCGCGGCCAGGAGCACTCTGTGCATGCGCATGAAGGCATGATGACGCACTGGGCTGAGCCGTGGTGAAGAATTATGGTAAAAAAAAAGGGGGAGGGGGAGAGCGATGGGCATGTGGACTGCACCTAATACATGCCTGCTCCCCACGTTTTCAGTATTTTCTTCAGCTCTGGTATACTTTAAGTTTTTAGCAAGAAGTTTTGAGTCAGGATGATTCCATTTATTGGCTAATTTAAAAGAATAAGAGTAAGGCCTGGTGCACACCAAGTGTTTTTGGTAACATTTTCAAAACCGCTGCCGCCTGTGAAACCGCTTGGCTAATGTATCTCTATGGGATGGTGCACACCAGTGGATTGAGGTTTTTAGCAAACCGCAAACGTGCCTCCTGCAGCATTTTTGCGGTTTGCAGATGCGTTTCTGCCTCAATGTTAAAGCATAGGAAAGTGGAAAACCGCTCTGGAGAACGCTAGATCAGAGTGGTTTTCCAGGCGTGTTTGTTACAGAAGCTGCTCAGTAACAGCATTACTGTAACAATATATGACATCTGCTACACAAACACGCTCCAAAACACTAGGCATGTTTAGAAAACCTCTCTAACCACATGCCTAGAATGGCTCTGAAATCTGCTCCAAAAAACGCTAGTGTTTTGTGGATCTGCTAGTGGTTTTTGGTGTGCGCTGGGCCTAAGCGAGCTTTCGGCTGTATAGCCTTCATCAGACTTGAATCCTGTGTTCTTACAAGCTGATGGCACAGATGCCACCAAACGCAAAAGGATAAAAATATGGACCAGAGCAGAGCCAAATACAAAGTGGGATATGTAAGCCTGTACTTTTACAGTATTACCTATTGGGTGCCTCCAACCTGTCATTGTAAGCCAAGTCTAATACCTCTTTGTGACGCCTTGTACAGGCTTCAGAAGTAGTCCGTCGCAGTCGCATCCCTGAGTAGTTCAGAAGACGAGCATATCCACACTGCTCACGTATTCTGAAGCCATCGGGGATGTGTGTACATCTGAAGCCTGCCAAGAAGTATCAGACACCGCCAGACGTGTAAACTGAGTGGGGTACAGCGGGGGAAAGGCTGGAGAAAGGGAGGATTGGGAATGCTCTACAAGCGACACCCATGCTAACCTAGAAATAAAAACATATATAAGTAAATACTACTTCTACTTGCATAATCAATGTATTGTGCTGTCCACGTAATGATTCCTGTGAATTTTATAAAGGAAAAGCAGAAATCCTATTCTAGGCAGTGGCCATCTTGCCAAGCTAATGCTGACATCGTATCCTCCCTGACTCTTGTTTCCCCCCCCTCCCTTCTCTTGCTAATTGTGTATTCATTAGCTGCCCTCCTCCCAGAGTCTTCAGACACTCCCACTGAGGTGTATACTAGGAACTACACTGTCTATTTCTTTTCTCCTCCAATCGCTGAGTCACCTCAGCCTTGCTTGTAAACACAAGTGAGCAGGGGATCGTGTTTCACATAAGCAGCAGGCAGGGAAATAAATGGAAGAGGAGGAATATATTATAGATAAAAAGAACCCCCAGCATGCAACTGTTTGGCACTGACTACTAAAGGGCCAGTGCTCCTAAAGTATGTGATCACTCCAAACCATAACAGCAGAAAAAGTTTTGCAAGTTTTGAATGCAGCCATTAGCATCTTTATCATGTAATATACTCAGACCAGTTGCTGTTGAAATTTCCCGATCGATAACTGAATCGATTTTGTGCAGTACTGATCTAAAAATCAATGTGGAGCGGATTGGACATGTCTGATATTATTGATTTAACCCTTTGATCTGACAGGGAATTGCATTGTCTGCAGCATGGAATTTCTTTTTTCCTTCTTTATAGAAAATCCTGAAAACTGGAAAATAAAACATTGGTCACTCACTAAATGCCGTCCTCTGTCTCTCGTCAGCTGGGCCTATCCCTGGATTCAATGCAGTGGTTGCCACCAGTGTCCCATTAGGTGGAGGCTTGTCCAGTTCTGCAGCCCTGGAAGTGGCTACTTATACTTTCTTACAGCAGCTGTGCCCAGGTAAGACTACTTACTCTGTAAAGGCCTTTTGGGAAAGAAGGGAACATTATAGGGTTTGCTGAAATGTAAAATGGTACATACAATTAGAGTGTATTTTATTGTTCCGTGTAACCCCCCCCCCCATAATTTTATTTCAGCCGGGTGGCATGAAAAAGTAACGAGGGGGAGGGGGGGATTCAGGTGTATGCTAAGTATTGGCGCCGGTAGACTTGGGCGCAGGATACAGCCGGTATATGGCTTATCCTGCTGCTGCACAAGTCCCGGCAGTGGTAATTACTATTCCCCCTCCAGGCCGCCATGGATGGTAGGGAGTGATGTAATTCGGCTTCCAGCAATTGCTGGAAGCCAAATTAGTGTTTTAAATGTAACTTCAGCTCCGTCTTCTGACAGCGCCGAAGTCACACTCTGTGCACTGATATAACCGCAATACCTATTACTGCCTATGGTGGCGCCGGCTGCGCCCAAGTCTCCTGCACTGGGGATGCAGGGCCAGCTTATCTCTGGTTACAGCATAGGAGGAGGGGGAGGAGGCAAGTCGATGTCAGCCTGGTGTTCACCAAAATTAGCCGGATGGAGCGCCCGGCTAAAAGAGCCTGGGGGGAACACAGATGTGTACAAATGAATTGTACTCAATGTAAGTATGTTAAAAAGCCATTAATTGAAGGCCTACAGGAAGAGGATGAGGGATTATAACAGTGGGATTATGAGACTGGAACTGGCAGTAAATCTTTTTGGTTCTGGGGGCATCGCTTTTTGGTGAAACTTCATCCTGATTCTTACAGCCTGTTAACCCTGGCCCTGTCCCCTCTTGCACCTCTAGCACTATCCTTCACATGAATCCTACCCTTTCTACTGTCGCTCAGATACTTTAGCTTCTAACCAGGGCCGCCACAATATTTTTCCTGGAAAGGGGGCAGAGACCACTGTAAAACTCCATCCCTGGACTTCCTTGAAGCTCCGCTCCCACTGTCCCACAGGCATATGCCATATCACAGCCAGTGATACTTTCCCCGTGTGTGGATCCTGGAGGGGTGAGGTACTTCAACCCTCCTCTGTGAACTCTGCAGGGGGGGGGGGTGTAGAGCTCTCTCTGGCTCGCTACATATACAGGGGGAGAAGGCTCTCAAGCTACCTATACTGGCTACTTGTAAACAAACACAGACAAACACAGAACACTTATATCGCGCTTTTCTCCTGGCGGACTCAAAGCGACAGAGTTGCAGCCACTAAGGCGCGCTCTATAGGCAGTAGCAGTGTTAGGGAGACTTGCCTAAGGTCTCCTACTGAATAGGTGCTGGCTTACTGAGCAGGCAGAGCCAAGATTCGAACCCTGGTAAGGGGGGCTTCTCTGCCCACCTAATGCTGGGGGGTCTCTCTCACCACCTGTACTGGGGCTTCCTCTCCACCTACCTATTACAGGGGGCTTCCTCTCCACCTACCTATTACAGGAGGGAACCTCTCCACCTACCTATTTCACCATGTGTTGTTTTTTTTATCCTGTTCAATAATTGGATTTTGAATTTCTAACTAGCACGGCAATGAAGTATTGGAATAAATTGCAGTGGCTGGATAGTGTAATGGTTAAGGGCTCTGCCTCTGACACAGGAGACCAGGGTTCGAATCTCAGCTCTGTCTGTTCAGTAAGCCAGCACTTATTCAGTAGGAGACCTTAGGCAAGTCTCTCTAACACTGCTACTGCCTATAGAGCGCGCCCTAGTGGCTGCAGCTCTGGCGCTTTGAGTCCACCAGGAGAAA
The DNA here is from genome assembly GCF_040937935.1 of Hyperolius riggenbachi. Taxonomy (NCBI): domain Eukaryota; kingdom Metazoa; phylum Chordata; class Amphibia; order Anura; family Hyperoliidae; genus Hyperolius; species Hyperolius riggenbachi. The sequence continues at coordinate 6,009,857 of NC_090657.1, forward strand.
AGTGTGATATAAATGTTGTCTTGTCTAAATTGGCTAAATCCAACCACTGGTGGCAGGTCCCCAATTCCCTAAAACAACCAGGAAGAACTAAATGTATGAGAAATCCTTGGTCCTTTTAGGGAGAACTACAGTAAGTGTATATTAGGGTGTCATGCACTAAATTGTGGTAAAATTGCCATTCGCACAGGCAGCACGTGTTACCCTATTAGCACAATGTGCTGCCAGGGTTACACATGCAGTGCTGTGGTCTTGCATTGCGCTAATACAGTAACACACACTGCCCCCTGCTGTTAGTACTTGTAAAATCGCTGTGTGCTGCCTGCATAGGGCATCAGACTCATAATGTATTAGTATTAGAAAAAAGGAGAGAGAAGAATACCTTTCATTCAGTTTGCAAATTGCAAAAGAAATGCATGTACAAGATTGCATAAATTTGCAAGCATATCTCACATGCTCATGTTCCACTCCTCAGACGTGGACCGTGGCCAGCGGGAGACATCAACAAGGGTACGTGGTAGATCTGGGGTCCAGGCATGCTCCGTGTGCCGGGTTATAATGACCACGCGTTTCAAAACGCTAGTGTGTCTTTGTCAAACTTGTATTGCGCGCTCTTCTCTCTCCTTTTTTTAGATACAGACACTTGTCAAAACCCACCGCCGAGAGAGCTGCACTCAGGGCAGATTTAGGCTAAGGCCACCTAGGCCATGGCCTAGGGCACCACAGGAGGAAGGGCACCAAAGCAGCAGGCTAAACTGGTGCAGTATTTGCAAGCTTGCAAAAGCTGCAATGCAGGGAGATCAGGCGAGCTCCTGACCGCAGTACTCTGCTGCTTGTGGCCTGTGCAGCAGCCATCTTGCTCTCTGTGCACGTTTACATTGTGGCCGGCGACTGTGGACTTGGGCAGCATTGGAGACAGAGGGGAAGAGGAAGCTTCTGCACTGGAGATGAGCGGAAAAATGAGTGACACTGATGGCTGCTGCGGTGTGAAGGTGAGCTGGCTACCTATACTGAAAGGGGGGGGGGGGGGAAGGAGGGATTAAGGGAGTCATCTGGCTACCTATACTGGAGGGAAAGGGGGGAGGAGTCATCTGGCTACCTATACTGGAGAGGAGGGGGGAGTGGGAAAGGGAGGGATTAAGGGAGTCACCTGGCTTCCTATACTGGAGAGGGGGGGGGGGGGGAGTGGGAAAGGGAGGGATTAAGGAAGGGGTCATGTGACTACCTATTCTGGAGGGAAGGGAGAGGGGTCATTTTGCTCCCTATACTGAAGGGCGTTGGCTGGTGACAGTAGCCTTGGGTGGTAAACAGTACAAATCCAGCCCTGGATGCACTGGATGTACCTTTCCTCCTTTCATTGCCTGACACTGGAGAACTGATTTACTTTGGACATAGCATCCTTTAGGCCTCTTTCACAGCGGGACGTTAAAGTCGCACGTTATAAAAAATTATAACGCAGACTAATGCACAGCAATACAAAGTCTGTGCGACATTCACAGTGCACATGTTGCATATGTGTGTAACGTGTAGCAATACTTAGGAAGTGCTGCATGCTGTGCGTTTAGCAATACATTGGCTGCGTTGTGTTGCACATGCTCAGTAAGGTTTTTTTTTTTTAATGTGACGCATGCGCCGTATTCATTCCATCAGTATGCAACGAAAACGGCGCACCAAGAGATACATAACGCAGTGCAAAATAACGTCCAATTTCATAACCTGCATGCGTTGCGTTAGGGGCACCTTGTGCGACTTTAACGTCGCATCAAACGCACCGTCCCACTATGAAAGAGGCCTTAGTCCTGGTTGTAACCCGCAGCGCGCATATATTTGTCTATTGTGGCATAATGTATTAGGTTTGACATTTCTGCGATAATGTCCACTTCAGGTGTGCATTTTGTCTCCACCCTCAGATGACGGTGATGACGTTCAGAAAGCCCTGGCATGCCAGAAGGCGGAGCATACGTTTCCTGGCGTGCCCTGCGGGATCATGGACCAGTTTATATCCGTCATGGGGAAGGAGGGAAACGCTCTGCTCATCGATTGCAGGTCAGTCAATGGGACAGGAAACGCTGAAATACATAGAGAGAGAGAACAGAACCTTCCATATTTGTCAATCGGGAGGAATTGTTTTTTGTTTTTTTTCTGAGAGTGAAATTTCACAAGCAGATGTATATTGTAGTATCTAAAGCAATGGCTGGCAGCCGAATTACGCTGTTTTTATAGTAATTTGGGCACCCAAATTACTGTATGGTCACCGCTATGGCCGTGGTTTCACATTATCCTGCGCCGCTTTGTCTAGCTGTGGGAATGCCACGGCTTATACAAACAGCAGCTTTTCCAGTCCCATGTAACATGATTTCTAAAATACATTGATGTGCTAGTGGAGCAGAGGGGCATAACCAGACTGGTGGAAGAATTTGAGGGTTGACACAATGCAAAACGGCACAGCGACATTTTGGGCGCTCCATGCGCCATCATAGGCCATAATGTGAATTGCGGCACTCGGACATTAACCTATTTTAGTTCCTGGACGTAGAAACTACGTCCAGGAACCATGCACGCTCCTGCGGCCGAATGCGTGCTCCCGCCCCGCGGATCGTTAGCCCAGGAATCAATGAATCGGGCCATGGTGCCCAATCACTGATTCCTCTCCCCTGCTGAAAAAGCGACAGCTTCTCTCGGAAGCTTCGCTTTTTCTGGCTGTAGCGTCCCCCATGCGTGTCTCTAAGGGTATGTTACGCTTAGAGTGACGTCATGTAAACAAACTCATGGCCGCCATCTTGTGGCCAAAAAGTAAAACTACAACTAAAAGTAAAAAAAATAAAACTTAACACACATTTACATTATACAACTATTGTTTACATCCCACCCTCCCAAAACTACCCAAATAAAATGTTTAATATAAAAAAAAAAAAAATTACAATAAAAAAAAAATGTAAATGTTTACCTAAGGGTCTATACTTTTTAAATATCATTGTAAAGATGAAATATTTCTATATATTTTTTTTATTTTAAACTTGTTAATAGTGATTGATGCAAAAGGGAAAAAAATGCACCTTTATTTCCAAATAAAATATTGTTGCCATACATTGTGATAGGGACATAATTTTCACGGTGTAATAACCGGGACAAATGGGCAAATACAATACGTGAGTTTTAATTATGGAGGCATGTATTATTTTAAAACTATAATGGCTGAAAACTGAGAAATAATGAATTTTTTCTGTTTTTTTTTTTTTCTTTTTCTTTTTTTTTTTTTTTCTCATTCTTCCTGTTAAAATGCATTTACAGTAAAGTGGCTCTTAGCAAAATGTACCCCCCAAAGAAAGCCTAATTGGTGGCGGAAAAAATAAGATATAGATCAGTTCATTGTGATAAGTAGTGATAAAGTTATAGGCTAATGAATGGGAGGTGAAAATTGCTCAAGTGAAAACGACGGAACGCGAATGGGTTAAATTGGCCGCTGTCTAAAGACAGAGCCCAAATTACTTTAAAAACAGCGTAAGGCCTCTTGCACACTACATGCGATTCAGATTTTTTTTTTTTTTTTTTATCTGATCCGATTTTTGAATTTCGATTAAAAAAAAAAAAAAGTACTGCAAGCTGCTAAGTTGTTTTTTTTTTTTTTTTTTTTTTAATCGGAATCCAAAATCGGACGTATAAAAAAATTGGAATCACATGTAATGTGCAAGAGGCCTTATTTGGATGTGAGCAATAACTGGCAGCTGAAAAACGTTAGTTCACCTGTTGGCCAGAAGGGGGAATAGTAGTTAAAGGATACCTGAAGTGACATGAGGCGATAGACAAGTGTATGTACAGTGCCTAGCACACAAATAACTAGGCTGTGCTCCTCTTTTTTTCTTTCTCTGCCTGAAAGAGTTAAATATCAGGTATGTAAGTGGCTGACTCTGTCCTGACTCAGACAGGGAGTGACTACAGTGTGACCCTCACTGATAAGAAATGTGTGACCGTCACTGATAATGTGATGTAAATAATCTATTACAGCAAAGTAATGCTGGAATTAATTCTGCTTTTTAATGGGTCTGTTGGAAACTGACTTGATGTATGTGAGTGAAAATACCCACCCCTGAGTGAACTGCCATGAATAGTAATGAACCGTTTCTGTTCCGTAGTCATCCAAATCTCTAATAGATGAGCTACCTGTACCATAAACTGTTGTAAGCACATTATTAGAAAACGCCTTGCTATTGGCAGTTCCATATCTGCATCTTGGGTAAGAATGGGGGCCACCCTGAACTGATCAGGTCATTTGTTTTGTTGTATTTGGTTTACTCCTTTCTATCTTACTAGTTTTTATCACGTATTATTGTTGATTTTAATATTGCAAATCATTTGCTTTGTTATATTTATAGCACAACTGTTCAATAAAAGTGTATTGATACTTAAAGTGAACGTGAGGTGAAAATAAACTGATGAGATAAACTATTATATTTATCCTTCCACTCCTAAAAATGACTTCAAGTATCTCATGATTTTATTTTATAATTAAACATTTACAAAGTAGGTTGAATGTTTTACTGTTTCTAATCAATGGCAGCCTATTAAGTGTCCCAGAGTTTAAAAAGGGGCAACAGTTGTATTCTGCCAGGGAAACTTTTATGGCTGTAATTTGCTTATCAGTGATCATTACTATATTCCCGACAAGGTGCTGACAAGACAGAAGTTAGAGTTTCTTTAAAGAGGATCAGGACTGTCCGATTTGTACAATAAAAAACATACCAATCGAGTCACTGTGATCTCATGGATCCCTCTCTGCCGTTTCTGCCACTCCCTGCTGCGATCCTGTCTTTTAATTGCCAGTTTTAGGCAGTGTTTACAAACAAAAAACATGGCCGCTAACCAGAAAGGAATTTGTGTATATATGTATATATATGTATGTATATATGTGTATATATATGTATGTATATATATATATATATATATATATATATATCTCTCTCTCTCTCTCTCTCTCTATCTATATCTATATCTATATATATATATATATATATATATACATATATATACATATATATATATATATCTCATGTTACAGTATACTACCGGTTTTTATTACATAGGGAATTATCTGCACTCCAGTCAGAGACTTTCACAGTTTCTCAGCATGGGCAGCTCCCTTCCCCCTCAGACAAGCTAAAATTGAGAGCAGAGAGCCGTCTGTGACTAATAAACAAAGTGCACACACACAGAGCCTGGAGGGGGCATGCATAACTTCTCCCTATCACAGCAGAGGCAGCGCATTCCTCTCTGGGTCGACAAAGCTTGACAAAGAAAATATTAGATATATTACAGAGACAGTGCAACTAGGAAAGGCTGCAGTAATCCAGACCACATTATAACAGGTATAAGAACTTATAGGATAGAAGAAATAAGGCTGAAAATGTTGTTAGAGTCTCTGTTTTGCACAGTACATACACATATTTTATCTCATCATGTCACACGTCGCCTCAGGTACACTTTTTAAAAAAGGAAATGCAAAGACTGGAAACGCTTATATCTGTAAGTATTGTGGGCACCCCATAGGCATTATTCCTCAGTATTGTCTGTTGGTACATTTGCAGGTCTTTGGAGGCAACACAGTTTCCCTTGACAGACCCTAAGCTGTCTGTGCTTATTACCAATTCCAATGTGCGGCATGAGCTAACCGGCAGTGAGTACCCAACGCGCAGGAGACAGTGTGAGGAGACTGCCAAGGCGCTTGGGAAGGAGACCCTGCGGGACGCCAGCATGGAAGAGCTGAAAGGTGAGCTTTCTGTGAAGATAGCGCAACATAACTGCTAAAATTACAGCTAAATCCAATGTCAGCACGTCTACCCATTCTAATTCAACAGCCAAAAAAGGGAATCTCAGCGAAGTCTGCTACAGACGAGCGCGTCACGTGATCACAGAGATCGAGCGCACCGCCAAAGCAGCGCGAGCGCTGGAGAGGGGAGATTACCATGTGTTTGGTAAATTAATGGTGGACAGTCACAACAGTCTGAGGTACGACTTACAGGACAATCGTTCATGGCTGAGAGATTCATAGATTCAAATTCAAATAGTGGAAAGAGAAACTAAACCCCATACACAAGTGCAGAAATGGTAAAGCGGTGTAAAACCCTGACATAATATTCAATAAAAACATGTTTTCCTACTTTTTATATGCCATACGGTTATCATATTTGCATTTGTGCATAAGTATTATTATTCATTTAGAAATTACAAGTTCCCAAAAGTACAGTTTTTTTGCTCTGAGAACTGACTTTGCATTTTATCCATAACTGGTTTATTTATGTTGTGTTGAAGGCAGAAATGCTTTGTGTCTGTCTGTGTCCAGGAGCTTCTGCACAGTCAGAATGTGTCACATTCCTCACTTGATACAATTAAGTAAACACAAGATAACTATGGCCTCGATTCATCATTCTCTTTGAGATAACTTTTTCCAGTTTGTTAAATTACCGAATTCGAAGTTTAGCGATTTCTAGTTGTATTCATCAAGGTTTTTCCTCATTCGGTGTGAATTCGATAACAATTCGGTAACGTGTCGATATTTCCATTTTACAGTGGTACTTTAACACAAGGCCATAAGATTCCCATGGAATTGTGGGTAAAAGGCAGTCCTTTGAGCACTACGTAGCAACATTCTGAATAGGGCTTAACACCTGGACCAGGATTCTGGAAGTGGTTGGGACAATCCCACAATTTGATCGGAGCCTTTTCTAAAAAATTATAGTGCAGCTAGCAAATTAGTTAACCCTGACACTGCCTGTGTTCTCTTACAAGATGATTCAAGAGAAATGCAGATGTCGTGTTATAGCAAATAAATCTATTCTCTTACAAATTTATATGGTTGCAGACCTTATTCTTGCCCTTCTGCGCCTTTGAATCACTCTCAGCTAATACATAACCACTTCAAATGGCTCCATCTTCTCTGTCAGCAATGATCTGACAGGAATAACGACAGAGCAGTGAAGGAGATAACTAATCCTAAATGTAACGCTAAACCACGCCCACTTTCTTTTTCATGAATTGCACTTTATTCAGTTTTAGCGAATCGTTACCGAATGTTCGCTAACAGCTGTAGATAACTTTGATGAATCCTGAAATGAAGTTAACAAATTCGGTATTTTACCAAACTGTTGTTAACAAATTTGCTAAGTGTTGATGAATCGAGGCCATTATCTCCACTTCGGATGAGTCCAGCTTTCTCTGCACTGAACGTTCAAGTCCTGTGTTTAACTAATTGAATGCTGTTCTAGTAAAAAAGAAATGGTGGTAGTATATAATGTGCTGTAAATTAATTTTTTAGAGCAAAGAAGAAATGCTAAGTTATATTCCGCAGGCACAGCCATACTATCCCAGGGGAAAAACGCATATCTAAGTAGAGAAATACTTGTTCTACTTATATATGTATTGTACTGTCCACATACGCGATATCGGGACATATGCAACTAAACCCCCGAGGCTGTCCCCCTAATGCTCAGTGTACCCCCCCTGGTGCCCAGTGCACTCTATACATTACATGTCCGTGGCCGTCACTTGTCTTCCGATGGCTCCAGGTGCTGTCCTTTGTCCTTACACATGCCCCATGTGGTTGCCGGAGTAACGGGGGCGTGTATGGACGAAGGACTGCAGAGGACAAGCAGTGGCCACGGACAGGTAATGTATAGCGGACTGGGCACAGGGGGTGTGGCACATTGCACATCAGGAGGACAGCAGCATCACAAGGCTGATACCGGATCAATTTCACCACCATGACATTGATCAGGAATCGGCCTGCAGTGTATGGGTAACCGACAGATCTCTCTGTGATCAGGTAGTAGCGGCTGGATAGTGTAATGGTTAAGGGCTCTGCCTCTGACACAGGAGACCAGGGTTTGAATCTCGGCTGTTCAGTAAGCCAGCACCTATTCAGTAGGAGACTTTAGGCAAGTCTCCCTAACACTGCTACTGCCTATAGAGCGCCCCCTAGGGGCTGCAGCTCTGGCCTAACACTGCTACTGCCTATAGAGCACCCCCTAGTGGCTGCAGCTCTGGCCTAACACTGCTACTGCCTATAGAGCACCCCCTAGTGGCTGCAGCACTGGCCTAACACTGCTACTGCCTATAGAGCATCCCCTAGTGGCTGCAGCTCTGGCCCAACACTGCTACTGCCTATAGAGCGCCCCCTAGTGGCTGCAGCTCTGGTGCTTTGAGTCCGCCAGGAGAAAAGCGCAATATAAATGTTCTGTGTTTGTCAATCAGAGAGAGATTTGCCTCTTGGTTGTATCTGCCCATCATTGCTACATGTATGGCTGCCTTTAGTGCAGTATAGTTACTTAGTGCAGCAAATGATCTATTTAGATAATCCAGCTGCAAATCAAGAGTGAATTCTTCTGCAGGCTGATTGATAACCTCGGATAACCAAGCATTCGATCGGTTGTTAAGTGATCAGACATGTTCTAAATGATCGCACATCTCCTGCGGTGTACGTTTGTCAATGATATACTTACACAACGGGACAGAAACTTGCTTGGAAACAGGATATCAAATATAAGTTCCATCACATATGTACTGTATGTTGTTTTGGCATCATTGTCTGGAATTGCAGATCAGGAGCTCAGTTGGAACAATCGATTACCTGAATTGTTGGTTGTGCCATGTGTACGACCCGGATACAGATCAATAAGTAAATGTAAACCCTGTGCAGAAGCAAAGTGCTGGATAGAGTAACTCTTTAATGGGCTGTAAACATCCCCGATCTCCCCCATGCTAAATAAAATACTCATTGAGTGACCATTGCTATCTTCTTAACTTCCTGTCGCTCATCGCAGTTCTCTGAGGTCCTCCGTGCATGGCTCCCGGCGCATCACCTGACCCACGTCATGTCACGTGACACCAGGAGTCGAGCATGGATGCCGTAAAGCTGCTAGGAGAGACAGGAAGGCTAGGAGACGCTGCTGGCTAGTATTTTAATCACCTCAAAACCCCCAAAAAACAGTCCCGGTTATTCCCTCAGGCATGCCAGTTACTACAGACTTCCGGTTTGCCGAGTTCCAGATAATGGGGACTTTGCTGTTGTGTTATTGTTAGAGTTCCCTTTTAACGTTTATCAGTTGCTTTTGTGCTGCAACAGTCTTTTTTTTTTCTTATGTTTGTGATTTTGAAAGCGTTTTGTAGCTGATTATTTTTAAAAGAAATGTATCCTGTCTGTCTGACCTTAGAAAGTAAGGAACTACTGTACTTAGAGCCATTGCAAGACCTGTTTGACAACCGATAGCTGGCAACAGGTGAGGTATAAATACGGTAGAGCTAGGCTCACACCATTAGGCAAGCTGAGCCGCTTAAATTGTAAAGTATATGCATTTTTACATAGTGGGCGGAATGAATGAATGAACAGGTACATGTTGTGAATCCTCATGTGTCTGGCTGAGGGCTGCTGTAAAACCTACGTCATCACTCTCGTCTTCTGGGGGTGAAAGAAGGAACGACCATTTGTGATGTTTTCTCCCCTTTCTCTGCAGGGATGATTACGAGGTTAGCTGTCCAGAACTGGATGAACTAGTTGCTATAGCAATGGAGGTTCCTGGTGTATACGGTAGCAGAATGACAGGTGGTGGGTTTGGAGGCTGTACGGTGACCTTGCTGGAGACTTCGGTTGCAGACAAAACCAAACAACAAATTCAGGTGAGTTATTGGCCATACACTATTAGCTATATGGTAGGAAACTGATCTTTCCTCTTGTCTTCTGAAGAATTGATATTTCCCTGTTGTCATCTGTTTGCTGGATGTATTAGGCCTCTTTCACAGTGGGACGTTGAAGTCGCATGTTATAAAAATGTATAACGCAGACGCACAGCAATACAAAGTCTGTGTGACATTCACAGTGCACATGTTGCGTTGTGTGTAATGTGTAGCAATATTTAGAAAGTGCTGCATGCTGTGCGTTTAGCAATACATTTGCTACGTTATGTGTGTTGCACATGCTTAGTAATGTTTTTCTTTTTTTTTTAAATGTAACGCATCGAAAACGGCGCACCAAGAGACATGCAGTGCAAAATAACTTCCAATTTCATAACCTACATGCGTTGCGTTAGGGGCACGTTGTGCGACTTTAACGTCACATCAAACGCACCGTCCCACTATGAAAGAGGCCAGAGGGCCTGTTCAGACTATGCGCGTTCCTAGCCGTTTTCAGGGAACGTGTCCGGGTACCAAAAATGCATAGAAACAGCTCCTAATGCTTTTGAATGGGCTACTTCACATGTATGCGTATAAGACGCATACGTTTCTTATCCGCATTGCTGCATGCAGTTCTGTGCGTCACGCATAGAAACGGACGCAATGAAAGTCTATGGACGCATATCAAAAACGCGTACTATTGCGTTTTTAGCGTACGTTTCCCTCTGCGGTTCCCATAATTCTTTTTTTTCCTCCTGGGTCACGTGTGTGTGTGCAAAACGCAATCGAAAACGCATTAGAACGCAAGAAAAACGCATGCATTTTTGAACTTGCGTTTCTTTGATTTTTCTTTGATTTTATACGCATTCTTCATACGCTGACAGTCTGAACAGGCCCTTACTTTGCACCCTTTCCAGCAGAAATCTGTTCAACAGTTGATCAAACTTTTATATCAGTTAGTAAATGCGATACAAAGGTATGAATCTGTCAGTTATACTTCCAGATCGATCCAGTTAAGTTGGATCAATATGCCCAACAAAGCTTGATTGACTAGACCTTTTTTTTATTTCTTTTTAACCACTTAAGCCTATCTGGACAAACATCCTCGTCCAGATAGGTTGCGCGCACTCTCACGGGCCGCGAGCTTACCCGCCGCCGGCCGTTAGCCCAGAGAGTTACAAAAAGTTTCCCGTCGTCCTAATGCTTCCGGGAAGCGTGATCGTACGATTCCAGGACTTTGACTGTGGCCAAATAGTAAAACTACACTCACATCCAATTTTTTTATTTTTTTTTTTAAATTAAATAAATACATTTTTTTTACATTTAAAATTAGCTGTTTACCTCCCACCCAAAAATTACCCAAAACATTTTTTAATAAAAAAAAAAAAAAAAAAATTACAATTAAAATAAAAAAAGTTACCTAAGGGTCTGAACTTTTTAAATATGCATGTCAAACGAGTATATTAATATAATTTTTTTTTTAAATGATTTAATTTTTTTTTTTAAAGCTGCACTCCAGTGCCACCTACGTTTGAATTGTGTTAAGTAAATGGGCCATATGCAATTATTTATTATTATTTATTGATTGATTTATAAAGCGCCAACATATTCCGTGGCGCTGTACAAAGCATGCAATTCAATTTTTCACCTGAGATTTCTCCTGGGTGATATTTTCACAACTTGTAAATAAAATGCCCTTTTAGTCCACCAGTAAACAAAACAAATACTCATAACTTTGACAGAACTTTTTCACCTACTTTTTGTATACTTTTTCCATTGCAAAGTGCTAAAAATTAATGTAAATTCCAGAGGAAAAATTATTTCCAAGGAGAAAACTCAGGAGAAAAAGGGAAATGCGTATGGCCCAATGTCTTGCCCAAATCTACATGTACTAAAAGTCTAACATTAGTCAGTAGTGATGTCATTTAGCTGCAAATAAATTGTAAGATGATTGAGAATTATGCTAATTATACAGATTTTTTCTAATTATTATAAAAAGGTATTGTAAAATGGACTAATCAAATTTTGCAGTGAAAGCATTTGATTGGCTAATTTTTAAGCAGCATATAGTTGCGATAATTTTTGCATAATTCTGCATTATATTCAAATTATTTGAATATTTCAAGTAAAGTAGAAAGTTGGCGCTGAGACAGATATTTGTACTTAAAGAGACACTGAAGCAAGACTAAATCTCGCTTCAGCTCTCATATATAGCAGGGGCACGTTCACCCCCAACCCACCCCCTGCAAAAGTTGGTCGCAAAGTTGGTCGTGGACTTTGCTTCCTGGAGGCAAGGGCTAACGGCTGCAGCCCTGCCTCGCAGCGCGTCTATCAGACGCGCATCGCCGCCTCTCCCCCACCCCTCTCAGTGAAGGAAGACTGAGAGGGGCGGGGGAGAGGCGGAGATACGCGTCTGACAGACGCGCGTGGGGCAGGGCTGCTGCGGTTAGCCCTGCCCCAATGCGGAAGCGCTCCCCCGCATTACGAAGGGGATTTGGGGGGACAGGGACCCCCGTTAAGCCGCGGGATAGCGGCGGTTTAGCAGGGGCACCCGTGCCCCTGCTATATATGAGGTCTGAAGCGAGATCTATTCTCGCTTCAGACTCTCTCTTTAAAGGGGTTCTCTTGGGGGGTGTTTAAGATAAAAACAGACACTTGCCTGGGGCTTCTATCAGCCCCCTGTAGCAGTAATGTCCCACGTCGTCCTCTTCTGATCCACCGTTCTCCACCGCCGGCCCCAGTCTAGTGCGGCATGCCATGCGGCTGCGTGGTCGCGCTCCTGCTCGCAGCATCGGAAGCTTACTGTGCAGGCACAGTACAAGAAAACTTCGTACTGCGCAGGAAGCTTCCAATGACATAAGTGGGAGCGCAAATTATTCATCTTGTTAGATGAATAATGGCCTGGTACCAGTGGTGGAGAACGGCGGATCGGAGGAGGACGGCGTGGGACATTACTGCTACAGGGGGCTGATAGAAGCCCCAGGTGAGTCTCTGTTTTTATCTTCAACACCCCCCCCCCCCCACAGAACCCCTTTAACGCCTTTCTAGACGTCCATGGCTAAGGAGTTTTGGGAAACAAAATGGCCTATAGACGTCCCTTGTAGGCGGCAGTATACTAAAATGCCTTTATATTTCTGTGGTGTATGGATGTGAGAACACAGAACACTGATAGATGTCTGCGGCAGCCTAAGGGTTAATACCAGTGTTTCCCCTAAAGTAAGACATCCCCTGAGAATAAGGCCTAGTAGGAATTTCAAGAATGCTTGAAATATAAGACATCCCCCGAATGTAAGCCCCTAGCAAGCAGCCCACATGACACTAGCAAGTCACGCTGAATACAGAGCCTGGAAACAGGAGAGCAGCAGTATAAGTACAATATACACAGTCCTGTACATGTGTCAGGCAATTTGTGTTTTTGTAGTAGCCAGCCCTCCTGATCTGTCCTGATAAGCATCAGCAGCACCTCACCTCTTCCCAGGACACACAGCTTATCCTATCATAGCTCTGGGGAGCCTGACAGAGTTCTCTGCCTGCAAGAAATAGACTCTTACCCACTTGATCATCAGAATCAATTTCTTGGAAGTTAGAGCCAATATCTGCAAACCACAAGCTCTGTGTATTTTGCACATGTTTCAGCATGGCATGCAGTATGTACATTTTTGTATAGGAAAACTACCAGTGTTTGCCCAAAAATAAGACATCCCCTGAAAATAAGCCCTAGCACATCTTTTAGAACAAAAATTAATATAAGACACTGTCTTATTTTCGGGGGAAACACGGTACTAACCTAGATGGAGTGTCCCAGTAACCAGGCGGAGGCTATTATCATGCAGAGGGTCAGTAGAGCTGGAGAAGAGTGATTGCATTCTGCCACGACAATGACACTCCCCTAGCAGCTAAATACCCTATTTTCTGCCGTAATATATAAGACGCACCCAGGTTTAGAAAGCAAGTGTGAACCTGTCATAAAGTAATTAATTATTTTATTTAACTGGCAGGATCGTTGTGGAATTGCCGATTTCCTGTTGCAATGGGATACATTTAAAAACCTTTAAATATGTAAAATATTGAAAGAATAAAAAAGTGAGACTTTTTAAAAATAAGAACTGTACATAAACAAAGCAGAAAGCATTTATTTTCAGACAACTGTCTCTTACATAAAAATATACACTCAACACATACAAATGTTCCTGAAATGTTCTCCCAAATACAGTGACCATTCATTGAAATGCATTATAACTTTCTGTATTACTAAAAGGCAAATGTGGTTTAAATTACCTGTTTTCAATAAGTCCCAAGAAAATCTGATATTATTGAGCTTTCAGTGATGGGAGAGGAGGAGAGTAGGAAATCTGAGGCAAATAATGAACCATGCAGCAAAGTTGCTCCTGCCATCTACCCTTCTCCCTGTCCAATTTCTTGTTTTTAGTGTTTGCTGCAAGAAAAGATACTTTATAACAAAAAAAAAGTGCCCCTGGGGGTACTTACCTCAGGAGGGGAAAGCCTCTGGATCCTATCCTCCTCCGTCGCACGGTGGTCTCGCTGGGCCCCTCCGAAAGCCACAGCCGACAATTTGTCAGGCTGTAGCGCAGGCACAGTAGCCCCTGCAATATTTACCTTTTCCAGCGGAGGCTCAGTAGTGGCTCCCCGATGGGCTAAGGCGGAAATAGTCGATCCCAATCCAGTCTGCTCTACTGCAAAGGTGGCTTGCTCCTGCGCAGTAGAGCTGACCCGACTGGGATCGACTATTTCTGCCTGATCATGAGCTGCCACTGCACTGGAGCCGGCAAGGTAAATATTTACATGCTCGCCGTTCGGAGGGGCCCAGCAAGACCGCCATTGGACGGAGGAGAATGGGAGAAGCCTCGATAGGATCCGGAGGCTTCTCCCCCCCCCCCCCCCAGGTTTGTACCCCCCAGGGGCACTTTTTCTGATACAGATTTTCATTAAAAAAAATACAGGGGAAGTCTCTCAGAAACTGATGAGGCAGCAGTGTATGAATTATAAATTCTCAATCAGTGCTTGCCAAAGCAAACACACCTAGTGCCCTTCTCATTCTACACCCAGAACTAGAAGTAGTTTAATTCTTAAAGCAGACCGAACTCTTGCACAGCACACAATGAAAAGTTTGTATTCCACAGATAGTCGCTTAATAAATTCACTTCTCTGTGTTTTGTGTTTGTTTAACCAGATTAAACGGTGTTGCCAGCAGCTGTAAATAGACTGCCGGATCTCTGCCTTGACAGTGCTCATATAGTAAACCCTGAAACCTAACCCTTTCAGTGCCCTCTGCAAAAGTAAAAATAAGTTTAACTCCAGGGGTGCTGGTTAGGATTTCCATACATTTTAATAGATTTTTTTCCCCATAAATGTTATCATGCTTTGGCTAAAGAGCAGAGAGGAAGTTCTAAGTTTATCACCTCTATTTGTAGCTACAGATTTTGTTCAACTTTTTTTTTTTTTTAAGTTTACAACAGTAGCAGTGCTCATATTTCAATTGTCTTTTAGAGAAACAGTCACATCTGAGAAGTCTGCAACACCACTACTATAAAAGGATTGCAGAAGCTACTTCCAGTTTTTTATGTATTTACAGATCTGTTTAGGGGTAGTCATTCATTGTGGGACAAATCTGGTATTCTATTAGTAGACACATTGCACAGTCGCCCTCCATTTACCCCTATGGCTAAGAACTCATATTTTGGAGTGGCACACCAGACAGTATGAAATCCTTGCAAGGATATCAAAAGGGTCTGTCTGTGCAAATGTCACAGGGGTCCTTCATAGCTGGTGAGTTGGGGATCGAATGACACGTTCAATGATCCTTTGAGTTGTTGTGGGAGGAATATTACAGTATATAGTAGCTAATTATTTTTTCATTTCCTCCCTCAGGAGAAATTCAGAGGAACGCCAACATTCTACATCACCAAACCTTCTCCTGGATCTGGTGTCTTGTCCCATTAGTGGTGGTCACCACACACTTCCTGCTGTGAAATAAAGCAATTCTATTTTTATAAGTGTTCTGTTTTTTATGGAGTTTTAGTATTTCTGTCGATATTTGACTCAAATTTTCTCTAACCAAGATTTTATTACTGAAATGTGGAGACCATTTATAGGATTTCATACAGCAAAGTGAGAAACCCTCTGCTAGCAATCAGCAGTTATTTTTCATTGTAATGACTGGTAAAAAAGCAAGTTACTGAGCTTAAAATGTACCTTAACCTTCCTGGCGGTAAGCCCGAGCTGAGCTCGGGGCTATGCCATGCAGGAGGATTTCTCAGGCCCTGCTGAGCCGATTTGCTCACTTTTTTTTTTTTTTTTTTTTTTTTGCAACACGCAGCGCAGCTAGCACTTTGCTAGCTGCGTGTGCATTCCGATTGCTGTGCCTCCCCCCCGCCCCCCCCAGACCCCGTTATGCTTGGTGTAATTGAGCGCACGCAGCCCAGACTAGACGGAGGAGTCAGCGTGTTTCTGAGCCAATCGCTATGCGCCGGCCAGAAGTGAACAGGGGAGGACATACGGGCGCGGTATGTCCGGTTCATAGGTCAAGAAAGTCGCTGGGACGCTGGCATGAATATAACACGAATTGCGGCAGACGGAGGGGGGCAGGAGGACCACAGGTATGTACTTAAAACCTCCAACACACTGCAGCTATATTTTTTTCCGGTTGTGGTATCCTTTAAAGAAAACCTGTAACGAGAAAAACCTCCCCTGGGGGGTACTCACCTTGGGTGGGGGAAGCCTCCGGATCCCATTGAGGCTTCCCCCGTCCTCTTGTGTCTCACGGCGGCGGAGGTAAAGCTCCCGGAACAGCGGGGATGTAAATATTTACCTTCCCGACTCCAGCGCAGGCGCAGTATCAGCTCTCCGCTCGGAGATAGGCGGAAATAGCCGATCGCTGTCAGGCCGCTCTACTGTGCAGGTGTAAGTCTCCTGCGCCTGCGCAGTAGAGCGGACCCGACAGAGATCAGCTATTTCTGCCTATCTCTGTGCTGAGAGCCGCAACAGCGCCCCCACTGGAGCCAGGGAAGGTAAATATATCAGCGCTTATCGGGCTTGTCGAGGGAGGATTGCCGGAGACTTTGGGGGAGCCAGCGCTGGACTGCCTGCAGGGGAAGCCTCATTAGGACCCTCAGGCTTCCCCCTACCAAGGTGAGTTCTGCCCAGGGGAACTTTTTTTTGTTACAGGTTCTCTTTAAAAACGCATAAGGGAAGCTGTTGCATTTGGTCGCATTCCAAGCTACTAATATTTGCGCAAAGTTTTCTCTGAATTCTTTGCATTACAATGACCTTCGCTGGTGTCCTAGAGACAAAGCATAGTTTATTTTTACCTCCCGTTCATGAAAGATGAGCACACATGGCAGCTATCCGATTGGCTGATTTATGAACCAACCATTTGTATCTTTGTAGCCACTGTGACAGACGCAAGAACAGAACTACTAATATCCTATACTAAAACACTGAAAACTTTTAGATACTAGGGTAAAGTTTTTGTTAGTACAAACAAGAGTAGCAAGTGCTCAATCCTGCAGCCATTTATAAGCCAGATGTTGCTGGGTAATCAGCACTTACCACCAGAGCTGGATCATCTGCAGTTGGTGGCCCCACCAAATCTTATTTTAAAAAAACAAACCAGGTGATCCTCAGCAGTGGGTAAAAACTGCCATCTTGCCTTGGGCCTCCCAGTTCATCTTCATCCCTTGTAGCTTACCACTCTTGTTTACAGTGAAAGTTTTTGTTAGATCTTTTTCTCTTCTTTAAATCTTCTTGCCAACCCAGATTTTTGAATTTAGAAAATTGCTTATTTTTCCAAAGCCTCAGCTTTCCTATACACAACTAAACCCCTGTACCCTGCCCTGAGCACCGCACTACACATCACCCCTTTGCAGCATCTTTAGCAAGTGACCGCTATAACATAAAGCTCACATGTACTTGTCTGTTCCCTTTCTGCCTCATACTTTGTAATAAAAAAAATATTTACACATTCTAAAAAAAAAAAATCTTTAAATAAAAGTTTGGTTCAAACATACAGTGGAATGAAGGATTCTGGGATTGTATTTTGAGCAGAGTTCCTCTCCCTCAAAGTAAGGGCCCATTTCCACGGGCAGTAGGACTGTGTGCTCAGCAGGTAGTTACCAAGCAGCAGTGAGCAGTTGCCAGGCAGCAGTTAGAAGTTGTGAGAGTTTGGGAGGTTTTTCACTGCCTATCTACTGCCAGTGGAAAAGGGCCCTAATGGTTTAAACATTGCATTTAAAAGCAGACTGTGCACCTTAATGCAAGGAATAAAGACATTCAGGTTTTCACCTCTTTGGTACCTTGGCTAGCACCTGCGTCAGAATACAGCTATCACCCTTTATTTTTGCCCGTCCCTCTGTTATTTAGTTTGCTTTCACCATGTTCTATACAGGATTACACATAGATGCACCAAAGCAACTCCCACAATGTAAAGAGGCTGTCCTAGTGAAGTTCCATACACAATTAGCATCCAAGCATGACCTATCGTCCAATGAAAATATCCGTGCATGTTTCTTAGGCTTCATAGAACTGGCGCTCCACCTGTCTGCTGAGCGATCCGCCTGATGTGGCGCCTGACGTCACTGTCCGCGTGACGTACTCTTTGGTGACCTGTTGTGTCATAGTGCCAGAGCTTTCCATGCGGTGTGTGGTGACCGACATGCCATCTGCAAATGGAAATATAAGCATACAAGAAATGCTATGGATCAGATCTGGTACTGAGCTCTGGGAGGTACATTTATCAATGGTAACTGATTTATGCAGGGAATAGTTTCATGTCAATGGCTAAAGCTGTGTACAGAAGGTAATCGCTGAGCCGTGCAGTCATCTTTCTTGGTTCCCAATCAGGGGCGTAGCAATAGGGGTTGCTGAGGTAGTGTCCGCATTGGGTGCCCTTGGGCCAGAGGGGTCCCGAAGGGCTCTCCCTGCAGAGACAGATACACAGTGGTGACTGAGGGAGAGAGGAAGCTTCGGCACTGGAGGTGAGTGACTGGGGGTGCTGCTGGGGAGGGGGAAGCATCTCATCCCACCTATACTACAAGGGGGAGTGTACCTATTAAATGGCAGACAGGCGATTTGGGCACAGGGTAAAGCTGATAAACTGCTCACCCTGCTCCTGCACAAGTCCCGGCGGCGTTAACCACCTGAGGACCGCAGTGTTAAACCCCCCTAAAGACCAGGCAATTTTTCTGCAAATAGGTCACTGCAGCTTTAAGCCCAGCTGCAGGGCCTCACAACTCGGCACACAAGTGATTCCCCCCCCCCCCCCCCCCTTTCTCCCCACAAACAGAGCTCTCTCTTGGTGGGGTCTCATCACTCCCCCCGTGTTTGTTTGTTTTTTTCTTTTAATGAATATTTTTTTTTTAATAAATGTGGTCTTTTTTTATTTTAATTTTTTTGCATGGACACACCCATTTTTTTGCTGCAGGTCAGTAGCTACCCAGCCAATGAATCCAGCACCTGCCTAGCGCCCTCAATAGAGAAAAATCCTGGATCCGCCCCTGCTTGCTACGCATACAATCTGTAAAATGCACTTGGTATAGAACACACACAGGCTCATCCACACTTCTCCTGAGATCTTACCTTTGAAGAAAGGTTCTGACATAGTGGAATGAGTAAGATTGGTTTGTGTGTATTCTGCCGGGAGATTGAAGACTTCACGCCGTGTTATTTGCTGCGTTCCAAACTGAGAGAAATTTCCTGCCAGAGACAAACACAGAATGTATCAGGAGTGCTGCAACCCGACGAAGCCCAACACTTGTGCAAACATGTAGAAGGTGTATAAGGAAGGCACTCTATTCGGGGAGGGAATAGGAGGGTCTGAAATCAGCATTCTTATCTACGTGTGAAACCTGAAAAATCGGAATATCGCTCTAAAGTCCATTTATTTCAGTATTTTAACTTAATACGTGAAATGAATATATGAATTTACATGCAAAGCAAGATATTTCAAGCCTTTGTTGGTTATAATTTGGATGATTATGATTACAGCTTATGGGAACCACAAAATCACAATCTCAGCCTATTAGAATATTGTGAGAATGTCCAATATTCTCGGCTCAAAGTGTCCGACTCTCATCAGCTAATTCATCCAAATCACCTGCAAAAGGCTCCTATTTCATACATTCGTTTTACCTTATAAGTTGAATTTCTGAAATAAATAGACTTTTGTGTGATATTCTAATGTTTCTAGTTTCACCTAAATGTTTACGTTTTAAACAAATATGCCACTTGTTACCACTAGATGGCAGGTGTATATTTGTTTCACTGCTAGTTGGGTATTTTGTTCCTTTTTCATAACAGCCGAAAGTAAAAGGACAGTAATATAAATACTATATGTAATTAATAATGTAAACTGTCTTCATCCACAGCCATTTTTTTTTATTGAAAGGGACACAGTAGTGACAGGGAATTGAAGGCTGACATTTATTTTCTTTTTAAAATAACACTTATTTCCTGGCTGACCTGCTGATCCCGTGTCTCTTAATATTTCAGCCACAGACCCGAAACATCAGATGCTGTGATTAAAGTCTAGCCGTATTAGCCATTAAATGTGTGATTCAGACATTAAAAGGAAATACATTTGGCAGCCTCCATATTTCTCTCACCACAGGGTCCCTTTAACCTCCTGGGCAATAATTTCAGCTCGC
This sequence comes from Hyperolius riggenbachi, assembly GCF_040937935.1. Classification (NCBI taxonomy): domain Eukaryota; kingdom Metazoa; phylum Chordata; class Amphibia; order Anura; family Hyperoliidae; genus Hyperolius; species Hyperolius riggenbachi. The sequence goes on from NC_090657.1 coordinate 6,030,175, forward strand.
CGCCGATCTGCCGCTACCCGCCGTGCCGCGCAGCCCCCCCCCCCCCTCGACCCCTTGCGCAGCCTGGCCAATCAGTTCCAGGCAGCGCTGAGGGATGGATCGGGACTCCCTTTGACGTCATGACGTCGGTGACGTCATCCCGCCCCGTCGCCATGGCGACCGGGGAAGCCCAGCAGGAAATCCCGTTCTGAACGGGATTTCCTGATTACTCTGATCGCCGAAGGCGATCAGAGTGGGTGGGGGGATGCCGCTGCGCAGCGCCTATCATGTAGCAAGCCCAGGGCTCGCTCCATGATTTAAAAAATAAAATTTTTTTAAAAAGTGCTGCGCCCCCTCCTGGGCGATGTAATTGTATGGCCCAGAGGGTTAAAGTGAACCTCCAGACTAAAAATCTACTCAGCAGCACTGGAAAGGCCTGGTGTTTCTCTAACAGTTTCACAGCATCAGAACTTTAATTTTCTTATCCAATTTCACAGCATCAGAACTTTAATTTTCTTATCCAAGCCTCATTCGTTGGCTGCACAGAAGCTAAGCTCCGCCCTATCAAAGAAAACTGCTCGGGCATTTCCCCCCTGATACTGTGCAAAGCATGATGGGATTTCTGATGTTGTAGTTCTCGTTGCCTAGCAACTGGGAGGGGTCATCAGGACACAGGACAGTTGGAACTGTGTATCATGCTCCCTGTCCCCTCCTTTCCACCAAAAAGATGGCTGCCCTCAGGAAATCACAAACATTTGACTGTTCTTATAAAACAGGGTGGGTAAGAGATCATATTACCTATCTATTTTAATAAACATAACTAATGTAACTTAATGACATGACAGTATTTTTTTTTTAGGCTGAAGAAACTGAAATCTGCTTTTGAAGAACACTTCCAAGAGGTAGTAAACCATTTGTTTGAATACATCAGTTCACTTTCCGGAGAATTAGGTGGACACCTCGTTTGGAGAACATGAAAAACATTTGCAAAAGAGAACTTTTGAAAAAGAATCCTTAAAAAATAAAACAAAGCAAGAAAACATGCATAACAATTATTCTTCAGTTACCAATCCAATGAAATGTCCTGCATTTCTTCAGTAGTGTACCTGACATAAGGATACATAGGATGTTGTGTTATGAGAGCACATGGCCTGTTTCCTCACTCACCTCCATCCTGGGACTCTATAGTGATGATGCCTTCTCTCTCAGGCCCGAAGCCCTGAGTGGTTTTGGCTTGCACTTTGAACTTGTAGGGAAGGTTTTCGCTCAGGAAAGGGACTGTCAGTGTCGTCTCAGGTAAATCACCTTCCACGTATATATTCCGTGGCTCTCCTAGGATCAATACGGGCAGAGTACTTAGACCTTGAGACATACAACACCTCATTAACCTCCAATGCTATGTTATGCAGATACTAACCTCCACCATGCAGCATCTCACAGGTAATCATGTATCCCAGGATGGTGCCGTTAGGTTTTCTTGGCCTGACCCAGCTCAGCTGCAGTGAGTCTGGGGTCAGAGCGGTGAAGACAAGAGGTCCAGGGGCACTGGGAGTGCTCAGAGTGAAGGGTGATCCTGCAGGTAACGGGTGGAATTGTTGCAGAAGAAAAATAGTTAGTTTTATGATCACATTTTGTATTCCCAGCATGTTATGCTGATCCTACACTAAGCATTGTTTTAACCTCCCTAGCCAGATGATTATTTTTGGATTTTAGGGTGTAAAAGCGCTGACATTTTTTCACAAGCTTTTAGACCCTAAAAGCAGCCTTCCTCCTGTGGATCCTCCACAATTCCCCCTCAGAGAGTCTTCCAGTTGGGGCCATTTGGCACAGGGGCAGTCCAGCCACACACGTGCCCCCATCGCGCTCCTGGCCACAGGAGTGCAACAGGGAAGCGAACGGCCTCAACCGGAAAACTTTCTGGGGCAAATTGCAGAGGATCCAGACAGTGCAAGGGAGCGATCAACCTGGAGGGGGCTGGAGGAAGCCCCGGGTTTGTATGTAGCCCATCTCGGGTACACTTTAATGTTCAGTAAAACCGCTGCATCCAATGTACGATCGCCTCGGTCCATCCACGTGCACCGGGGTCCATTATAGCAGACATATGATAGAATGTCCTTATATCATATTGTAGCATATATCATAGAATGTTCTTATATCATATTGTAGCATATATTATAGAATGTCCTTATATCATATTGTAGCATATATTATAGAATGTCCTTATATCATATTGTAGCATATATCATAGAATGTCTTTATATCATATTGTAGCATATATTATAGAATGTCCTTATATCATATTGTAGCATATATTATAGAATGTCCTTATATCATATATCATAGAATGTCCTTATATCATATTGTAGCATATATCATAGAATGTCCTTATATCATATTGTAGCATATATCATAGAATGTCCTTCTATCATATTGTAGCATATATCATAGAATGTCCTTATATCATATTGTAGCATATATCATAGAATGTCCTTCTATCATATTGTAGCATATATCATAGAATGTCTTTATTACCGCAGTGGAAACAAAGAACACGCATAATTGGATCCTATAGTAAACATAATCTGTTGATTTGCCTCTTGTTGAAAACGGACCCCTTTCATGTGTAAAGTTACCCTTATTTCCATTGAATTGAATAAAAATAGGCGCTGGATACTTTTGATTTGTTTTGTACTGTGGTCATTATAAAGTTGCTGAAATCTGGTAAGAACAACGCGAGATGGTAATTGCCTTTACAGGGTCAAAGCTACACGGAAGCAAATGACGGCATTGTTTGTTACAAACACTGTAGAAAGATCCTATTTTATATGCTCATAAGACAAAGTAATCAAGATGAAATAATGTTTATCATTAATCTTTAAAATGCAGAATATACTGCAAAGCTAAAAAATTGACTTCTAAATCAAAGTTGAACTGTTAATAAATCCAAGAGATTTATTCAATTTAATAATTTTATGTGTAGTAGCAATGTTATATAGAACTTTCCTAGTGCCTCATATCGATTTTTTTCAATTCATTCAGATAAATTGTAACTATGAAATATTTACATCAGCCATGTTGGTGTGGCAAATCTGGTTCATTCAGAGCCCAACAAAAATAATTAGCTGTTGAGCTTTTTTGCACTCCCCTGTTATCAGGATTGCTTGCTCAGCAAGACAAGTTTTTTGCTTTTGTTTATTTTTCAGGAGAGCTGCCTATTTTACTGTTAGTAGACTATTTGACTGTCTTATTTGTAGAGTTAAGCACTGGTTTATTAACCAGAAAGAAAATACATAAAAAGTGAACACAGGCAGATTTTTGGTAGACTTGGTGCTATATGTACCTATGTGTATCTCAGCATGTCACATTTCAGTTCAGGAATAGATATATAAACACATAACAGAAAAAAACATTTCAAGTGACAGTTACCTGGTACGGGGCTGAGAGGACTTTGGGGGTCGACCTGTGACTCAATAGTGATGACACCTTCCCGCTCAGGTCCCCAGCCCTCGTCACTCTGAGCCTTCACCCGGAACAAGTAGGAATGGTTCGGGAGCAAATCTTCTACCACCACTGAGTTTTCTCTGGGATTCGGGATGTCAATGGACCGGAACTCTCCTGTAAGAGAGAGTGCTTATGCTCATGAACCTTGGTAACAAATGGTTAGCTTGTGGCTCCAAGCTTCTACCCCTAACCTATAAAGTGACTTCCTGCATGTTCCCTCCAAAATCTGCTGCACCAAACCCTCGATACCTTCCAAATTGTAATCACTGCTATGAAAATTAATTTTTCATTTTTCCTTCTGTCCACTTTGACACCTCTTACCAAACCCATATTCAGGACATCTTGTGAGCTTTTGTTTTCTGCAGTAACATTTCCTTTGACACCCTCTTCACAGATCTTCAAATGCAACCTTAAAAGTCGCCTCTTCAGGTAAACACATATAGGACATGTTATCCAACTACCTGCCTTAGACTCGTTCACTTCTACTAGTCAAGGGACCACTTACAGCTTGGATATAGCTAGCAAATTCCCTGTATTAGGGCTGGAACCCACTACAAATCACTATCGCTAATCGCTATCGCTAGTGTTTTGCATGAGCATTTTGTAAGCGATTTCATGAGCGTTTTCTGGCGATTTCGGTAGCGATTTTACAAAAAGTGTAATCATTTTGCCAGCGATTGTGTAGCGATTAGTGTTTTTAATTCTGATTGGTCTTTCAATGAAAGTAATTTCTTTTACAGTGTGCAGTCATTTCAAAACGCTAGCAAAATCGCTCTGTGTAGGTTTGACGATCGATCACGCCAGCGGTTATATACTTTACATTGTACAGTAACGCGAAACATGCTGCATGTCCTGCATTTGCGATTTTGGTAATTGCAATGGCTCCAGTGGAATTTGGCCCATCCGTTATTAGCCGAGCGTTTAGGAAAATCACTGGCGTTTTAAATCTCTCCCTAAACGCTCAGAAAATTGCTCTAGTGGGTTCCGGCCCGTTACTTTAGACCAGGCTTTCTCGACCTGGGTTCTCTTGACCCCCAATCCCCCCCGGGTTCTTTGAGGTCTTTAGAGGAGTTCCCTGACATTTTCCGCTCCGGTGACAGTGGCAGACTGAGAAAGTTTTAAATGTACATCTTCACTCTTCTGTGCTCTCTTCACTTGTATGCTCGCCCTGAATGTGGTGGGGCTGGCTGGGTGGCAGAGTATAATTCAGCATACTATAATCAGGGGGGTACTGTATTAAGAAGCTCTAAATTGGGGGTCACTGTCAGTATAATAATGAACACATTAATAAAAAGAATAGGGAGACAATATAACTAGAAGCACCATAACAAGGGGTGCTGTTATAGGGAAGCACTATAAGTGTGCTGGTCTATAACAGGGAACACTAACATACACTACTATAATAGGAAACACTGTAAGGAAGAAACATGGAGTGGGGGCTTAAAGGGAATCTGAAATGAAAATAAACTTATGTGATAATGACTTGTATGTGTAGTACAGCTAAGAAATAGAACATTAGCAGCACAGATATGAGTCTCATATTGTTTCCAGTACAAGAAGAGTTAAAAGACTTCAGTTGGTATCTATGCAAAAGAGCTGCTCTGAGCTCTCCGATCCAAATTGGTTGCTGATTTCTGGAGAACTATATATACACATCAAAGAAACAGTGACAGACAGCTTCAGATAAGGTTGAGAAAAGCTGCTTTAAGGGGCCCATACACCTAACGATTTTCCCGCCGATATACAGCCGTTTCGATCACAGTGATCGAAACGGCTGTGAAATCGCCGTGCACACCGCTGACAGAACGATTGACGAAATCGATCGTTCCCATCGATTCCCGTCAACCCATCCGTGCGGAAGATTGTTCTCGGTCGCCGGCGGGTCGGGAGTGTGTCGTTAGTGGCGTTCGAATGCCTGATGACCGACACAATACAGCGGGTATACATTACCTGCTCCGGCCGGAGCGAGTCCCCTGGTCTTCTTTTCCGCTTCGGGCTCCAGGCAGGAAGTTTAAACTTCCCCTGGACAGGAAGTTCAGTAGCCGGAGCGGAGCCGGAGCGGAGAAGAAGACAGCGGGGACTTGCGCCGGCCGGAGTAGGTAATTTATGCACCTATCATGTAAATTGTATGACTGTGTTTTATCCTTGCTTGTACCATGGAATTGTATTTGTATGTTTATACTATGTAAATGCAATGGACTATCATTATAAATTAGTTCCTGAGATTTTTTCTGATCATAAAATCAATTTATTGTTGGAAGTAACAGCATTATTAATTAAACTGCAGTTTAGTAAAGCGACCACAAGATGTCACTGTCTGTAAAGTGAGGCAATGATGGTATTGGGAATTCCTCTACTCATTCTGTGTTCCTCTTTGTTCTAAGCATTGCCTGATGGCGGTATATGATGTATCTCTGCAGGTTTTTCTTCAGTAAAGAGTTCTAACTTGCTTTATTAGGTGCCTATCTGTGTGTACAGACGTCTCTGCTCTATCTAGCGCTGCGTAATATGTTGGCGCTTTATAAATACAATAAATAAATAAATAAATATCATGTTTATAGCATTATACAGGTCTTTCACGCTGGAATTATGGTAGACTTCATGGCATACCTCCATTGAGCAGCTGATATTGCACTTTGTACCCGAGGACTTGTCGCTCGCACTGCGGCTCCTGCCAGCTGACCTTCAATGATGTCGGGCCCAGAGCTGAGAACACCAAGCGGGTGGGTGTATCTGGGACACCAGGTGAAAGGCGGGACTCTGGTGGGATACAAGAACATTGTCCATACAGGATATCAGAATAAACATCTACAGTCCACCTACTTGATGTACCTGATATGACAACGCTGTTTACACAGTCCGTATGTACAATGCAATAACGATACATAACGATAACGATTGCATAGGAATGCAATAATGATACTGATAGATTAGAATTCTTACCCTGTATGGCCACATCTAAGCTGCTAAGAGCGTCGCGTACATCTTCTGAATGAGTGCGGCCTCTTCCAGTGCCCATCATAAGTGGTGGAGGTACCAGTCTGCTGTGTCCTGATGCCCCTGGATAGAGTGTAAAGGTGATGAACAGTTTCCAGATCTGCATTCAAAAGCCTCATCTACACCATACGATTCTTTGTCCGAATTCGATTCAATTCGATTCGATTCATTGATCCGATTCAATCCAACATGTCCGATCGGGATTCGAATTGTATGGTGTAGATGGGGCTTAAAAGTTTGCATTTCACGCCAGGAAGTCCACATACACCTCCCATGAGGCGTGCGCTGAACTAACCGGCGACGCACAGAGTACAACAGCACTTTGCTCATTCTGATCCCTAGAAAATCGGAGCTCTTCATCTCATCTTAGTAAATGTGTCTTTATTAAAGCCTAACTCCAGCTAAAGCACGCATTATAGTTCTGGATAGTGGATACATTCAAATCTCTTCAGGATTTGTACTGCTATTGGTGCAGCAGTCTGGGAGAGTTTCCTCACTTCCTGTCATGACAGGAAGTGAGGTATATCTGTCCACCTTGACAAGTCAGAAAAGGAAGGGGAGGGGTTAAATGGAGTACAGAACACCCACACATGGCCTGTAGGAGAAAATCTCAATGCAAGAAGCATTTCTCAACCTCATCCTCACCGAGTAACTGTGCAGTGAGCTGTTCGTCTCAGTGCCATAGAGAAGCACTTATGTTGGTTATTAATTTTTTAATTACCAGTATTTAGTATTTATATAGCCCCAACATCTTCCACAGTGCTTTACAGAGTACATCACTAACTGTCCATTTTTGGGGCCACTTAGTCTAGGGCCAATTTTAGATATTAGCTAGAGGCAGCTGGTTTTAGCGCAGCGCCGATCGTTTCAGCGCCAGCACTGCACGTCTGATTTGGTCACTGGGAGTTTCAGCCGGGCGCTGCACAAAGAAGTAAACAAAAAGGGTGATTTGGTTGGCAGCAATAGCCGGACCACAAGGACGCTGGGGACTCTTGCTGTTTCCTGGCCACCTCCTGAACCATCTCCGTATTGGTTGAGAGGAAGCCTGTCGACCACTTTCTACAGACTCAGGGGATGGTGCCGACTCCTCCCCCCCCCCTTCCTGATGCTGCACCCAGGGACAGATGCCCCCGTAGCTATGCCTCTGATAGCAGAACCTCCACTGTCCACAGAAATGTGTTCAGCAATGCATTAAAGGCAGCAGTGGAGACAGTAGGAATGAAGCCATCTACAGCAAGGCGTCCACTCTGCGCTGTCAGGTTCACAACGTGAGTTATGAGCAGTGCAAGTTTGCAGTGCAGCACTCGTAGTGCGTAAGGACTATTTCTCATTTTATCCAAAACCAACAAAAAGGCTTAGGCTGGACTTAAAGAGGAACTCCAGAGAAAATAATGTAATAAAAAAAGTGCTTAATTTTTACAATATTTATGTATAAATGATTTAGTCAGTGTTTGCCCATTGTAAAATCTTTTCAATCCCTGATTTACATTCGGACATTTATCACATGGTGACATTTTTACTGTTGGCAGGTGATGTAGCTGCTGCATTCTTTTTTGGCAGTTGGAAACATCTATAAACAGCTATTTCCCACAATGCATCAAGGTTCACAGAGAGGAAACTGCCAAGAGTATGTACTCAGAATTTCTTTGTGGGAGGGGTTTCACCACAATATCAGTCATACAGCGCCCCCTGATGGTCTGTTTATGAAAAGCATTATATTTCTCATGTAAAAGGGGGTATCAGCTACTGATTGGGAGAAAGTTCAATTCTTGGTCGGAGTTTCTCTTTAAGCTTTATCTGCTTTACTTTACATAGAAAATGACATACAGGCAACACAATTGATCTGGAACGCTGAGCTTTGAACACGTGGGAAGCTGTGACTTGACAGGACAGGTGCTCAGCAGACACACAAGGCGCAGTGCATGGCGGAGTCCTGATTGTGTGATGGCAAGTTATGGCGGTGCAGAATTAACCCCTCTTGCCCCAGAGATACCAGCGATGATTCAGTTCTCTGGCTGTGAAATGAGGGGGTTCGGGTGTGCATGACATGAATGTGGGCGGGTTTATTCAGCCAGAAGCCGTGTTATCTCATTCGCTATCAGAGAGGATTGCTGTACAGCCGATAAAAGTACCGCAAGTGAAAGCATCTCATGCAAGGCGCACAGCAAAACCTGAACAAGATTGTGTGACCACTAAGCAATAATTAGCATCGTATATTATAGGTTTCATATTGCTTTTCATTTCAATACTATTAGAAAGTAATTGATTATTAGTCTCTCCGTACATTGTAGCAGAGATTGTGCAGATTTAGGTGGGACAATAAAGTAAACAACCCCCACATCCGTACATATCAAAGCCGGACCTGAACTCTTGCACAGGACAGAAGGAAAACTGAGATAAATGCACCCTGTATGTATTTAGAGAGTTTAACCTGTCTAATTCCCTCTCATCTGTGACTAATCACAAGTGTAAATTTGACCTCTCATCGTTCTGCCTCGGCAGAGCAGCTAATTGGTAAATACAGAATGTTAACCCAATGTTTGCTTCCTTGAAAGCAGGAAGTAGACACACTGCAGATTTATTGCAGGATTTGTATCAGCTGTAACAAAGACATTTTTTCTTTAAATGTTATTATGCTGTTACTTATCATTTAGATTAGAGAGGAAGTTCTGAGTTCAGGTCCACTTGAAGCACTCATGTCTCAGACTGCCAGCCCACCAATCAGGTGCTCTGTAGGGCAGGTAGTCCAGAGAGCACAATGTTAGAAAGAGACTAATCGTTTTCAAAGATGACTGCTTGATATTGAGCAGCGATTGAAGTGGGTCTTCAGGCAATTATTTTTATTGTTTTCCACAGAGTGGTGAAGCGTTTGAACCTGTGGCAGGTTTGGGGTCCAACTCATTTCCTGTCCTATTGGCAGGGTCACCATCACCAAGAAAAGAAAGAGTGGAAAAATCTGCACAAGTAAGTAATGGCCGGTAATGTAAATCCTTTGGATAACATACTTTAGCTAAGTCTTAGAATATCATACAGATAGAGGCAGTTTGAAAGGAACCAATCACCACTTTTTTTTCCTGGTTTCCAAAAGCTAAAGGAGCTGCCATGTTCCCCCCTCCCCTTCTAGCTGCCCATTATTTATCCTGGGGAAGGTGTGAAGATAGCATCTGTGACTTCTGTAAACTCTTTGAAGCACAGTGTCCAATCTACCCAGCTTTTTTGTTTGCTCTCTTCTAATGTGTGCAGTACAATAATTACATCAGTCCTTGTCTGCCTGAAACGCCTGTGGTCAGGCAGGCCTTGGAAGTAGGCTAATAAAACCCTCTGCTAAACTTTTAAATGTAAAATTGAAGTTTTTTTTTTTATTATTGATGAGCCACATCGTTGGTATGCATATTAAATGTGCTATTGAGATGCCTGGGTGCTAAAAATGTTGCTTGGTTCATTTTAATAGCTTGAAAAAGGAGACACATCCAAAACAATGGGCTGCACCTGCTACCTCTGTACATGCATCAGTAAAAGACAAGAGAGCGTTCCTGTCTTACGTGGAGCTGTCAGTTGCCAAGTATTGCATGAATGGGCCCTGGAGGGTCTTGGAGCTCAGCTGTATTGAGTAATGCACAGTCACAGATACTCCCTGCAGCTGATGCTGTTCCATATTCTGTGGAGTGTAATTTATAAAAGCCCAGCTTCCAAGGCCTGGTATAGTTAGTTGTTATTGTTACGGTATTGGTCGTCTTTTACAATGAAACCTAGCTTTATTGCAGCAATCACCACAATCTTTTTCAGGTTGGTTGAGTTTCACAAATCAAGAGTTCAACAATCAGAATGGGAATAAGCGTCCATGGAAAGCGATGACCATTCAGCATGAGGGTAATATGTTTCCATGGTACCTATCACCATAGGTGGCCATCTAGGACTGTCAGCCATGATTATTGAGTCCCGGCTTGTGTGGTTGGCATAGTAACCCTTCACCATCGCCCGAGCGGGGTGTCTCTCACGGTCCTCCTGTATTGGAGGCAAGAACCCTCCACCAGCCCACCCTGTAGGATGGGCGGGGAAAAGAGAGAGCAGGTGATTGGAGGAAGAATGGAAGGTCCAGAAACAGCAGAAGGAAAAAGGGTTGAGAAGATCAGTGAGACAAATAAAACACCCAAGCAAAGTACTGGAAATATGTCAGGGAATTCATTCTGCATTATATTATATTGCATAAAATTAAGTTAAAAAAAAACCTCATATAAATATAAAATTCAAAGTTAAAGAGTTTTGTTGAAAAAAAAAAAAAGTCACATGTCCATCAAGTTCCACCAGAAAATATGGTACAGCCTCTAGCCCCACATAGCTCAGTTCATTCACTGGAAGGTGAGAAACTTTTACAAAGGTTTGGCCAATTAGCCCTAAATGGTAATGAAATACCTTCCGTTCCCCAGATGGCAATAAGATAAAATCCCTGGAAAATGACCTAGTCATTACAGCTATGGATGCAAGACAAGCAGCCAAGCCCCTTTAAAAGGATAACTGAAGTGAAAGCAATATGGAGACAATCATTGGCCTATCAAAATTGAAATCAAAATCTCATTGACCATCCATACTCTAGACTGATCACCTCAGGATTTTGAAATGTCTGGTTCATTTTTTTTTTCAATTACATTTTTAGATTCATTTTTTTTTTAAAGCACCTCATTTGATCTAGTCCTAATACATCTATACACAGCTGTACTTCTCATGTATTTAGCTCTTGCTTTCCTAGATATCACTTTTAGTGTTTTATCGATCATTAGAGAAAGCAGTTGCCATGTGTTTGCTACATAGTGCTATACTATACTGAACATCATTAGAATGTTTTTTAGTAAGAAAAAAATATGAACTACTGTATTTTTTGGACTATAAGACTCACTTTTCTCCCCCAAAAGCGGTGTAAAAAAGTCACTGCGTCTTATAGGCCAAATGCAGGGAGTTCCTGACTTGTGAACGCCTTCCAATACCAACCTTCAAAGCGCCGCAATGTCGGGGACTCCCTGTATTGTGCCCATGCAGAGGAGGACATGGGGACAAACTGAGGACTCAGGGGGACACAAAGGGGCATAGAGGAGGACACACGGAGGACAGAGACGGACACATGAGAGACACAGGAAGACACAGGGAGACACAAGCGATACAAAGGAGGCATAATCCACAAGATGCCCCTTGACCATGGATGCACCAAGGTTAAAAATACAGTAACTACTTGTGTGTTATACACTGGAATTCACCAGGTTTTCACAACTTCGATGGACATAGTTTGAAGAATGGGTGAGTATAGAAATACAATACGGCTGTATGTACAACAGAAGTTGAAATAGTGTGAAGAACAAGGCAAAGAGAAAATCCACATTCCAGCAACCTGTTCCATCACTTACCATGTCCGGAAATGAGAGTCGTGTGCTGGGAACTGGTGCTGCCAAACCTGTATGACTCCTGCTGCACATTAGGGTTGAGCGGCTGGTAACCGGTGGTGGTGACTGAGCGGGACAGACTGCTGCTGCTGGACCCGGGGAAACTGAAGTCCATGCGGCCATTCAGCAATTGTTCTAAAATCACACAGAAACATTGTCATCATATTACGGTAAAGGAGGTTCCTCTTAAAGCAAACCTGAAGTGGAAATTAAAAAAAAACTTATGCTATAATAAATTGTATGTGTAGTACAGATAATGACTAGAACATTAGTAGACATGTCATATTTGCAGTTTAGAAACAACACTCTGTATTTTAAACTATAAAACAGAGCAGAGCTAAGAAGAGAGACCCTTTGGCCTTTGAACTTTTCTGTACTTAAAAATTATTTCAAGCTGTCTATTTTTCTTGTTTGTTTAAGTGCTTCAGAAAATAGGACTGTAGTCGGCCAAGTGGGTGGAATACCTCAGAGAAGCTCTTCTGCATAGATAAGTGAAGTTTCTTAACTCTCCCTGTACTGGAAACAATATGAGACTCATATCTGTGCTGCTAATGTTCTATTTCTTAGCTGTACTACACATACAATTCATTATCACAGAAGTTTATTTTTGCTTCAGGTTTGCTATAACATCTCCTTGTTTTATATTTATGTTGGTTTAAAGCGGAACTGTAAAAACATTTTAAGCACAGTGTTTCAATGACCTGGGGCTTCCCCAAGCCCCCAGCAGCTGTCCTGTCCCGTGCCGGTCCTGCCCGAACTGCCGTTCTCCCGCTGTCGCTCCATCCCGTACCTCGACTTGTAAGTTGAGAGGCCAGCGCAGCCCTGCCAAGCACATCCTTTCTTCGCGTTCCCCTCTGCAATAGCGGGGAACGCAAAGAAAGGATACGCGTGGCCAGAGCCGCGCAGGCGCAGTGTCCCGGCGGCGAAACCAAAACTTGCTGGCGGCGGGCGAACGGCGGCTCGGGCAGGACCAGCGTAGGACAGGGCGGCTGCTGGGGGCTTGGGGAAGCCCCAGGTAAGTGAAACACTGTGCTTAAAATGTTTTTACAGTTCCGCTTTAAGGTAAGCCTGTAGTGTATGACCATTGAATAGGTATTTGTTCTGATCCAATCAGGGCTCTTAGAGCTCAACTCCAGAGACACATTTTATGCATTTGTTTATGTATTTTGGACGGAGCGGTTAGGTGTGATGTGTGATGTGATGGTCTTTCTGCCTATGTTCCCATTCAGGCGGATTCCCCTTATGTTATTGGCCAGTTGCTATTATTAGGTCTCAGTTCTTACATCTGTGGGGCAAGTCCTGCTAATTCCCCTGCTTCCCCACCCAGCGGAAGTGACGACGGACCCGTTGTTGCCTTTAGTACGGCGTGTGTACGAGCCTTTAGGTCATAGTTCTTCCATCTGTGGGGCAAGTCCTGCCCAGAGAAGCAGAACAGACTATTTGACAGTCGCCTGAACAAAGCTTTCCTTCACTTGATCCCATCTCTGCCGAGTTCCTCATTCTGAATGTCTATACAGCGGAACAGTTGAAAAGGGCACCCAATAAAATAGCAGGCTTCTGGGGCCGTCCGCCAGTGGCGTAGCTAAGGAGCAGCGGGCCCCGATGCAAGTTTTACAATGGGGCCCCCCTAGCACTCTATACGTAACAATTGATACGGTGCATCAAAACCTGCCAAGGGCAACTACAGTGTCAAAGGTACAAGAAGGGGATGGGAAACAGTTTGTTAAGGATTACTACTATTCAAAGTATCTATAGAAGTGATTATTATGAGCACAGGACCAATAGAGAGCTAATACTGTAGTTGAGGGAGGGCCGTTCGGGGCCCCTCTGGCCCAAGGGCCCCGATGCGGTCGCTACCTCTGCAACCCCTATTGCTACGCCACTGCCGTCCGCTATTTTATCGAATGTCCCTTTCAACAGGACGCCAGCTGGTGTGATTGGGTTAGGCATCAGCGAGGGAGGTTATGGTTAGGTAAGTTAGATATCCTATGGTTTTACTTAATAATTAAACATTTACAAAGTAGATTGAATGTTTTGTTGTTTTTGCTCAGTGGCAGCCTATTAAGTGTCTTTAAATTAAAATACATACAAATACTATTGACCTTTTTCTATCTCTAAGCCTAAAGAGATTTCTGTGGCTTCTGATAGAATAATCGTGTATACATTTTACCAGGGATTTTTTAGCAGTTAAAGCGGCAAATGTAAATACTGTTTGCGAACATGGTTGTATGTTGCACACATGCATATCACAAATCTGCTATATATATATATACTGATCCTTTGGTTGTGATTTAATATGACGTATAATAACAGGCATCTTCTTATTTGTAATAAAGGTATAATATATCAAATTTATATTACGTTGCAAGCAAACAGACATGATCAACCACCATATTATATCAGGCAACAGGTTATGTTATACTGCATGACAAAAATACATTTTTTCATATGAGCTTCAGCAGTGTGTTCATCCCTCTCTCCGTTGATAATTTTCATATTAATCTCTAATTACTGATCTATTAAAGTGTAGGTGAAACACTACACTTAGGCCCTGGGAGGGGCGGGCTCTGCTGTGAGCCAATCAGGTACTGCCTAATACTGCCAGTCTAAAAGTATGTGACTAATTACAGAGGCAAACTGGTGAGTTGTCATTGTGCTGCTGTGGCGCATTGACCAGCCTTCGGTTGGGGTTTTGGCCAAGATGCTAAGAAAGCTTATAGGGACTCCGAGCACCTCTCATGGGCATGCCTTTAACCCAGACGACTTCCAACAAAGTCGTGCTATGACCCCTCTGGAGGAGCCTCTTGCAATGGCCATGCGTGTCACTTCCTCTTCCTGCTTCATTCAGTGATGCACTTCTCTAACAGAGAAGACAGGGGTGACCCGGAAGTTATGACATAGCCAAGATGGCAGCCACGATTTTTAAATTGAAATCGAACGAAAACTATTTGGTGTAGAACGGCGATTCAGGCATCAAATGAAAGAGGAGAGCACAAGCTGCAGAATGGTATGCATCTCTAAGTACTTTGCAGTACTGGTCGGAGTCTTAAAGGCACGCCCATGAGAGGTGCTCGGAGTCCCTTTAAAGGTGGTCACACACAATACAATTTTTTACATTTATTTTCAATTCAAAGTTTACTATCAATTTTCTGATTGATTGTAACATTTAAAAAAATCTGACCAATGTACCATCCGTGCTTAAAATGTTTCCCCAATTATGGAAAAATATGATTGAAAACTCAGAGGAAATTGCTTGGGATTATGTATAAGGAAACTGATAATCTACCCTGCATCATACAATTTTCATAAAAATGGATTAGAAAAATCTGCCACTCCCAATCGACTTATATTGAATGAAAACGGGAAATCCGATTTCTTGCTCGAATGAAAGAAAAAAAGCTGTTTTTCGGGAAGTCCAATTGTTTTTATCGAATTGCCGTAAAATCAGATAATTTTATTGTATCGTGTGTGGCCATCTTTAGGCAGACCTAGCAATGCCTTGTTACTGTATTTCAGCTTCGTATTTAGCTGTTTGTCTGGAGCACTTCTAAATAATGTATACCATATAATAAAAGTGTAAAATGAAACATATGAAATATAATGCATTATTCTATTCATTAGAGTTTTCTTCCTCACATGACACAGGCTGGTCCTGGTTTACTAAGTGAAAAGGATAGGATTTTCTCCAGCACAATAAATGATCCTGATGTGAAAAAACAATTGTATCTATCCTCCTTCTCCTAAAAATGACCTTTTATAGATATCCCACAGTTTTTACTGTTTCATTGTCTCTGTTCAATGACACATTTATTGAAATATGCCAGAGCTAAAATCTATGAATTATTGACCCTTTTATCTCTTTTCTGCTCCCAGAAGCCATTTACTGACAGGAAAGTGTTTTATGGCTGTAATTACTTATTAGTGAGTGTTATGCTATGGTCTGACTCAGTCCGACCCGGGCAGAAACTGTCACTTGCACACTGATGTTTAACTCTTTCAGGCAGAGAAAGAAAAAAAGGAACACAGCCTAGTTATTTGTGTGCTAGGCACTGTACATACACGTCTATCTCATCATGTCACTTCGGGTATCCTTTAAAGCGTAATTCCACTTTATTAGATGAATGATCCCTTCAGTTCTTCAGTATATATTACAAGAGTTAAAGAGAACCCGAGGTGTGTTTAAAGAATGTTATCTGCAAACAGAGGCTGGATCTGCCTATACAGCCCAACCTCTGTTGCTATCCCAAACCCCACTAAGGTCCCCCCCTGCACTCTGCAATCCCTCATAAATCACAGCCGTGCTGTGAGGCTGTGTTTACATCTGTAGTGTCAGTCTCAGTTGCTCCCCCGCCTCCTGCATAGCTCCGGTCCCTGCCCCCGTCCCTTCCCTCCAATCAGCAGGGAGGGAAGGGATGCAGGCGGGGACTGGAGTTCTGCAGGAGGCGGGGAGAGAAGCAGACTGACACTATAGAGATAAACACAGCCAGTTCTGACAAGCTGTTTGTCAGCAGCGTGGCTGTGATTTATGAGGGATTGCAGAGTGCAGGGGGACCTTAGGGGGGTTTGGGATAGCAACAGAGGCTGGGCTGTATAGGCAGATCCAGCCTCTGTATGCAGATAATATTCTTCAAACCCACCTCGGGTTCTCTTTAAAGTATGTAGATAACCTGTACTTATAAAATGGCTAAGAATCTCCTTCATACATCAGAACTGGATATGTCACTGTGCGGCATGTGATTATTAAATGATTCCTACAACAGAAAACAAGTGCCTAGCTGAGGCTACCTGCTTGTTTACTTGGGTATATGACTGGATAAATGAGAACTTTTGCAGAAATATTCATCTGAAGATTGCAAACTATTGCCATTTATGGATCACTGCTGGTCTCCAGTCTTCAGCCAGATGATCCTTAGTAACCAGGACCACTCAGTGTACACTGCACGCCCGGAATGACTCACCCAAATAATCCTTGATATATTTTCTTCATGCAGCATAGGCTTATATGTATATACAAAGAATAAGAGGGCAGAATAGGCAGGAAAGTGTTTTCAGAACAGCCGATAGTCCCATTTTCCGTTAATCAAGTCACCATACTTATCAGTGCAAACAAGACAATCATGCAACTGCAGGCTGTTAGCACTGTACACTGATGGGAGCAGGTTGAGGGAAGGGAGGAGTATATACAATACCTGACACCCCCACCATCTTGTCACCTTCAGGCGGCGGCGCTCGCATGGTCCCTCTCCTCACCAGTGATCCGCCGCTGTCCGTCTGCTCCTGGAGACTCTCTGTATCTGTGGACATGGTGCTGCTCACTGACAGGCGCGGGATGACCTCAACAGAAGGTTTCCACGTAATCCGACGTAGGTCCAGTCCTGAGCCCAGGAGGGGGACGTATCTCAAGCGCTGGCCTTCAAGGGATAGGGTGACTTAGATGGTGGGGCATAAAGTCATGGAGAAGTGAGGAGCGGGAAATATAAACTGTAATCTCGGGGGGGACAGTGTGGTGCTAACAGCCGGCAGACTAAGACTGCACTACACAACATGAAACCTGTTGTTTGGTCTTTCTGAGACACCGTCAGCAGCAGGCAGGTCTGGACTGTGTACACCTTACCCCCTTTCCCATTAGACTAGGTGTGCCTGGAAAGGGAGGAGGAGCTACTTACCTGATTCGTCAGACACACTGGGTCTCTTGCTGCCCACTGGCGATCGCAGCACATCTGTACTGTACATCAGGTAGCTGTCATATTCTTCCCCGCCCTCCGCATCAATAATAGGAACGTCCGGTATAATGGGAACTGTAAGTAATCAACAGCAGGAGGTCATTGTACAGTAGCAATCACCACAAAATTGTTTCACATAACTTTTTGTGGTAAGATATTATACTTTATAACCCCTCTTTATACTTTATAACCCCTCTTACTGTGAAGAATCCCTTTCTAAACAGGTGATAAAATCTCATTCTCTTGTCCTTTGTATGAACCTAAGGGGGAAAAGCTATTTTGCCAAGCTTTACATCAGTGCATCTACTGCACAAGCCATTTTGGAACCAAATGTTATGAGATGATTGACAAAAAGACCACCATTTTCATTAGATTGTTTGTTGCCAGTCCTAAGATCGTATGGTTGATCTGTTTCTTCTATAAGATACTACTAACAGTATCATCACTTGGTGTTACTCACTGGACATGGGTCGTGTTGGTTGAGTTGCAAGGTTCATGGTAGCTTCTCTCTCTGGTCCCCAGCCCACTCCGTTACAGGCTTTCACCGTGTACCGATAAGGTTGAGCCTCCCGCAGATTCTCAATCAGTACCATTCTCTTCTTTGGATCATTAATTAGAACCTTCTTCATGGGTCCAATAGGTTCTGCCAGACACACCATCAAAGTATGATTAGAAATGCTACACATGAACGTCTACTATGTGATATTTTTTAGTTATTTTATTACCATATTAATACCTCATTGTTTTATAGACACAAAGAATAGTATTCATGAATGCATCTTTGTACTGTACATAATCAGTTATATATTTAAGGAGGAACTGTAACCAAGAACTGAACTTTATCCCAATTAGTAGCCAATACCCCCTTTCCCATGAGAAATATTTTCTTTTTCTCAAATAGATCAGGGGGTCTGTATGACTGATATTGTGGTAAAACCCCTCCCACAGTGTGATGTCAGGACCTAAGTCCAAACTGTTTCCTGTGTGTGAGCCTTGTTGCATTGTGGGAAATAATGGCTGTTTCCAACTGCCAAGCAACCAGTATCTCCCTCTGTGCAAATGTATATCTATAGAAAATCAACCTTTTTGCAATGTTAGGGGGAGTGGCTATAGATAATAGCAGTTGGTGCTGTATGTTGTTTTTTTTTGTCTGCCAGCAGTAAAAATGTAGTAGTAAGGCTAATTGTGGCTCAAACAACACAAACAAATTCTATGGAAAATATCAATAATTTTTTGGTCTCTCTTCTATTTTTACCTTCTCACTTCGCAATGTATTGATTTTTCCCCTTTTCCCTAAGATTCTTCTTTAAAGAGAATCTGTACTGTCCGATTTGTACAATAAAAAAACATACCAATCGAGTCACTGATCTCCTGGATCCCTCTTTCCTGTTTCCGCCTCGATCCTGTCTTTTAATTGCCAGTTTTAGGCAGTGATTACAAACAAAAAACATGGCTGCTAACTAAGAAATGATGTATGTGTGTATGTATATATATATATATATATATATATATATATATATATATATATATATATATATACAGTGGCTTGCAAAAGTATTCGGCCCCCTTGAAGTTTTCCTCATTTTGTCACATTACTGCCACAAACATAAATCAATTTTATTGGAATTCCACATGAAAGACCAATACAAAGTGGTGTACACATGAGAAGTGGAACGAAAATCATACATGATTCCAAAAATTTTTTACAAATCAATAACTGCAAAGTGGGGGGTGCGTAATTATTCAGCCCCCTGAGTCAATACTTTGTAGAACCACCTTTTGCTGCAATTACAGCTGCCAGTCTTTTAGGGTATGTCTCTACCAGCTTTGCACATGTAGAGACTGAAATCCTTGCCCATTCTTCTTTGCAAAACAGCTCCAGCTCAGTCAGATTAGATGGACAGCGTTTGTGAACAGCAGTTTTCAGATCTTGCCACAGATTCTCGATTGGATTTAGATCTGGACTTTGACTGGGCCATTCTAACACATAGATATGTTTTGTTTTAAACCATTCCATTGTTGCCCTGGCTTTATGTTTAGGGTCGTTGTCCTCCTGGAAGGTGAACCTCCGCCCCAGTCTCAAGTCTTTTGCAGTCTCCAAGAGGTTTTCTTCCAAGTTTGCCCTGTATTTGGCTCCATCCATCTTCTCATCAAATCTGACCAGCTTCCCTGTCCCTGCTGAAGAGAAGCACCCCCCGAGCATGATGCTGCCACCACCATATTTGACAGTAGGGATGGTGTGTTCAGAGTGATGTGCAGTGTTATTTTTCCGCCACACATAGTGTTTTGCATTTTGGCCAAAAAGTTCCATTTTGGTCTCATCTGACCAGAGCACCTTCTTCCACATGGTTGCTGTGTCTCCCACATGGCTTGTGGCAAACTGCAAGCGGGACTTCTTATGCTTTCTGTTAACAATGCCTTTCTTCTTGCCACTCTTCCATAAAGGCAAACTTTGTACAGTGCATGACTAATAGTTGTCCTATGGACAGATTCCCCCACCTGAGCTGTAGATCTCTGCAGCTCGTCCAGAGTCACCATGGGCCTCTTGACTGCATTTCTGATCAGCGCTCTCCTTGTTCGGCCTGTGAGTTTAGGAGGACAGCCTTGTCTTGGTAGGTTTACAGTTGTGCCATACTCCTTCCATTTCTGAATGATCGATTGAACAGTGCTCCGTGGGATGTTCAAGGCTTTGGAAATCTTTTTGTAGCCTAAGCCTGCTTTAAATTTCTCAATAACTTTATCCCTGACCTGTCTGGTGTGTTCTTTGGACTTCATGGTGTTGTTTCTCCCAAGATTCTCTTAGACAACCTCTGAGGCCATCACAGAGCAGCTGTATTTGTACCAACATTAGATTACACACAGGTGCACTCTATTTAGTCATTAGCACTCATCAGGCAATGTCTATGGGCAACTGACTGCACTCAGACCAAAGGGGGCTGAATAATTACGCACACCCTACTTTGCAGTTATTGATTTGTAAAAAATGTTTGGAATCATGAATGATTTTCGTTCCACTTCTCACGTGTACACCACTTTGTATTGGTCTTTCACGTGGAATTCCAATAAAATTGATTCATGTTTGTGGCAGTAATGTGACAAAATGTGGAATACTTTTGCAAGCCACTGTATATAATGGTACAGTATACTACACGTTTTTATTACATAGTGAATTATCTGCACTTCAGTCAGGAATTCCCACAGTTTCTCAGCATGTGACAGGCAGCTCCCTTCCCCCTCAGACAAGCTGAAATTAAGAGCAGAGACCCTGTCTGTGACTAATAAACAAAGCACACACACAGAGCCTGCCTAACTTCTCCCTATCACAGCAGAGGCCGTGCATTCCTCTCTGAGTGGACAAAGCTTGACAAAGAAAAGAAGATTAGATATATTACAGAGACTAGAAAAGGCTGCAGTAAGCCAGACCACATTAGAACAGGTATAGGAACTTATAGGATAGAAGAAATAAGGCTGAACATTTTGTTACAGAGTCTCTTTAAGGTATTTCTTTTAATACTGATCTGTTAAGGCACCAGGTAGATGAAAAGCCAACATATACTTACGATTGTCCTCATTGACCTTGCCATAGTTAACTTCGTAGGCTGTAATATTGCCATTGGTCTCTGCAGGCTCTGCCCAGCTAAGCTGTGTCACGGTGTTGGAAATGACATTGAAAGCCAATCGACCTGGCTCACTAGGAACTATGGAGAGAAAAGTAGGTGGGGCATTAGCTGAAATCACCGGCAGAGTGCCTTGCTTTGCGTTCTTTTTCAGTAATACTTACCATCCTCCAGTGTCCGGCATGTCACCACATCAGAGTAAGGCCCCTCCTCTTGTGTGTTGTAGGCACACACTCGCATTTCATAGTCACAGTACGGGTAAAGGTTGACTAGTTCAGCTTTGGGTACTTTCGTGTCTATAACAGTGGCGTCTGATTCCGAGTCTCCATCGATCCAGTACCGCACCTGGGCAAAAAACATCAGCATACATTTCAGTTTTATAAAAAGCTAATATAATCCGTGCTGATGGTCAGTTTTGACATCGGTTGATCTAAAAATATAGATTGTATTGAAAGAAACTTCTTTTCTTGAATCAGTTGTTGCAGGGGCGTAACCAGGGCCGGGCCGAGGCATAGGCTGGAGAGGCTCCAGCCTCAGGGCGCAGTGTAGGAGGGGGCGCAGAATTCATTCAGCTGTCATTCCTAATTGTGCTTGAAGCAGAAAGAAATAAGAAAAGGAGATCCATGGAAGTGACTACAAGCCAGATAACTAGAGATTAAGGTGTTGGGGGCCCTGGGGTGTCTCTTAGTCTAATAGCAATCAGTGTGTGACGGCTGGGGTGGGAGGGATGGAGGAGGTGCCTCTTAGTGTAATAGCAATCAGTGTGTGACGGCTGGGGTGGGAGGGATGGGGAGGGGCCTCAGTGTAATAGCAATCAGTGTGTGACGGCTGGGGTGGGAGGGATGGAGGAGGGGCCTCTTAGTGTAATAGCAATCAGTGTGTGACGGCTGGGGTGGGAGGGATGGGGGAGGGGCCTCTTAGTGTAATAGCAATCAGTGTGTGACGGCTGGGGTGGGAGGGATGGAGGAGCCTCTTAGTGTAATAGCAATCAGTGTGTGACGGCTGGGATGGGAGGGATGGGGGAGGGGCCTCTTAGTGTAATAGCAATCAGAGTGTGACGGCTGGGGTGAGAGGGATGGAGGGGTGCACTTTGGAGTCTCAGCCTTGGGTGCTGGAGGACCTTGTCCTGGCTCTGGGCGTAACTAGATATCACTGCCCCCCCCCCTGCAAAACTTGAGATAGATTGTGCAGAGAGCAGAAAGCTCTTTTCTCTCCGTGCCCTCAGTTGTAGGGCTTTCATATAGCATGATCATTGTAAAGGTGTAGATGACAGATATTCTCACCTTGTATCCAGAAGGTTTTCCAGGCGGGGGCATCCAGTTAAGCAGAATTTTCCTTGCACTGACCGCCTGGGCTGTGAAGTTTTGAGGAGCTGCCATGGTCCCGCGGGGAGACTGGAGGGCCTGGACTGGGGCCACCTTCTGCTGGACATCTGTCAATTGGAAGTATCTTTAATATTATACATTACCAACACTCTCTATGTACTAATCTACAACAACTATGTATCTATGTGGTTTGAAGACATGAAGTATTAGGCCTTCTCTAGTAAACGTGCACATGATTACACAAAGAGATTTTTTAAGAGTGCTTAAAAAATGTTGCTTTTATATAACATAATATCATTGAGATTTGTTTTATATGTATTTAAAATAACATTATTTTAAAGTAAAGACCTAGTTCACTTTTCCTATTACATTTACAAACTCACCTGGTGAGTTTGTTCCCCGATGGGTGCCCTGGTGGTGGGTGAAGCATATGTCCCAACTACTGTATGCTTCACTGCCTGATTGGAAATCAGTTTTTTTGCTATATGATAAGACTGGATAATAAGAAGGACTTATATGTAGAGGTTTTATGTTATGATGTGTATTTAGTGGGTGTTTGCACTGAGCTAACAAAGGGGAAAAAAATTATTTAGAGGCTTGCAAATGCTCCAGGCCAACTTATTTTAGCAATTTATTTTATTTCTTCTTTCTTAGATTTCCTAGCTTCTAATTAGTGCTGCTGTAATGTGTATTTATAGCCTCTTGTCAGTAGGGGGCTGTGTGAAACAATAACAGAAGACTTCTGCTTACAGTTTCTATATTTTCTGCTTAGAGAGAGAGATCAAAGCAAGCCAAGAATTTACAGCGCAACGAGTTCTGCAGGCTCAAAACAAAAGCTGTGCATTAACTTAAAATGAGATAACTTGTTTGTGACTGTTAACAGGTTAATGTTACCAACATAGCCGTTTTTGCCGTTGTTTAACAAGCATATCTAGAATGGTTTTACAGCTCACCTCCACTGTCATCGATAGTGATGGTGCATTGTGGGTATTTGCCGATCTTGGCGCCATACTTCGGATTGCTAAGCTCCAGCAGGAATTGCTTGACTTGGCGATTTCCCAGCAAAGTATCCATTTCTGAGCGGCCGAGTAAAGGAACGGTGATCTCTGAGAGGGTGTCATCTCCTTGGAATGTGAGATCTCCTTCTGTGAATCCATAATCCTGAAACACAGGAGATGTATGTATACACAGTGGGTAAAGTGCACCTGTTCTGTACAAGCTATATAGGCAGACTTGTACAATACAGTATATCAGTATTTACTAGTCTCCTGAATTGAAGAGCTGACCAGAAAGAATGTTTACAATTTGTGCAGCAGATACCTTTGAAAGGATACAAAATGTTTTAAAGGTGGAAAGATAAGGTCAGTTGTGACCATCTGACACTTCAAAGGGACTATAACCAAGGATTAAACTTCAATGATCTCAATCAGTAGCTGATACCCCCTGCCCTCCATGAAATCTTTACCGTTTCTCGAATAGATCAGCAGGGGCATCTGTATGGCTGATATTGTGGTGAAACCCCTCCCACGGTGTGATGTCATGACCATGGTCCTGACAGTTTGCTGTCTGTGACCATGCAAAGAACTCTCAGTTACGAATATTCCGCACAGATCACCTGGCAGGACTAAAGATGTCACCACCAGTGACACATTTCAGAATGTAAATCAGGGTGAGATTTTACAATGAGCAAACACTGACTAAATTGATTTCAGAATATGCCAATTGTTGGAAATTGTACATGTTGAAAAAACGTTTCTTAGTAGTTGGTAATCATTTTAAGCAGATATGGATCAGATATTTGACAGTCCTGTCAGTGTGCCAGTACAGTAGATGTGCCACACTATCTGGCTAGCATCATGCGTAAGATATAATCAATCAATAGGAATCGTTGATTGGAAAAGCATAATACATTGGATAGGACTATGAATATGCAATTGTTTTATGTGGTTGCTATAATTTTGTAAAATAAATAAATAAATAAAAGACATTTTACTGTGTGAACTCTCGATTGATGATTTACATTGGGTGGGAAAACTTATACAGAAATGTTAAAAAATATTGAGTGTCAGAAAATGTATTACGGTATTATGATTGATTTATACAGAACCAACATATTCCATGGCAATGGTTATATGTTTTTAGGCATTCTATTGACCTGAGGAAGTGGGGCAGTACCTATGAAATGCATTGTCCTTGTGTGCTTCAACGAATAAACATGTTTCCAATAGATTTGGTTTGTTCTTCCTAAGAGGTAAGGCACATTACCTCTTTATTATAAGTTATAGCTATTGCACAGTATATATCAAGAGCACCTCCACCAGGGTTTTTTACATTTGTAAAGTTAATTTTAAAGTCAATACGTAAAAATGACTGCTTTCAGAATTTGCGTTAAGCACGATTCACACAAAAGTTCTGCGTTCTATCACAGCACGTACCTTGCCCTCGCGGGCGGTCAGATCCTTTGAGCGGTAGGTGACTTGCGTTTTGCCATTCTGGAGAATCTCGCGAGATATAGGCACGCGGGCTATCTGTTCTTGGCGGCTGTAGGTGAACGCTGGCTTCACAAAGGTCACAATGCTCTTAGCTGGAACACAGAGGAATCGTTATGAAGTCAGAGAACATTGCTGTGGAATATCACTTCATCCCCAACTCTAGGATTCTCTTCTGCATCTTTATTGCTATCTGTGTTATCATCTGGAAGAAGTCCCTGTCACTTTCTGTTCTATCCAACAGGACCAGAGACAGCAATAAACAAAGCCTTTATTGATCAATGCATAAAGAGTCAGAGACTCAAGTTTTTATCGATGTCCGTCATTTGCTGCGTCATAAGCAGGGGCGGTTCTTCCATGAAGCAATGGGAATCATGTGCTTCTGGGCGGCAACAATTAGAGTGCACCAGTAGGCATTTCCCATCCCCAAATGAACCCCTCCTCACACTTCATGTCTCTCCCTCCCTAGATGTGCGGCGTCGCTTCACTCGCAGGTGCTCAGCGTTCCAATGATGGGATCTCCATTCGCCCATCCAGTGTTATGTATCCATGGCTACAGCGGTGCTTCATGTGACCTGTTACGTGTTGCTGGGTCACATGAGGCGCCGCTGTAGTCAGAGTGGAAAGCAGGACTTCACGTGTGGCTGGTTATCCCATCAATAGAAAGCGAACCTATTACCTATATTCTAACTCTGCATATACAGGTAGTCCCCGTTTAACAAACGAGATAAGGACTGTAGGTTCATTCTTAACCTGAATCTGTTAAGTCGGAACACTGTGCTATCTCTGTCCCCTGTACCTCCTCTGTGCCCCCTGTACCTCCAGTGTCCCCCTCTGTGTCATCTCTGTCCCCTGTACCTCCTCTGTGCCCCCCTGTGCCTCCAGTGTCCTCCTCTGTGCCCCCCTCTGTGTCACCTCTGTCCCCTGTACCTCCTCTGTGCCCCCTGTGCCTCTAGTGTCCCCCCCTGTGTCACCTCTGCCCTCTGTACCTCCTCTGTGCCCCCCTGTGCCTCCAGTGTCCCCCTCTGTGTCACCTCTGTCCCTGTACCTCCTCTGCACCCTCAGTGTCCCCCTCTGTGTCCCTGCTGTCCCCTGTACCTCCAGTTTCCCCCTCTGTGTCACCTCTGCCCTTTGTACCTGTTTATACAAGTTTAAAACCCATTTTTCTTTGATTTTCTTTTAATCGATTTTCTCAAAAACGGCAAGTCCAATTTGAAAAAAAAAAAAGTTTTTGCCTTGTTCCCATAGAAACACAGAATCCATGCCGTTCGTATCGGCGGGTCGTTTGTAAGTCAAGCGTTCGTAAGTCGGGGACTACCTGTATAACTTCTTTTGCCAATTTACAATACATTATATTAGTAAACCACTCCCCTGTTCTTACCTTGCTCCTTAATGATGGTAATGTTTACATGTTTACGCCCCAGGCGAGCAATTCCTGTAGGAACCTCAAGCGCCTCCACTAATAGCTGCTTCTCATCATCATCCTCGGGTCTGATGAACAGAGGGACACGGACATCCACCATTTCCACCCCTTCCTGGAATTCCACCAGCCCGTGAGCATCTGTCACAAGTGCAGGCAAATAGCAAAGGTCAACATCCTGGCATTAAATAACACATTTCGCTTACACATAATGAACTACACCTAGATTTATGAAACAAGAGATATGGTGGGCAGTAAGGTAGCAATGTGAGTAACACTCTCGCCATGCAGCATCAGGGTGAACGGTTCAAATCTGCAACACGACACTGTCTGCATGGAGTTTGGTCTGTTCCCCCCATTTTTCTGGGAGTTTCCACTGAGCACACTTTGTTCCCAAAAATCTACATACAGGTCAATTGGTTCCCTCCAAAAACTGGCCTTTTAGACTTTGATAAGAACCTAAGACTAGGACTGACTTTGGATGGCATTAGAATGTGAGCTCCTCTGAGGGACAGTTAGTAATGTGACTACCTACTCTGTAATGGGCGGAGGGAGATGTCAGCACTTTATACACTAAGTACATCATAATAATATATGCTGAGCAGAGCTGGACTTGTAAAAATACTATTACCTAAATACAAAAGTGACTGGAGATGGTCAACTCAATATCCACAGCAATATTCACCAGAGCAAACACATTCCCCTGTCTTTAGGGCCGGATTTACCGTAAGGCACTGTAGGCACTCGCCTACAGGCGCCTGATGAGAGAAAGACGGCTCCCTCTGCTCCTCGAGTGCCTTCCTCTCTCCTTCCCTATGCAACTTAATACTGAGGCTTCCTCCAGCTACCTAATATTAAGGGGCATCTGTAGCTACCCATGACGGGCAAGGGAAGTAAGGGAGAAGTAACCAGGACAGCCAGCACACTGGCGGTACGGTTTCGATAGGGGTTTGTACGCTCATGGAGGGCGGAGTCTAGGGTGCCAGGAGATCTGTGCCTATAGGCTCCTGTGAGGTAAATCCAGGCCTGCATGCATGGAGGGCGGAGTCTAGTGTGCCAAGACATCTGTGCCTATAGGCTCCTGTGATGTAAATCCAGGCCTGCATGCATGGAGGGCGGAGTCTAGGGTGCCAGGACATCTGTGCCTATAGGCTCCTGTGATGTAAAT